>NW_022987582.1:13657078-14047078 GCF_902827165.1 Trematomus bernacchii
AGGTTCACATGGATAGGATACTCGATGAGTTTGCCAGGCATTATACACTACACATTTTCTTGGATTGCACCATAGTCCTAACAAATATTTTGTTAGAAAGGCAGGAAAAGGGATTCAAATCGAGATCTATTTCCATTGCGGAGGGCCCAGACCCGCTGTTTTGTGTGTCCCCCACTTCTCAAACCAAAGTAACTTGGCAGCACCCCCCCAAAGCAGTAAACCTAGGGAAACACTGGTTCTGATTCTTTAGGGTATAGTTTACAAGCATTTTACAAAATGGTGCTAAATGTCTCTGCTAGCCTGATAAATGCAAGGTCAGTGACGGTTTTTGAATGACACCACCATTTGTATTACTATCCTATGTCCACCAGTGTTTGCCAAGAAACATTTTGCAATAAATTATCAGGACAGGATGACATCCTTCTTCAAAACCCATCTCATTTTATTTAAGCCTGGTCTTTCCAAATGAGATACTGGTGGTGATACATTTTGATCAATGTGTCCAGTGAAGCAAACTATATCAATCTCCTGGATCTCTCGCACTGTAGTGGATAAATCTCAGTCTTAAACACAGATTTCTGTTCTTATCCCTCCCAGGAGGTATTACTGAAGCACAAACAAGTCAGAATAATATCACCATCTGAAGTGTTGTTATGTCATCACACTCTGTTTTTAGAATAGTGAGTAGATACAGACACAGGTGACAGAGTCCATCATATCACATCATATTTCCAACATAGTGCCAGAAGGCCAGCTGTCACATCCACTAGGATATGGTTCAGCAACTTTTATATTGGCATCTACGGATGGTAACTTCTCCTATATGTCTCTTGTTATAGAGCTGTTGTGTCTTTTTTTGCCTGCAGAAAGTCTTTTTTTGCGTGTTAGGAACAGACACATTAAAGTCTCTGGATGATAAATGTTCCCTCTTAGTGCCAAGACAAACAATTATCAGCCTCTTTGCCTTGTTGGTCCTTTTAAGTTTTAGGAATAATAGACTAGACAGCTTTAAATGGATAAATCCAGGAAATGGAGCAGGGAATCAAGGAAAAGTGAATTAATGACTCATTTTATTGGCGGATTTAGCTTTGAGCTCTGTCAATAGGCCTGCTGGATATTGAACCATCCTTTTAACTGCATGTTGGGAGGTGATAATGTCCCTTTTTGCCCCGAATGAGCATGCAGCTCTGCATCGTGGCTGGCTGGAACATTGATCTCTATTAGCATTGCAATGAACCCTTGGCTATGTTGCTGTGTTATTGGTAATTGTTTTTAGGTTGTTGTTTGTTGTATCCAGTTTAATAACCCTAATGAATTTTGGAAACTCAATGCTACGACACATTTGGTTGGTGCTGGACAAATATTGATAGCCAGCACACAGCAAACCAGTTTGACTAGATAAATGTATGACTTGAAATGTAAAGAACTGGCAGGATTTTTTAATTCGGAAAAAAAGGCCCCAAAAAAGGTTTTTGTCTTTTAGATTGCGTGTAGATTTGATTAACATTTGGTTGTCAGTTTTAATAAAAAAATCGTAATTTAAGATTCATACACCAATTTACGTGTACATTGGAAAAAGCAATGTATCCAGCGTTGAACCCAGTGAGAGACTGAAGTTCAAAGATGAATAATTCATAGAGTTTGAGATTACAATGTCTGTCATTTGTCATTTGTGTTTCAAGAAAGATGTTACTATGACTTAAATCTAAGAAAATATCCAAACATTTTTCTCGTAAATGTATCTCCATAATTCCACATTTTTCTTTGAATATTACCCCCCTTTGCCTGGCTTGAAAATAGGATTCCAGGTATCTTTTTCAATCGTTTTTAATATAAAGACTTAAAGACTCAAAGAGGAAGCATCGTCTCAGAATCAGTCAGTTACTCATACGTTCTGAGCCAGTGTGATCCACCGTGTTCTATTGTGGAGTAAAATAATTTTTGTAAGCCTTTTCCTGACCATAAGTCTTTATAATGTGAAAGTCCCGGTTGTATCACTCTCTCTTTATTGTTCCACAGGCCCCACAGAGTCTTCTGGAGTCCCTGGAGACCCACCTCGACACACTGGAGGGAAAGAAGCCGTAAGTAGTTCAATATAGCTGCAAGCTGTTTACTTCATGGATCTGAAGCTAATAATCCTGTAATTAGTTTAATGCTTCTTGGATTGCTAAAAGCTATGTCTGTAGTGATTTGGGCTCTAGATAGCTGGATGTGCTATTACAGTGATTTAGCTCCTTCTCTTTGGCCTGTGTGATCAGTGTTACATCATAGGTTACCTTACTATTTCCTGTTACTTCTCTAACATGCACTTCCCTCTCTCTTTGCTTAACTCAGAGAGGATAAGTAAGTATTCTCTGTCAATGGGAAATGACCTAAATACAATTTATAGTTTGAGTCATTCTGAAGAAATTACATCTGAGTCGGCATTTGTGTTGTGTTGAAGATGCAGTTTGTGATCTAATATAATTTCCATCATTATTGTCGTTGACATACTGTACAAGGGGAAGTCTTCCCTTTGAACTCATGTCCCTACTAACATAATCATCTTTGTTATCATGTGACCGTACAATCGTCCCTGACTGCAACAAAGCTTTAACACGCATGCCTTTCAGAAACATTACTTCCTGTCAGTAATGTGGAAAAACAAAGCTTTGTCAAAGTGGACCATCACTCAGCAGTGCAGCGTGGGCCCTTTTAATTGCAGTCGTGTACTAAATGGAATTGCGTTGACATGTTGCCTGCCTAAAAAACAACACCAAAGTAACACTTAAGCTGTCACTTTGCTGCCTCCCATCTCCGTAACAGCTTTTATGTTTCAGCATGTACATCAGGAAACTCTTTAACTCATTTGCTTTCATTGTTTTTGCAGATCGCCCACCAAGGTAAGCTATATTCCATTATAATCATTATGTAATGTTAATAATGATAGTCTTTATAGCACTTGTGTATTAACAACTACAACATTTATAAATGCTTAATTTGACGTGTACCTTTACCCTTCACAGTTTACTACAAACAAGTAGTGATTCATTGTGAATTCATGTGTTGAAAAGCTGCTTATATAACAGCGTCACGTTTCATGTTAACAGGGGGGGTGTTTTTTTTTGCAGCAGGAGGCTCCAGCCAACAACAGCGCGCCCCCTGTGCCCCCCGCCGCCGCTGCTGCTGCTGTTGCACCAGCCAGGCGCAACGCTCCAACTCCTGGAGGGGGCCCTCCTGCTCGCCCCGGGCCTCCTGTCAAACCTCCTCCACCCACTATCACCCCCACCCCTCCAGCCCCAACCACCACTACTACCAGCAAGTAAGAGTCACTCAACAATGTTCCAAAGTGTTTGAGCTGAGCTGTCGGTATTGCATTAGAAACAGGTCTCTCAACCCCCTCTCTCTTTTTCTGTGATAGTGATCTTGATTGCTTCTTGTTGGATCTCGACCCGATGGCCTCCTCCTCAACAAAGGGAGCCACTTCCTCCATGACTGGATGGGGAGGTGAGAATAGCAGAACTTGGATTTTCCGCTTAGTGCACTAGCATTTCCTTTAACCCCGCCTCCCAGCCACTCAGTCTCGGTTAAATCGGCCAATAAGGAATTTTACAATTTAAATGACACAATTATTACCATGAGGGCTATCTAACTGTTCATTCTAAGAAGCTGATATCCTTAAAAAAATGAACCAATTATTTCCAGATGTTTCTTTCTTAAATTGGTCAAATTAAAAGCCCAACGCTTTCCCTGTTTGCAGTTCTCTTCAAACATCATTGAGTGGTAGGTTTACCCTATGGAATTCTTACCAATGGGTCCTGGATTTCAACTTCTCATTTCTATGCCTTTTGCATGACAACTCTTGCTAGCAGATTTTAGCAGCTGTAGCTAGCTAACTAATTGCTAACCCACAATTTGGTTGAAAACACTGTTTTAACTTTACCATTCGATGCAGTGAGTAGATTATGTTACTACACTGGAAGTATTAAACCTAATGTAACCTGTCACCCTACATCAAAATATATTGAGCTAACGAGACGCTGCTAGGACTCAAATGAAAGCTTAAATACAACTCTAGGTACTAAGCTAGGTACTGTAGCCGGACATGCTAACGGTTTCAGCTTTTCCTAGTTCAGAGCTAATAAACAAACAGTAAGTCTAGCATTATTTTTGATGAGATGTTCTTTGGCCTAAACTTGTGTGTATTTACAGAGAACCTTTTTTAATATACATGAATTCGATCAAAGGCAACACAACCATGCTGATGTTTAGATTTGTTATCTCTTCAAATACAGACTTGTTTTATTAGGACCATTTTTCAAAGCATAAAGTGAGTTGAGGTCCCTGTCAAGTAATTTGAATATTACAGTAAAAGTAATGGAAAATAATTGCTGCTTAGAAGAGGCAGGGGAAGGGGAAATCAATACAAACATCTATTGTCTGATTTGAAAAAATGATCGCCAGTAATGGCAAGTATACTGTATACATCTTTAGTATATTAACTAAAACAGCAGTGGTCTTTCATAATGATTCCGTATAGTACATTAAAGAAGTGGTACCCTTGTTGATGCTTTTTTTGAACAATGTCGTATCAATTACAGAGCATTTCCCATTTCAAAGCTGATGTTGCTCTTTGGCATGCCCTCCGTTTATCCCAACATCCCAACCCTGAACATGGCCGTAGTCCAACTGTTCTCTAAATTACAGAAAGGAGCTTTTAGCCTTATTGGAACTTACGATTGGCTCATGACTGCTTTTTATCTGGCTTGTTCTCTATAGTGTTGGCAGCTTGCAAATACAAACATTTCTGAATTTCATACAAATCAATCATCCTCTCACCTGTGTTTCTGTCTGTCTGTTGTGCAGATCTCTTGGCTGAGGGTGAGTACTCTGTTGATCTTATCCCAGAAAGGCCTGCAGGCATTTCATTTTTCTCCACTTGGCTTTCTAACTGAATTTCTCAATTCACCTTTTGTCAAACTATTTTCACATTTAGCGCCTGCTAAGCATGTCTTTTTTTACACTTTTCAGTCTCTCTGACACTGCCGTCTTCCTTCTATCTTTTTTCTCCTATTTCTCTCTTCTGGGGGATTGTGACTGATGGGGTTTATACAAATAGCAACTCCGGCTGCCGCTGATGAAGCCTCTGAAGCTCTCCTAGAGGAGGAAGAGTCAGCTGAAGTGGTTGTTGCAGTAGCTGCTGCTCCTGTAAGACCCGCACCTCCCTCCGCTGCAGCTACTATTGCCGCTGCTGCTGCAGCCGCCCCGGCCCCCGCCTCACTGCCAGCTTCAGCTCCCACCACAGCCGTAGAGATGGACTTTTTCGGAGGTCAGTCTGGGTCGGGGATATACTGTAGGCCTGCCAGCTTATCTACACCAAACCCCTTTTTATTTTAGTATTTTGCTGATTACTTTGTAAAAAACTTAGGGAAAGCAATGGGATTGTATTATTACTCCCTATATTTTGCATTTAAACAAGTAAATTACTTCTTAAAAAACCATACAAAGTCTACAGGCTGTTGTACATCAGATTATACGTTAATGTGATGTATGCATACTTTGTGTGATATCTAGAAATGAGGAGAATCTCATGCAATTTGTTTCTGCTACAATCAAGTATGGAAATGTATTTTATGGCATTACAGTAGGCCGATGGCATCATAGCCCCTGATTGTGACGCTCAAGTATTGCCATTACATTTGAGTTCATAGCTAAACATCAGATTATAAAAAGTAAAATTACATATTTTTGAAAAATGTAAAGGGCTGTTCAAGAAAACACAAACTGCTCATTGAAAGTATTTCCAGAAACCTTAGTGACGCTTCTTACTATCTGTATACATTTGTTTTGATAAGTTGCAACTGTATAGGAGTAGAAAGGTGTAGTATAATGCTTTATTTTGTATGATTAATATGAAAAACTGGAAAGACCAAAAGAGGTGCACCTTTCCTAATTCAGCAGTGGAATACGTTTTCATCCGGTCTTTGAGGATTCTGGAAATGTCTTCATCACAACTCTGTTGTTTCTTTCAAATGACCTTCTGAGCCGGGTACCCTATATACTGTTCAAAAAATGAATAGTGCTGTCACTCAAAAGTAATAGTTTTATATCATGTTTTCTAATGTTTAGCATTCAGCTTTGTTAAAACCATGTACACTAACATGCTAACGTACTAACGTCAAGCATTCACACACTCTGTTTTGCATTGAGCACATCACAACAATATGAGCCAGTTTTGTGGATTACTTGCTTTTCTCTGGGTTTACTTAAGGCTGCACAATTGCTACAAAACACTTATTATTAGATTGGACATGAATGTGTTTCATCAGAGACTCATCAACTCACCTTAATTAACCCACAGCATCGTAATTAATCTTCTGTTATGACTCATATTTTGGTGATCTATTGCCCTTTGGTTTATTTGTCCATCACCCTTAATGATTCTCCCCCCTAATGACATACTAACAGTTTCACACATATGTCAAGATGATGGCTGGATTTATTTAATTAGAGAAGTATCTGCTGAAAAGAGCTAATTGAGGTTTTCTTTTTTCAAAGAAAGCCTCTTTCGTCCTTGACCTTGACATTTCCCCCTCTTGTCACAGAGTACAAGTAACTTGTGACAACTTGCCTCATTTCACAAACCTGCACAGGTGGTGCACTCACTGAATGCAGCATTATGCAGCCCTTCAAAACTCACCAAGAGACTGATGCTACCATCAGATTATTCACTGCAAGTACGGGGCTGCATATTTCTTGTATTCTCTGCTTTTTATCCTAATGCTGACCTTTCATTTTTGTTTTCTGTCCATTCCATCTGTTGACTCATCTTTTGTTCTTTACATCCATGTGTCTGTCGGGTGTTATGTTTGTTGCGTTTGCGGTCTGGCTGTTTTTCGTCTGCTATACCCTAGATGCGTTTGCACCCTCCCCAGGAGACGGTCCTGCTGCTGTGGCCGCGGGCCCCGCTGCTGATGCTTTTGGTGGATCTGGTGGGTGACTCAACAGCCTCTATATGTCTGTGTGTGTGTGTGTGTGTGTGTGTGGGAAAGCTGTTGCTTTTATTATATCAAAGCTGCTTCTGCTTACATATGAGACAGTAGAACCAACACATGCCTAAGGGCCTACTGTCTCACCCCAAACCTGCTCTAATGCCCCAGCCATGAACCCTCTCCTCCCTCATCTCGACTACACTTTTCCTCTTAATATTCACCCAGTGCAGTAAAAAGCACAGTGCAGCTATTTTTTTTCAAACAATGAAGACAATTGTCTTTGTTAAACCTTACCCCTGATACTACCTGGTGATTAGTCATTGTCAAGCTTTTCTTACCTTTTTTTATAACTGAATTAAGTCTCTCTCTCTGGCGTTGCATATGAACAGGACAATGACTGGAGCAATCTATGACATTCCCACACAGTTTTTCTTGCAAATAGCTTTTGGACCATGCAAATGTTATAACTCGCAGTGTTAAGATGAGAAAAGTTTGGGTTTTTTTTGCTCAATTTGCGTCACCAAAATAAAGGGTTCTTCATTGGCCCATGCTACACTAACCAACCAAGTTGCATGGAATTCTGCCAGTAGTTTAATAGTTATTGCAGTCAATGCTTTGCTTTCTCTGAATGGAAAACTTTCAGTCCTGCTATTTGTTTAGTTCTGTTAGCTGTTAACTGTTAGCCACACACATCTTCCAAAACAGTCCAAGCTAAACCAGTTGTTGTGGTACTTACTGGCTGTGAGTACTGAGTCAACAATCCATGATACAAGAAGTCCTTAGGAGAACAGTCATAAATGATCATAACAAATATGATGCTGATGGGTCCAGCAGTATGCAAGATGAGCTGTGGATAGACACATAGATACACACAGGACCAATCTCATTGTCTTCTAATGGAGATAATAACAATGAACCAGGGACACTGAATTGGGTGTTCTCATTAGTAACACAACTAATTGGGCTGTGGGCCAGTCGACCAGAAGTTGTAGTCCATTATTATTTACTGAAGAAATGTTCCCTACTGTCTTATTATTTAATGGAAGCAAGCAATTCTCAATTGAGGTTATTGAGTGACCGTGTTATTGATTGACTTCCTTTGTACCTAACTGGGATTTAAAGCTTCAGAAGCCTCACAAACATGCTTTTTACAGTGTTTGTTGCTTTAACAAATCCCTCCTTCCCCTTCCTCATCCACTTCACCACACCCTTCCCTTCTTCTCTAATCATAACCCCCTCCTAACTAATCATCACCACCGCCTTGCTGCTCTTCCTGAAGACCCCTTCGCTACGACAGAGGGGAGTGCAGACATTGCTCCAGAGATGGACCTGTTCGCCATGAGGCCCACTGACAAGGGGGCCATCATCACTCCCTCCTCTAGTGAGGCGCCGACCATCGTCGTCCCCATCGTCGTCCCCATCGTCGTCCCCATCGCTGCCCCCGCTACCCCCACCCTTTCTTCCACCACCACCACCGACACCACCACCACAGAGTCTGCAGCCGCTCCGACTCTAGATATCTTTGGTGGTAAAGTCTTCTCGCTCTCATTATGCCTCTCACTGCATTGCCCTGCATTGTGACGATGATGATATTTGCTTTGATAATGATGATGACTGTGTTGCCCTTGTTAGTGATGATGACAGTAGTGGCGATGATAATAACCTGCCCAGTCCCTACATTCCAGATTTGTTTTGTCTATTTTCCATGATGCATTCCCTTTAGATACAGATCATTTAGTCAAGTTAATCAAGCATATTGACCTCCTCTGCAGCTTTTACATAATACAAAATGTATCAAAAATTAAGCCAATTGTAAAATAAACCCCTTAAATGGTTATTGTTGGGGACCAAAATGGCTAACTTGACATCTTTGGAGAATAACTTAATAATCTTTTTTTTATTGACAGAGGTTGCTCAACTTGTTTTGATTATATGAACCTAATACTAACAAACAGACTCCGGGAAGAAAATTGTTTTCTTCTCATGCTTGTATTTTAGAAACTGTTACCTGAGAATGCTTTATTGTAGCTTATGCACTTTAGTTAAAAGGGAATATTGCTCAATGACAGAAATTGTATATTCTATCGATATCTTTCAATTCAGAAAAAGTGTGCATAGATAATGGTTAAATGGATCCATTGGATAGAAATACGCTACCCCATGATAAAAAAAAAGAGCTATTGAAGTTTGTAGCTGAGCTAGCGGCATGGTTCAAAATAGAGCAATGTAAGCCAGTCCTCAGCATTTGTCCAGGCTGAAATAGCTCAACAACTATTTGATTTATTGCTATTAGATTTGTGCAGATAGTCATGAGTTAAACATTTTAAAACTTGCAACAATTGGCAGTTTTGTTAAGTACTAGTTAGCAAATGTTAGCAATGCTAACGGGCTAAAGTCTGCTAGTCTATTAATATCAGCATTTTAGCTCAGTCCTCATGAGCATGTTAGCAGGCTTATGCTAACATTAAGCTCAAATCACAGCTATACCTACTGTAAGTACTATAGCCTCAAAGAACTGCTGGCACTAGCATTGGAGATTGGAAAATAACTGCTATTTGATAGCAAAAAGCATTGAATGTCATCAGTGGCGGCGCCAGGGTATGGCTGGGGTAGGCTACAGCCATACCAAGAAATGGCTTAGCCCCACCTTAGCCCCACCATGAAAAGTGATGCAAATTCAATTAAATAATAAGCGAAATGCTAAATGTTGAGAACACGGATTGCGAAAATATACGGGTCGTGTCCACACAACCCAGTCTCACGGCATTTCGTGTTATTAGTCACGAAATTAATTTAATCTATTGATTCGTGTTCACCAACACGATTTTCACCTTTTTTTCGTGTCACACAGAACGATTTGAAATGCAATGTATTTCTATTGGTAGTATGTTTCGTGCCTGCAACACGTCTTTTTGTCCGGTCGGGTCTTGGAAGACCAGAAGCTGTGTGGTTCATAAAAACATGTTCTTACTCAATATCTTACCCTAAGCCTAACCCTATCCCTTTTATTTTAAATTGTATAATGTCTGAGTTTTTTTGCCATCAGTGAGGAAAAGAAATGGCTCAGAGCCTCAGAATACTGAAATCTGTATTTTATGTCATCTTTTTTTCCTTCTAATTTGTTATTATTTGGTGCAGGCACGAAACATACTACCAATAGAAATACATTGCTTCTAAAATCGTTCTGTGTCAGAATACTGAAATCTGTATTTTTTTAAATGTCTTTTTCCTTCTAATTTGTTATTATTTACATTGCTTTTAAAATCGTTCTGTGTGACACGAAAAAAATTGCGAAATCGTGTTGGTGAACACGAATCAATAGATTAATTTCGTGACTATAACACGAAATGCCGTGAGACTGTGTTGGTCCACAGCACACAAACTGATCCTGCTGTAACAACAAGTGCACGTTACTGATGCAATATGGTTGAGACCATTCGGGCTTATGCTATAAGAGGGGTGCAAGGAATAGTCTAAGTAGTGGGGGAGTTTTATACACTAAAGGTGTGGAAATTCTCTGGCGTTATAATATCAGCGCGGCCGCGGTCAGATCAAAATGCCTCCGAATGCAATTTGAATAGACCTACAGCCAATCAGAGCAACGAAACGTTGGGTCTGCGTCATGCATTACTGATTGAGATCATTCGAAACCGCCATTCAGTATCCCCATTGGATCTTCAAACGTGTACTATCATACGTCACGTTCACAGTGATCCCTTTTTATTTACTACAAGACAAATGTGCCGTTTTATTTCATACAGTTCCATTTTGATTGAGACAGGGAAATAATCTAAACCTCACGCGTGGCGTTTCACTGTCAAGGGGGGCGATATAGCGTGTATGTAATTACATTGCAAATACTGACTTGAGCACCACCACTGTATGGGTTAGCCCTACCATAGATTACCCAACAAAAATGCTCTGGCGCCGCCACTGAATGTCATCAAGATTCAATTATAAAAATAGCGTAGTCTTCATGCTGAGCAATATACCCTTCTAACCTTTGCACTGTTCCGTTTTGCATTGCATTGTTACACAGCAACTTACCCTGTTTAATGACCCAACTATCTGCTTTCCCTCATCTCTCTTCTGAACTCATCACTCTGAATGCACTGGACTTGAAATCTGAATGTACATTTGATTGTGTGTCCTTGTTCTTAGATATGTTTGATTCAATGCCTGAGCAAAGCCCTACCACAGAATCCAAAGCTGCTACCACTCCTAGCGTAGACCTTTTTGGTGCAGGTACAGGAGTTGATATCCATTTGTCTGTATGTGGAACCTGTTCATCTCTTCTGGTTTCCATACGTCTACTCCTCTGTCGACTGTTTTACTTTCCCCCACATGTCTTGGTTTGTCCCCCATAGTGGCATGAGAACTGTGCATGTAACCCACGCGTCAAGTCTTGGATTGTCTTGTGGCTGCTTTCTATTTTAGCTGTGTCTTTCTACCTGCCACGCTAACACATTTTTTTTTGCTTCCGGACCTCTATGGTTTTCTTCTTTCTCGTATTCTGCCTATCGCTTGCGCTGGTAAATTAGACCTTCCTGCTGTTTCACGCGGGCCCTCACCTTTGCCCGAGCTGGTTCTTTCTGGAGACATTGTGACCGGTAAGTCAAGCTGCTACTGCATCACTGTTTTCCTTTTTCTCATGAAGAGTGCAGCCAGCTTCAAATTTTATGACGTTTTTGTTGCATGGTGCTGGTGTATGCACGCACATACACACCAGTTCTGTGCTACGAATGGTGCACGTTTCAAGGATGTGGATACACAGTTTAAGGGATATTGTTGACTGTTTTGAAGTAGAGTTGTTTGAGGTACTATCCATTGTCTTACCTTCAGAAGATGATAGTCGGCAAGCCCCCAGTTTGGAGAAACAGACAGGACTTCCAGCACAGAATCTCTAGCAATGTATTGCTTTGGGTGGGGCAGAAGCAAAACCTATTATAGCAACTCAATAGAAAAGCCCAAGGTATAGGCTATATTTAGAATATTTTCACCAATTGACCTTGCTGGGAGACAGTTCTTTTTCAACGAATAACTAAAGCCGCTATCTATGCTCTCTTCAAATAGACCAGACAACATTAAAATAATTATACATTTACCAAACAGGTACAAATAGACTTTGAAATCAAGGCAGCAGAAGACCAGCAACCAATGTGTTCTGTGAGGTACAGAAACAGTTTGTGTCAATTGAGTCTCGTGGCCTTGAAGAGGAACATAGAATAATATAATGGCTTCTGTAAGAATGGGCTGTCCAACTGCAAGGTAAATCTGTAAATATATCCTAAATAAAGCGTACACTTAAACTGATATTGATTTATTTCAAGGTGGCTTAAACAGTTTTAAGTTCTGCCCCTTTCAGTTTTTTCAAACTGGGGGCGGGCTGTCCGCCATTCACTGTAGGTAAAATACGGACTTTGGATAAGTACCTCATACAATCCCACATCAAACAATCCAAACGTTCCCTTAAGATGCAGAAGCCTGCTTCTTCTCTCGATGTCTGCTATGCTTTTAGAGTAGGCATACTGAGCAAAGCATTCTCCCCTGTCACTGATAAATGTAGTCATTGAGAGTAATTGAATCTCTTCCTGCTTCTGTCTCTGGCCGTCTCTCTCTTCAGACTCATATTCATCCCCAGAACCTTCTGAGGCTGCTTCTGCTCCTTCTTCAGCTTCTGCTTCTGCTCCTGCTCCTGCAGCAGCTTCTAGCCCAGAGGCCTCCTCTCCACCCAAAGCAGAGCCAGCACCTGTCATTGACCTTCTGGGTACTGTACCACAGAACACGCATATCTCTCATGACCACACATGCTGAATGCAAATTGTTGAACTTGCATTTGTGTAATCTTATGCATCTCTTCTGGGTATTTTATTATCATCCGCAGTTGTTACAGTAAGGTCTTGAGTGTTTTTACCAGTACAACTATTGGATGTTTCAAATGAACTTTATGAAGAGCTGAACATGTTGCTTGCTGGGGTAAAAACAGTGCTTTTTTTGCTGCAGATATCCAGAGGAGTCTTCTTAACAGGCATATGGCATCACTGAAAAAATGTATAGAAACAATGTCGATTTATTGGACGGAATTAAAGATGGGTGGAAGATTTTTGTCTGCTGCACTCCTGCCAACTTTTGAATCAGTTAAAGCATTGCATTATGAACATCTTGTCCCCTACCACTAATTGTGTCCCAGTATGTGGTTCGGGGCTGACCTCTACCCCCTTTCTGCCCTTCATGCTGCAATAATAACTGGACGCCTTGCAGACTCCTTTGCCAGTCCTGTGGAGGAGACGAAGAGCTCTGCTCCTGGAGGGCCTGGAGATGATCTGCTGGGAGGTGAGTCTTATCTTACTCTCACATTCTTTGGTTCTACAGTATCAAAGCATTTGTATGTGAATCACAGTGTAATTAGACAGGCTGAATGGACCAGCACATTTTGATGAAATGTCTTATTAAAAGTTTTTATGCTGGCAAAAGGCTCACAGAAATATTTGAGTTGATTGAATAATTATGCAGGAAGTAATGATGGAGATGCATTCATCAAGTTGATAATGACACAGACTTGGCAGGACTAGTTTAATTTTACAATACAGCGGTTCCAAAGTGGAAATGTCTGATAAATGTCTGGCCACAATGATATCATAGACAATTCCCATCTCATTTCTGTTGCTGCTGTTTTGCCAATAGTTAAAGAATAAGTGTATCAGAAAAAGTTATTTGTATTACTTGTTTATATCTTTGAACCTTAAAGGAATACTTAAAAATGACCATTTGTATATCAAATATTCCCCTTTGTTACTTTAAACAGCAAAACGATATCCATGTACAAACATGCACACTACTCTTTTATCCATACATTTACTAACTCATTTCCAAACACAACCATTACACAAAAAGTATATTTAATCTATTCACAATTTATAATAAAGATATGTTAAAAAAAAGATCATCTCATAGTAAGGATTAAAGAAAATGTATGTGTTTAGGAACTAGTTACCATGTTTAGATACTTGCCATCACTGATAGAGATGCATGCTCTTTATAATTTAAAATGTTTGCTATTTTCTTTTACAAATTGTTTTTAAAATGATCTAGAGATCAATAATGAATTGAACTATTTTGATTATGGATTATTTATGAATCCATATATACATTAACAGCTCACTTAAAAACATGGTTCACTGATAATTACACCTGCACACACTAGTCAATGTTGGACATGGCGTGTGTGTTATATGTAATGATCAAGGATGTTAACTTCCCCTATGTGATTGTGATGTGCTATATGTGACACTTGTCCCGTACAGTATGTATCACCATGGACTTTTAAATACTGGAATTGGCTTCTTTTTTTTTAAATCTTAAATTTTATAGACCAAACATTATCTAGACTAGAGTATAAAATCAACCAGTAAAAAAAACAAGTGTCAGTTGCATCTTTAATATGCTATTTTATATTCTGTTTCTCTGTGCCACACACAGTTGCTTTGTGCTGCTGCACTGATTCACTTTCCCCGCTGGGATAACCGAAATTTAATTTGTCTTCCAAGATGTCTCGTGTGCCATCTGTTGTGTCAGTAATCACATAAAATGTGTGTTCCTCGTGGAATTAGGGTGAGTCAGAAAACAGAACTACATATGATGTCACAGCAAGATTCCTGTCTGTTCTCCCCCTCAGGCCTGATGTCCCTCACCCTGGCTCCCACTGCTGCCCCAGCTCTAGCTCCAGCCTTAGCTCCAGCTCTAGCTCCAGCCTTAGCTCCAGCTCCTGCTCCGGCTCCGGTGCAGAACGACCTCCTGGAGTCGGGCTTTGATGCTCTTGGCTCCCTAACTTCTCCGACACCGCCTGCCCCTGCTGCAGTACCGATAGTAGCAGCAACCACCACACCAGTGCCCTCTGGTGGCTTTGACGCATCAAGTAAGTAAAGCTTTCATTTGCATTCTTTTCATTTCAGAAATCTGTAGCATTTTTACATCCATTTATTTGAGAATATAAAGAGTGTTTTGTTCATGAATCTGCACAGGTTATCTGCTTGATGCACATTAATCTGTTTTGAGTCATTGAAACTGAGCTACTGTACCTTAACCATGACCTACTTATCCCCTCTTTCTGAGAGCCTGAGTACTGCATGAAGACACCTTGACATGTGCTGCTTTCACTGTCCTCCTTACGGAGAACGTTTGTTTCTGCTGACTGCTTAGCATTCCACAGCGCTGCAGCCTATCTTGCAAGGAATTTTCTTTATTTGTCTTAATCTCTTATATTGTACTTTTCACACTTTCACAAATTCTTCACTCTCTGCTCCACCCACTCTGCAATCTTTCGTTCTTTCTGCTGCACACATTTTGTCTTCTGCTTCATTTAATTTCCTGTTTCACCCCGTATCCACACCTGTTCTTCTCTTCTGGGTCATTGCTTGCTTCTTCTAATCTGTAATTGGTGAGTTCTACCCGGCAGGGAATTGCAGCATGTGCAGTTTGGACAATTCTCCCCTTCTGCATCTTTGCATGTAACAATAACCCTGACTGTCTTCTGCATGAGACAAGACTTACTGTATTTTGTATTTCCCCTTTGAGCAGTGGCTCTTGTCTCTTATAACCACATGCCATCAAGGCCTGAGTCTGCAGTAGAGTCTGCAGGTTTTATATTTTATTATTTTGAGTGGCAAAGATTAATTCTTTTGACAACCTTTATTCACCCCTTATGGTACATAGAAAGATGACTACAGATGATAGGTAAATACATGTTTAAATAGTTAAAATAGCCAAAATCTTGCTAAAATGTTGCTTAAAACAATGGATTTAAACAGTTGGAATAGTTAGATAAAGTTATGGATAGCCTACATAGCCTGGCTGAAATAATTAGCTAAACAAGTAAAAGGATGAAAAAGCAAGCTGAAAGTAATGGTTAAATTGGTGGATCGTTAGCTAATAGTTGCCTTTCGTAGGTTAGCTTAAAGTAATGCATTGTTGGGAAAGTAATGTTTAAATAGTTAACAAAGCTAAAGGTTTAGCTAAATTTAGCATAAAACGATGTATTTCAACAGTGGAAATGGTTAGATAAAAGCATTGGATAATCATTTAAATAGTTAGCTTAAGTAAGGGCTAGCTTAGATAGCCTAGCTGAAATCGTTAGCTAAATAAAAAGTAAATGGATGAAAAAGTTAGCTAAAAGTAAAGGTTAAACTAATGAAAAGGTTAGCAAATAATTAGGAAGAAATAGTCTTTTTGAAATAGTTAGCTTAATGGTTAAATTGACCAAATAGTTAGCTTAAATGAAAGGAACATATTAAATATTTATCTAAAAAGAGTGCATAAATGGTCAAAAAGTTAGCTAAAACCTGTGACAAACCATTGAAATGGTTAGCTAAATGTATTGTGTAATTTAAATAATTAGCATAAATTAATCGTGTAAGTAGTTAGCTGAATGGGGTTATGGATAAACCCTCAATCAACACAATGCTTCTCTACAGGTTAGTTTGAATGAAAACCTGTAAACTCTTTTGGTCTTGATGACACCTGGTTCAAAACCAGTAGTTTATTTCAAGTCAGTGTTTAACTTCCTGATATGTGATGCTCAAATATATTTACAGTACAGTCCTACATTGTGCATGTGATGCACAGCTGACTACTGATGCTGTCACAGCTGGGCTGACTCCTTACCATACTACCTGGTCTCCCATCTACCCGTGTTAAAAAACAGATTGGAGGTTTGAAGATTTGTAGTCCGTGTTGTTTCTCTGATGTCCTGCCATTCCCACCCTCTCCTCAAGTGTTTGGTGGATTAGGCGACTTGCTGATGCCCGCCATTACGCCCCAGAGCACCGGGGGGAGCACTGCTGGAAGCACAGCAGGAAGCATGGGAACTCCAGTTGCAGTGGGAGGCATTGCAGCCGCCCCCCCTCCCACCCCACCTCCTTCTAAAACTGTTGGAGGAGACCTGGACTCCTCATTGGCCAACCTTATTGGAGGTAGACAGCTACTTATAACCATTTTTTTCTGTAACTTCATCATTTGTGTTTGTAGATCTAACCTGTCCTTTTGTTCTTCTTCTGTCCAGACCTTGGAGTAAAGAAGAAGTAAGTGTGTATTTAAATATATACATGTTATAAATGCAGCACTCCAAGCATCAGCAGTATAATGGGATCAATAGCACAGTAAGCCTGAAGTGTACCCTGATCTCCTTTAGGGACCCACAGAGTGAGAAGAAGCTGACAGGAGGAGCCAACTGGATGCCACATGTAGCTCCCACAAGCTGGGGTACACCAGGAGCCCCCATGGTAAGATCTGCATGTACACCGCGTCCCTCACTGTGACATCACATTTCATCTCAAAGGCAGTTTTGCTGATGTACCCTCTTTGTCCTGGCACTGTAGGGAGGGACCGCCCCCGGAGGTCCCGGGGCTCCAGGAGCCTCCATGGTCCCACCAATGAGCGCACAGCCTGGCTTTGGCATGGTGAGCTTTAAATCATGCATAACAAAGTCTGTGGATTTCACTGTGACATCAGCTTTTAAAACAGCCTCACTGTATAAACCATAGAAACTTTTGTGAAGGCAGATGATTCACTGACATTGCCTTCAAAAGTCTCTCATTTGTAACCCCTGTGTTATTAGGCTCCTGCAGGAGGGCCTGGAGCTCCCATGATGCAGCCGATGATGGGGCAGCCTATGATGGGACAGCCTATGATGAGACCTCCCTATGCTGGGGGGGCGGGAGCTGCACCAGGAGCACCGGTAAGAACATAGTAAATCCCCTGGTGTGTCTACACATACTTTAAAAGCAATTATGATGTTGGAATAATCTAACAATTTATAGTTTGTGTGAGGAATATTAATTGTATTGTTAAAAGATCCACCAATTTAATTTCGTGACTTTTTCTCAGATTCCACTTTTAAGCCAGAGTCCCAAAAAGCCCAAGGACCCATTGGCAGATCTCGACCTCAAAGACTTCTTATAACACCCCAGGTATGTACTATATATGTAACTTTACATACAGTATAGTATACAGAGTATAGTCGCTGACAACTTCGTTAAACATTTATCAAAAAACTTTGGTGATTTCTTTTTTGGGATTGGCTTATCCACAAATAACAGATAATATGTAAAAGTGAATAAGTAAGAGTTCCCTAATAAAAAACAAAAAAGCATATGGTTGGGTTCAGCCGTTCCAACTGGCGTCTTTTTCATTTACGTAAAAATTAAATTCAGTGACTTTTTGCAAAATGCCCCTTATTACACACTTAGCTCTTAAGAGGAATATTTAAAGTAGTCTCTTTTAATGGATCATTGGTTACTAATCAATGCTTTTAAAAGCGGCAGTGAGTTGCTATGTATCCTCAAACTGCCAAAAATACATTTTAAAAACAGCCTCCCAGAGGTCATGGCCTGGTCACTCAAGATAATCATCAGACCTTGTGAGCAATTTCACTTTGGGACTATTTACTTTACCAGATCACTGCACAGTGGGAAGCATGCATCCACTAATAAACGAGAGCGTAGTGCTTGTGACAGCTCGATGGGCTTTAACCTTAGCTAGCTCAGGTGAGCTAGCATTATGCTGCACAAGCCTTTTGCCATGGATACATGATTGCTTCTGTGCGCTGAAACAGTTATCTGGTGTAGTTTGATATTTTGTGTGCCATGTAGTGTGATATTTAGTTCCATTTTATTTGAGAGAAGGCAAATCAAACCAGGACATTTTAGATTGATAAATAGCTCTGCAGGTAAAAGTAATAATATGTATTTTGGCACCATGTTGACATGCATGCATCTAAAGTCATGTAAACACAGCATTAGCATTCATATATATAAAAAAAAAAAAAAATGAAATTATTGTCTATATGCTTTTCACTTTTGACCTGACACCTGTTTCTCTGTTTCCTTTCTTCAAGCTGCTTTCTTCTCTGGAGCAGGGCCCTCTCAACTTTTACCTGGTGTCTGTCAACATCTCAGGATGTTCAGCTACTCAACCTTATAAGAGCCTCTTTTCTCCACCCCAACCATCTACACCCCACCCTTTTCCTGTGTGATGTTGTAGCACAAACTGTGAAAGTGAACCATAGCCGATTATATATATGAGAAAAAAAATACAAGCGTGTGATTATGTAGATGTTCTTATCTTTTGTCTAAACAAAATCACTCAAAAACCCTGACAAAAAAAAGTCCTCAAAAGTGAGTGAAAGCAAGTGAAGGCGTATATGTTTGAATTTCTTTCTGGTGTTGAGTTGAATGATGGATGTGCTTTGGTGTCCTAAGCCCCTCCCACCACCCCATATGTGTCCCAGCCTCCTTATAAAGGGGGAGGAGCTCTTCTTTGTCCCACTCTGATTGGATGAGAGTGGCGAACAAAGCCCCGATAGATTTCTCGGAGAAACATGTTGTGTGTTGTTTACAGAAAATTCCTCGCTGATGTACATAGATCTCTCTGGCGAGGATTACGTCTCTATTCTGTACGTCTGTTGAAGAGAAATATAAATGTGATTCTGACATGAAATTGTAAGTCGTGTGAGTAACCTTCTATTCGTCATCTTTTGAAAGTATTTGGAAACAAATACCTCTATATGATTAATATACTGTATATTAAGACAACTTATATGGGCTTCTGAATCATACCAGACCAAGTGATCCTTTCTGTGGGTTTCGTTTTTTTTTACTCGTGGCTTATTTTTCTATGTTTATTTATTTGTCTTCTTGTCTAATGTTATTTATATGATCTGTTTCTGTTAGAATAATTCTCCATACTGCTGTCCATATTGTTCTGGCATTACTATTAATGAACATATCTTACAATTTACTTCCAGAGAAAATGCTTTAGTACTTCGTCACAGACTCAAATAACTACAATTTTTTCCTGCGGTTTGACACTACCTATCAGGATATATCTGTTGCCGGTGCTTTCATTATAACTATGACCAGGTCAGTATGATTATTGTTGTATTTAATGTAAGATGATCCAATGCCATACCCAACTCTGGAACCTTGAGGATTTTCTTTTGAATCAAAGTTCTGTTTACAGTCATTGTTTCTCACCAAATTGGCTTTTGGACCTAACAAATGTGATGAATTAACAAACTTACACCTGACGTGTTCGAAAACAGCGTTCAAAAATGTCACAATCTTCTAGAATTTGCACAAATTGGACTGAACATTATTAACGTCCAAGTTGTTTTATTCAATCACTTCTGACCTTTGGCCCATTTTCAATTAAAACAGTTGATAGTGTTAGTCACAACACAAGTGTGATGGGGAAATCCACAGATCTGTTCAGCCATTAGCATCATAAAACAAGCCCCTCTTACAATGTAGTAAATATGTTGATATGGACAGTTGTAAACCAGTCCGATGTAATGCTTACTCTGTGTGTTGTCTTTTCAGTGGACGAATAAGCAATTGGTTGTGAGCATCTGATATGATTCAGAGAAAATAACGGAAGATTATTAACATTTTTCATGAAATTGTATTTTTGTTCAGTTGTACATTTATTTTATTTACTATGGCCCACCCCAGTGCATGTAAGCCTTTTGAGGTGCAATAAATTCAATGATGGATTGAACTGCCCATGAAGGATTTATTTATTCCATATAATGTAAAATAGCGAAAGGTCAGATTAAAGGACTATTTCATGAATATACATCCCACCACATCAACATTACCAGATTAGTAAGGTGGCTAAAAGCCGGGGGAACTACAGTGGGGTGATTCCTTTGGGTTCATCACTGTGAGCGACAATTTTCCCATTCCACAAAAATATTAATCTGATCTTTCGTATTGAGGATCATCACAAACACACACACACACAAGTAGTAATCTTGATTTAATGGTTGGTAGTCATCAATCCGCATCATTAATATCAGGTGTTTGGTATTCAAAAGGATACGAATAATTTTTGGACAGAAACAACAAAAAAGTAAAAAACATCACATCCCAGATTTAATTTGTTATTATATAGCAACATTGCCTTTGTAATCTTATTAACCAACAGAATTAGAGAAATATCAACAGCTCAAGTATATCATTAAATGGTTCATTCCCATTTTAACAAAACCCACATATGTAGCCTCACATAAAATACATAGTAACTGCACTAGGCTATCAAAATATATTCTGAGAAATCCCCACCCCCGCCCCCCCCAATAGAGTTTACAGTTTCATAAATTAGCACCACGTTTTCTGGATAAGCACCGGTATAATTATGTGCACAACAATGAAACCCCATTTCACTGTGTTGCGAGAACAGAGAAAAGATGGTGTGATTCACTAATCAGATAAGAAATCTATCCAGGATCCATAATGACCCTTTCTCTATTTTTTTTAAAAGGTAGTTGTAAAAAACAAAGTTCTAGATCTACAAAATGCAAAACACCAGTTTGTTCAATTAAAATGTTTATAAAAAATGTTATCTTTATATAGTTCATTTGCGAAACAAAAGTTACATACATTTCTTCTGGGTCTTTTGTCAAAGCCAATGCACGCGCTCTTCTTTACAGTGGTGGAGAACACTTGGAAACTTTCTCCATAAAAAGCCTAGTTTGAATAGAATAAATGTACCTGGGCCTTCGCTCATTAACATTTGAATACACAACCTTTACAACATTGTATCCAAAAAGGTCAAATCCTAGAACAAAACAATCCAAATAGAAAGCAAAACAGCAAAATACACATAATACATATTTTTTTCTCCATTTTCTTAGCAAATAAATTAGAAAAGCTGACCAGCCACAGTTCTCTTGACGAAGACAAATTCCGGTTGTTGTCAACACTGAGTCTGTATGGCTGAATGTGGGCTGTGTGTGTGATCTTAGATCTGTGTAACAGGAGTCACTGGGAGGCACAGGAGGTAAAAAGGGAGGCAGGATTGGGAGAGGCAGTCGTCGGGGCCCCTGGTTGGAGAGTGGGGAGGGTGCCTTTAGTATAGAGGTGGAATGGGAGAGGGTTGGTGGTCCAGGGGGGATCCTGTGTTTTTCTAAGCTACCTTGCACAGACTTGAGTCCCCATGGATCCAGTAGCAGATCTGGGCATATTTGAGGGGTGTTATCCTGACCGCCACGTTGTAATCCTGCTGCATCCCGTTCCCGTTAACATCGACCCACTGGTGCCCAGAGTAAACCCCGATGATCTTCCTCGTCCACTTCTTCTTGCCTGGCTCTTTGAGACGGATGTAGATTCCGGAGCCACTGGAGCCCGGTTTGGCATCGCAGTATTGGTACAACAAATCCTTTGACTCATCAGAGACGGAGCAGAATCGGTACACCAGGTTTCCAGGACGGTCATCATCGAAGCCAGAGAAGTGGATCCTCCCAGCAGGAAGCTTCTTCACAGAGGGGATAACTCCCAGATCCATGTACTTGACTTTAGGTGCTTTCTTCAGCTCCAAAACAGCATAGTCATAATCTGCAGTCAGTCCTTCAGACACACCTTTGAACCAGCCCTTAGGCACCTGGGTCTTCTTGACCCCCGTCCACCTGAAGGAAGGTTTCCCCGATTCTGCACTTCGTCGACTGCGGCTCTTTCTTCCTTTCCCTTTTCCTTTACGGTCTCCTTTACCATCGTCCCCTTCCTTCTCTTGCGCTTCCTCTTCATCTTTGTCTCCCTTTCTCCTTTTGCCCTTTCCCCGCCCTCCTCTACCTTTGCCTCCCTTCCCTCGTCTGGACTTCTCCTTGAGAATACCGACTCGCAGCTTCTGCACCCCATCTAGATAGTCCTTCCCATCATGGATGCAGTGGGCAGCAGTCAGAACATGTTTAGGCGACACAAGAACCCCAGAACATCCTGTGGAGATCTTCACAGAGGTGGAGAAGGGATATTTGGTGGAGAACTGCTTATCAGAGATGGTGAAGCGGGTATCAGTGCCGTACACCTCGCGTTTTTGCCGGGACCTAGATGAGACGTTTTGGGACAAGGAAGCAACCTCATTCAGGCCCTGCACAGAAACGGAGGTAAACGTGCGCGTACCATTCTCATAGACCGTCTCGTAGGACAGGAACTGCTCCAGGTCAGCCAGAGAGGAAGCAGGAAGGCGACGCTGACACTCGATCCCACAGGTCCCGCTCAGCTGCGCCTGAGGATGCGCGGAAAAGTTTGAACTGCTTAGAGGGACAGTGTGTCTTTGCCTTACCAGAGGCACCTTCCACTGTGGCCAGGTATACTCGTCGTCAACTGCATTCTCCTCAGCAGCTACAGCCAGCACCACAGCCAGCACCGTCACTGGGAGCAGCACACACAGGGGAATGGGGCCCATTGTTAAGTTGGGGCGGGCTCTAAAAAAATGAAGAGAAAAGAGGAAGACATAAGGACACTTTGTAGAAGAAGTTGAAAGAAACAAGATTCATAGTTGTTGTGTACCTTGGAATAGCAATGTCAGTTGGTCAACCACTTGGGTCGTAAAAAATGTATCTCAATTAATTGTCCAGACATATTTATGTGTTGTAAAGACAATGAATCCTTCCTAAATGTAAATGATACCCTGATTTTTCCTCTTGTACCTAAATGAGAATCACATTTTTATTTTTTAGTGAGACGTCTTGACACCTATTGGATTGACTGCCTTTACATTCAGTAGAGATATTCATGGTGCTCAGAGGATGAATCTTACTGACTTAAGTGAAGCCTTAAAGGTGGGGTAGGTCATTTTGGAGAAACCAGCTCGAGTGTGCTAGAATTTGAAGATACACAACCGGAAAAAATCTGCCACTTCCTTACAGAGCCCCTCCTCCAACACACACGAACGCGCACATGACCAATGAGGGCACGAGATAAGTTTGTGCACAGATGGAAGGCTGACAGGCAGGTAGGCCATCCAGTTATTTTAGCCGGACCGGCTAAAATGATTGGTCGTGCTTTTTACATTACTACGGCTTCCACAGATGACATTTTGTTATGGATTTTTTGTCAAAGCACTTAAAATATTCATTGCTATCGGGATGTTAAGAGCATTCCATGGAATATAACAAAAAGTGTATCTCGAGCCGGTTTCTCAAACTTACCTACCCCACCTTTAACTTCTTGTCTATCGTAACAAAGAGGTCAACATGTTCACTTATCATGGTAAATAGATCCATATGTACCAGATGGAATACCATTTCATTTGGTACAGACATTCATTACTGTCAGAAGATGAACCCTAATAGTCCTATGACATTTCCTCAAGCCCCACTGTGAGGTTGACACTCATGTTTTTTGACTGGAATTTCTCGATAACCATTAGATACTCAGATTTGTACACACTGGTACAAACATTCATGTGCCCCTCTGGATAAATCGTAATCAGTTTAGTGATGACAGGACTTTTTCCTCTGGTGCTGTCATCAGAGTCTTAACCTTGATGATGTAATCCAAGCAATAACATGACAATTTGAACAAAACAGCATATAATCACCCCGCCTTTTAAAGGTCCCATGTCATGGCCATTTCTACTGATCATAATTCCATTGTTGAGGTATACTAGAATAGATTTATATTGTTCAATGTTCCAAAATCCCATTGGTTTCTCATACAGCATCTCTGTATAGTATGTGTATTCACTCTGTCCTACACGCCTTGTTGGAGCTCCTGCCTCCCCTCCCTATGAGCCCAGTGTGCTCTGATTTGTCAGCTCGCCCACTCTGTTCTGATGAGTCAACCACCGTTACAGCGGAACATCAGTGATTATGTGTTACAATGGCGTTAGCAACCAGAAAATGACACCGGCAATGACAAACAGATGAGAATGCTGCGTGGGGTCTGGGTGCCGTGTTGGCGGGACGTTGCGGGGCTCGCTGCTCCGCCCTTTGAGGCTCGAGGAGCGGACAGTGTGAGCTGGATTACTGGTGTCATTTCCTGGTTGCTGCGTGGGGTCTGCGAGACAGCGAGACACCGCGGAACTCAGCCTGAGCACACACACACACACTCATAGCCAGGCTGTGAGTGTGTGTGTGTGTGTGCGGAAATCCGGAGCCGCGGCTGAGAAAAGATAAGGCTGAGTGAGTGTGTGTGAGGAGCTCCGCGGATTGGTCACTATGACCGTTACGTCACTGTACTCAGGAAGAATTTTTTTTACAAAAACCCAACATGTGGACTTGAATTGAGAAGGTTTTGTATCCGATGTCCAGGTCTACAATCCAGGTCCTTGACAATATAAACACAGATGCATGTATGGCCACATGGAGGCAGCATAGTCCAACATATTAGAGACACCTACATGGTCCAGAGCTCTGTCTAGACTATCATTAGGGGGTCTCAACACACTCAATACAGTCTGGTTTTCAAGAGCGTTCCTCAAAGTACTCAAGTTTGCAGAAAAAAAAATTGGTGCCATTATAGCACTCTGTTAAATATATAAAACATTTCTCTAGAGTTGATACATTAGCTTTGTGGTTGAGAGGAGATTTATTTCCTCTGAGTCTTGCTGGAGGCTGCGGGTAGAGGGAAGGAGAGGATGAACCCTGATCCTCTGAACGAGCTGAGACAGTGGCTTGGAGGTTCGCCACAATGGTTAACCTTCTCCTTCAGTAATGACCATATCTGGTTTCCTTAGCTACACTCCATTCCTTGTCATGCGTACAAACAACATTAAACATATAGCTGTGGGCTGCTGCTGGTTCATGCTTCTACTGTATGTGTGTGAAGTTGCCAGTAATCCTGATACACCCTGTAAAGAAAATTCTGATTTGGCAAAGTTTGAATAGATTCAGCAGACCATCACGACAGCTTCATTTCGTCAGCATGGCTGTGGTGATGAAGTCACGTGGGCCATTCCAAACTCAAGGAGAGAAAATAATTTGGATGCCAATCATTGAGGAGCATTGCGGCAGGACAGCAAACCCAACAGTTCATTTCCTACAGAAGTCCAGAGTGAAAAACCACAGTGATCGCATACATTCTGGCTGTGTGAGGGGCTTCAATGGTGTGTGACAGACATGTTGACATTTTGGGAGTCCAGATGGAGGACAAACCATCGGGGGGGGCATCCTATATTGGCTTGAAAGTCCACATACACACATTTTCTTTCAATTAGTTGTTATTGCAGTGTGGACATAAGACTGTGCTGGGTTTGGCAAAGCTCCAATAGACTTATATTAACTGACAGGAAGAATGTACAGCATCATATCAATGCATCATCAGAGAAACTGCTCAAATCCAGTTTTCTTTGTTGAAAATACCAATAATAACCTCTTCTTTTTAGGTTGTTCTGCCAGAAAGTGCATTGCCATCCAACTGCAAGGAGACTATTTGTCTTAAGTTTACCACAGTGTCCAATAAAACATACCCAGTGGCCGACATCTAACCAGCCCCAAACAGACGGTCATAAAAAACAAGCCCACAAGAACTGTTAAACCGTGTCAATAAATGAGAATACAAAAATGACCCTGCTCAACTTCCAACCTCCCACTGCATGACTTAGAGACACGAGAAGCCTGCAATTATTCAGCAAAGAGGGGAAACTGATATGCTGCCATGATGAGTCTTGGTCACAGAAGGCGCTCATTTGAACAATTTTCCACTGCAGTCAGCTGAAAGAGGAAGCTGTGCCCCCTCTGCATCCCTCAGCGGGGGGAGTCACAGGAAGAGCCACAGGCCCCCATAAGGCAAAGTGACCAAAGGATGGCGCTGTGGAGCAAATGTCCGTCTCCAACTCAGTAAGCTTGGCTCATCGTCTAGTTAAACATCACGTTTAATAAAAAAGGATTGTTTCATTCATTTCAACTTTTTTTTTCACCACGTCTACATCTCAAGCATAGAGTTTCAATTCAGTGTAACAAGCACGAAACCTGACACTTTAAGTAACATGAAGAAAATACTTTTAGATGCAATTCTAAATATTTGACACAAGATCTGAGGTAAGTCTTTCCTTATTCCCAAATATCACAGTTTTCATTGTAAAGCAAATGAATAGCCCATTAAGTTATATATATTTAATTAAATGTAAAAAAAAGGAACAACTGTAATGCCATATCTGTTACAGCATCGCGACTGTAAGTGGAAAGAAGTGGGACAATGTGTTTATTAATTAGAACATTATTTAAACAAATAGCAAACTGTTTTATTTCGGATTTACGGATTTTAAAAAGTCTGTTCGAATCAATATACTATTACTGTTAAATGCCTTACATAAGGAATATGTTGCACCACTTGCAAAATCCGATTAAATGTCTCAAAGAAATCATTAAAGTTCACCACAAAAACAGAATAAAGAATACAAACAGAAATAAATCAATAGAAATGAATGACAACATAGAAATTAGAAATATGAAATAGACAATAAAAAACTAATAAATAACACAGCTCCTTCCCCCATGGTTCCATCAACAGATCTCCATAACTTTGCAAAATGACAATAGCTTCCTACCTGCTTGCATCCGAGTGATGGACAGGCCAAATCCGCAACGTATTGTTTGTTTTCCCGAGAAATATACAAATATGATCCCACTAGAAGACAAACGGGTGTTACTGCATCCTCCCGGTATCAGCAGGGCGACGATCCCTCCTCCTCATTGCTGCCTCTGAGAGAGAGTCGCGGCCGGGACGCTGCGCTCAGGCTGCACTTGATGCTGAGGAGGGAGGAAGGGAGGAGGGAGGAAGGGAGGAGGGAGGGAGGGGGAGGCAAATCTGAAAAGGACTTTTTTTTAAACTTGTGACAAAAGCTGTTCCCATATGGGTGGGGCCAGACCAAGCGATTTGGGTAAAGGCTGAATTGGGTGCAGTCAGTGGGGAGGCAGTGGGGCGGTGTGCGGGTGGGCAGCAGGCAGCAGGGTGCATCCCAGCCTGGCAGGAGAAAGAGGGGAAATAAAAATGAAGGAAGGAATTAGTTCTACTGCTTCCTACAATAGAATCTGAGGCCTCTCCATTGTGAGCCATGCAAGCCTCAACATCTGCAGCACTTTTATTCTACAATCTCATTTTCTCAGTCTGGTGAAGTGCAAACACCAGTGGGTGTATGTATCCAACTTTAGTCTGTACTAAATAACATTAATGTGATAACAGTTCATAAAGAAAATATCAATTTTAAAGGTGTTTTGGTTACAAGGGGATTGAAATGATTCACATTGAGAAAATGTTAGCAATCCTTTTTATTATTAGTAAAAAAGGTGTAGTAAAAGACCACAGGGGCTTAGAACAGTAAACCTAGGGGCCAGGTGGCCTCAGAGATTTCAAGATGAATCTGATTTGGGCCACATGTACAGGATCAGATTGAGGGAAGAGCATCCAAAGCATCACTTGTTTCTCTAATCGTTATGGTTTCCTGTCAAATATACTGTAGATTTTGAACTGTTGAGGTTTCTGACAATTATTTAGATCCAACAATCTGAGTAGCCTTCAAGAAAAGTGCAAGAAGACATATTTGCATTTTATGTCCTTTGCTTAACCTGTTAAGCCCTGAGCCTGTTTTTCCAACACACTCTCACTCCCTAAGCGTCCAGGAGCGACGCTTGGTCAGGGTCCCGTGGCGTCCAGTTGTGACGCGCCGAGGCTCCTTCAGCTTCATAAACGGATGCAAAGAGCTTTCAACTGATTGCAATGTATTCCCATCGTACACCCGGAAGTAAGTATTCCCCTTACTGTCGATTGATTTGACAGTGATATCTCCACTACTCATCAACTGAATACTTACTTCCGGGTGTACAATTCTCCGTTATCCAATGGGAATGGACGCTCACATTGCCTTTAACAGCCTCCGACACAAACGAATGCCGTGCTTCCCTAAGCGTCAAATACAGACGCCGATGGGAATACATTGCAATCAGTTGAAAGCTCTTTGCGTCCGTTTATGAAGCTGAAGGAGCCTCGGCGCGTCACAACTGGACGCCACGGGACCCTGACCAAGCGTCGCTCCTGGACGCTTAGGGAGTGAGAGTGTGTTGGTTTTTCAGGTCTCAGGCTCGAAAAAGACATTTCCAGAACAAATGACCATAACTACACTTCTAAAAGGGTTAAATTAATAATATTTTTTCTCAAAGTAATGATAAACATGTGAGTTGGATGTAGAAAAGTCAGAATCAATATAGATGTTTTTTATTTTAAAGAAAATTCAGATTGAACATAGTAAAAAACTGTAAATTATAGTGTCCGTCCAAATATTATTTTTTATTTATAGTGAAAACCCTTGGATGATGGTAAGGTAGACTAAAAGCTTTAGGAATCCAAAGTACAACATATAATAAGTACCCTGTATCGAGATTGATGCAAAACAAGTGACATTTGACCTTTTTAGAGAGGTTTAGCAAAAAAAACTCCACCTCTGGGGTGATTTGGGTGGAAATGGGCGTTTTTTCCGTTTCTCTGGAACCCATTGGTCGATTTTGGTGATTGACATCTCTTTCTGATCGTTAGAGCCAATAGAATCGAAGGGGGGTTTTCACATAGACTCCAACGTTAACACAAAAAGGTGGGGGCTTTGCGCATGTAGTTTTGCATGAGAGTGAAGCTATCTCTCACTCTGACATCTGGAAACGGAAAAGCAGGGTTTATTGCTTATGGATTATCAGAAATAATTTCAAAGGGACACAGACACATTGGAGTAACCTATGGATTAACTTCAGCAGCGTTTTTATCGTTTTAATGCCATTGAAGACCACTTTTGACCAGACAACGACACAGGTAAGCCATGTTAGCGTTTTTAGCTACCTAGCGCCACATGTTTTGATGTCTGTTTTTGTTTATAAAGTCGAGAGTTCTTATCATAGAGTGATAATGTATGTACCCATCTGTGTCATCTCACGATGCGAATCGATGTGTTGGATGTGCAGAAAAGATAAATAATAAGGTTTTATGAGTGAGTTTCGGTGCAGTAATCTGTTAGCATTTTTCGCTCGTTGCTAATTCAGAGGCTCAGCGTTAGCATTGTGGGGTTTTTTTTGGAAAAAAAATTAAAATGATCAGTTAGATGAGTTTCTTCCCGTTACATGGATATAAAACATTCATAGTTTATTAAATATTAAGATGCCCTCAGACACTGTTTCCTCAGATGACGCGTTTTCCCCCCGATATCGGGGGTGCGGTGTAGAAGAGGTTAAAAAAACGAATAATAACAATCAAAAATATATAACATTTATCCTTACCTGTCAAATTAAAATGCATATTTATATATATATATATAAATATATTTCCCACTGAAGTATACTCAAAGTGTTAAGTAATTGACATTAGCAAAATAGAGACAGTAAAGTGTAAGTGGCTCAAAGTGTTATCAAAGTTGAATACATTACTTCATGTGTAACAGGGTGGAATGTAGACGGTGCTCCACATAGCTTCATATTGTGGGAGTACAGGCAACATCTCTGAAACCATTGACAACTGCCTATAACATCGACATGTATCAGTGAGTCTGTAGTCCTCACATCAATCATTTGGTCCATTGAGAGTATAACTATATCATCATTAAATACTTTTCTTACAGAAACCATGGGGCACGTTATCTGAGAAATGTATGATGTGTAATCTGACACCTTGTCAACATTTATCGTCTATCTCTCAACTTTACAAGAGTTGGAGTCATTCAATGTCTTTGTGGCGAGGTGGTCGTTTTTAAAGGCAGAGCCACCCAAATACCAAAATGCCTGACAATGCCACCTGGGGAATTTCGCCCTAGGAGATATTTAATTTACACCTCAGAAATAAGAAGGCTCTACAAGTTTGTGACTGACACAAGACAGAGACGTGGTTCAATTATAATGAAAAAGTTTAACAGTTTATTTCAAAATGTCAATCACATTTATTTGTTTATTCTTGGTAAAAACACTTTATATAGAAAATTACTAAAAATCAATGAGGGGAAAAGGGGAGTGGGCAGATGCCAGCCAGGGGGAGGCAGTCTAACAGGGCTGTGTCCCTTACCCACCACCGGTGCTCACTTCAAACCAAAACTCACTTCAAACCAAAACTCACTGCAAATCAAAACTCACTACAAACTGTGTCCCAGTGCTCCTACCACTACAACCCGTGAAGGGAATCAGACTGTGTGCCTAGCCTCCACCACTAGCTGGCTCCAACTCCACTACAAGGGGCAAAGAAACAACAAATGAGTATAAAGCAGAAGAAACAATTATCCAGTTGGGCCAAACGAGCAAACCGTAAAATACACTAAAGTCCTAAATATAAGACAGCAAAACTAACTGTAGCAACACCTAACTGTAGCAACACCTACAGTAACTGTAGCAAAACCTAACTGTAGCAAAACAGCAGCCGATACCATCTAGGAAAAACATATTGTACATTAGATTACAATACAGAAGTACACATTTAAATCTTTCAACTTGGGTAATTATAAACTTACCACTACTCAGTATGATTAATACTAAAGTACTGAGGACCAACACACATCCCTCCAGGTTAACAGGAACTTCAGGCATCACACTTGGCCAAAGAAACACCAGGTGGACCAGGATACAAGCTGAAAGTAGGCTAATAAAAATGAATGTAATTCAGTGCTAATATAAGATGCACATGAGGAATATTAAGTTGCTGATCAAACATGACAACAGTATCTGACAATTTACCTACCCTTAAGGTGGCCATGTGGCAACAGGCAGGCAGCAAACGAACCAAAGGCTGCCATGATGCCACAGGCGCCTTAAATACTCCTGAGTTAATTAGGGGTTGGCTCTGGGGGAGGAGTTGACCTACTGTAGGTGATGGTGAGTTCAGTGCCTAGAGATGAGTTCGGGACAGTTACCTGAACCCAGTGTTCCTGCTACATCTTCAAACCAGAGGGTCTAGGTGTGAATGCTCACTGACACCTTGCCCCTCTGATTGGAATACTCTGATCCGCTTGCTGCCTCCTCTATGTAATAGGAATCACTTTTCTGTTTAGTCTTTGCATTTTGTTAGATCAGGAGGAGAAGCCGGGCCTCTGGCCGACAGAGGAGGAATGCCATGCTGACGAGTTGAAGTCTAGATGAGCCAAGAAAAGACACGGAAAATATGTGTGTAATGAGGGAGAGAAAGAGAGGGGTTGGGGGGGGGAAGAGAGTGATGATAAACATCTGGCTCAAGAGGGAATGAGGAGTACAAGATGTCATTGGGATTTGAAAACTGATCTTAGCGTAATCACTTCTGTCAGTCACTTTGATTTACAGCAGGAATTACACAGATTCCAACAAACGAGTTATGAAATTACAACTGTTTGTGTGTGTGTATACGTTAATGTGTGTGTGCGTGCATGTGTGTGTGTGTGTGTGTGTGTGTGTGTGTGTGTGTGTGTGTGTGTGTGTGTGTGTGTGGTGTGTGTGTGTGTGTGTGTGTGTGTGTGTGTGTGTGTGTGTGTGTGTGTGTGTGTGTGTGTGTGTGTGTGTGTGTGTGTGTGTGTTGTACATTGCACATTGCACATGCACTACAAACATTTATGGGATTGTTGGGATCTTAAAGGGCCCATGTCATGGCCATTTCCACTGATCATAATTACATTGTTGAGGTATACTAAAATAGATTTATACTGTGCAATTTTCCAAACTCACATTGGTTTCGCATACAGCATCTCTGTCAAGCATGTGTATTCAGCAGTATTCACTTTCTCCACTAAACGACTCGTTGGAGCTCTTGCCCCCCCCTCCCTGTGAGCCTAGTGTGCTCCGATTGGTCAGCTCGGCCACTCGTTCTGATTAGTCAACCACCAGAGAGGCTGCGCCCATGTCAGTGCTTTTCCCGGCTGCTCTCAGCGTAACATCAGTCTTATCATGGCGTCGGTACAGCGGTATATTTTATATACATATAGATTTTTAACTGTTGTTATAGAAGAGTGTGACAGCCCCAGGGCCTTTGTCTTACGATGGGGTGGAGCTGAAGAGGCTAATCAGCACGATCACGGACACCTCCGGACACAGTCTCTCTCCAAAGCGGCTGCAGGAAGACTAACTCTGCGATCCTCTCAACCACCTATCTCTGCATTTACCACAATAAATGTGCCGTGGTTTTGTAAACTCGTGTATGTCTCCTTGTCTTTCCGTTGTGGCCTACGAGCTACTCTCATAACAAAGAGTAAGTTATTTTTACCCGTTATAAACTACTACTGTTTGATGAGAAATCAAATCATGGTTTGCTATATATGAATTCAGGGAAGAAAGGATAGGCCTACTAAGTATTTCCATTAAACTTTATTTTTAGAAATGTACAAAATGAACATAAATATACATATATACACACGGTATATCATTCCAACCCAGTCTCACGGCATTTCGTGTTATTAGTCACGAAATTAATTTAATCTATTGATTCGTGTTCACCAACACGATTTTCACCTTTTTTTCGTGTCACACAGAACGATTTTAAATGCAATGTATTTCTATTGGTAGTATGTTTCGTGCCTGCAACACGTCTTTTTGTCCGGTCGGGTCTTGGAAGACCAGAAGCTGTGTGGTTCATAAAAACATGTTCTTACTCAATATCTTACCCTAAGCCTAACCCTATCCCTTTTATTTGAAATTGTATAATGTCTGAGTTTTTTTGCCGTCAGTGAGGAAAAGAAATGGGGCTCAGAGCCTCAGAATACTGACATCTGTATTTTTTGTCATCTTTTTTTCCTTCTAATTTGTTATTATTTGGTGCAGGCATGAAACATACTACCAATATAAATACATTGCTTCTAAAATCGTTCTGTGTCAGAATACTTAAATCTGTATTTTTTTAAATGTCTTTTTCCTTCTAATTTGTTATTATTTACATTGCTTTTAAAATCGTTCTGTGTGACACGAAAAAAATTGCGAAATCGTGTTGGTGAACACGAATCAATAGATTAATTTCGTGACTATAACACGAAATGCCGTGAGACTGTGTTGATCATTCATTCCTCCTCCTCGCATCTTGCCCGCGCACAGTCGGTGCGGTGCCTTTTAGCACGAGCCCTCAGTAGTAGTCGAAGTCCCTTCCCCGTCATGGATTGTCCGCCAGGATCTGGCTGGACGAAATCAAATGCAAATCACAAAATATTAGAGAAACTTAGTTGTTTTAGATTCGTTAGTAGTAGTTGTGTAATGAACAGCTTGCCTGCTAATATGCTAACCTAGCTTTGTTTACCTTGGTAGCTAACACGATATGAACGTTAGCTTGGAGGAAAGGCAACTATAATGCAGTGTAATAAAACTACTATGAACAAAAGCTAGTGGTTCATATTAGGCTAGCAATAACGTGTTTATAATTGCAATCGTATACGGGTATTCTGCTACCATACAATGTAACTTGCATGAATACATTGTTTTGCGCTAGCATACAGCTAGCCTCGTTAGCTACATGCAGTATATGTACGGTCACAATGTACGGTAAATCACAGTACAGTATACTGTATGAGTATTCCGTGTGTGTGACTGCAGACATTCTCCTGCCATGACAAACATGTAAGGCCATCTGCTGACATTGTAGTTGATATATTTAAACGCTAGCAACGTAGCATCACAAAAATGTTTTTCCGACCAAAACTAACTCTAGCTCCGTGTGTAAGATCGCTACGCCAGCTATAATGTAATTAAGTTTCGCGACTGACCGGCAAATCACCCGGAGTATACTGTCAATAGGTATTTTGTGTGTGAATGCAGACATTCTCCTGCTATGAGATACATGTATGCAAGGCCATCTGCTGATATTAGAGTTGATATATGGAAACTCTAGCAACTTAGTTAGCACAGTTAGCACTGTGTCAATGGCTTAGCAGTCCAACACAGTTTACACATTTAAACAGTCTTGTTTGATAAATACACAAATAACAATGCAAACTTACAGGTTGTATACCCAGATCTTCCCCTGCTCCAAACGGTCCAAACAAGCTGTGCATATCCGGCCTCAAACTGGGCAATGTTTTGGAAGCTTTCGTCTGTGAAATGCCGGTTCTTCGAACCTCTGGAGGAGGAACACGCCGCTGCTGGTGTGGCCATAGCTCTTCGGGATTGGTCCATTTCGTTCCGGGTACCGCATGACATCAGGCGGTACCGGAAACTAAATGGAAGACTCAAATGGGCAGTGACGTATCTCCAACGAGGCGTTTTGGGGAGGTATTTTCTGTGTTAGAGTTTTACTCGCTACAGGGTGTACTTTGAGGGTTTTGACTCTGCACACCGTTTACATGCATAAAAACCTTCATAACACACAAGGGGACGGGTAATAACCGGAAAAGCATGACATGGGAGCTTTAACAAGTAGGCTTGCATGATTACTCATCAATATTCAGTGTATTAACTACCAGCATGAAGCTCAGCATTGTGTTGCTGTGGACGGGGTCAGAAGCACAACATGTTTCAGCAACCTAAAAAGTCAAAATCAGTTGAAATGTACAGTATTTATATAATATTTTCATGCATTACTTTGCTGTCAGAAAGCCCTTTCTGACGGTGGACAGAAAGTAATCTATGCTCTCTTCAAAACAACCAGACTACAATGAAAAACAACGTAGTTTCCCTCACAGAACATTGAAGTTGCTGGTCTACTGCTGCCTTGATTGGTTCGTTTTTTGTGTTATTTGGTTACTTTGATGCTTTGAAGGGTTAGTTTGGATTCAACAAAGAGATTACACAAACAAAATAAAAACAAGCTTGATCAATCTAGGCAGCAGTAGACAAAATCCTCAAACGACAGCAAATCGGTAGACCAGCATCTTCCATGTTGTGGAAGGTAAAATAAAGTTTCATCTCAATAGAGTCTGGTGAGTTTGAAGAGCACACAGATAATGGCTTTAGTTATCTAGTGCTGTCTGATGGGAAGGTAAAACAGCTAAATACTGTATGTGGCTAAAATATGGCTGAATGTACAGAATATGGATGAGTAACTCATACAACCCCATTTCAAAAATCCAAACTATCCCTTTAATATTTTCTAATCACAATCAGTTAGAATAAGAGCTAGATTTTTCTCTCTGTCCCGCTATCTCTGGGTGTGGTCCTGAATTATCCTTTGGGATTTGCATGTTAATGCAACAAACTTAACTCGGGGAGATTGACTCATAGGTAATTGAAAACACACTGCAGGGACTGTAAACATTCAGAAGTCCCCCGAGTGCACAATGATAAGACCTTTTCATAGTCACACTCATATTAAAGGTGGGGTAGGTAAGTTTGAGAAACCGGCTCGAGATACATTTTTTGTTATATTCCATGGAATGCTCTTAACATCCCGATAGCAATGAATATCTTAAGTGCTTTGACAAAAAATCCATAACAAAATGTCATCTGTGGAAGCCGTAATACTGTAAAAAGCACAACCAATCATTTTAGCCGGCCCGGCTAAAATAACTGGATGGCCTACCTGCCTGTCAGCCTTCCATCTGTGCACAAACTTATCTCGTGCCCTCATTGGTCATGTGCGCATTCGTGTGTGTTGGAGGAGGGGCTCTGTAAGGAAGTGGCAGATTTTCTCCGGCTGTGTATTTTCAAATTCTAGCGATCTCGAGCTGGTTTCTCCAAAATTACCCACCCCACCTTTAAGTTAAGCAGAAGGCCACACAGACTGAGGGAAAACATTGTGCATGTGACATCACCCGTAGCTCTCTGAAGGGACGTTTTGATGCTGAATGAGGGCTCCCCGTCCACCGCCATCATTTTTTAATTACTGCAGCCACAATATCAAAATGATTTAGGCAACAAGCCGGTAGGAGAAGAGGAGGAATTAACATGTTGCAACCATTTCACACAGCTAAACAAGCCCCCTCTGAGACCCTGATGGATTGCGGAATAGGCTTTGGATACTTGGAGAAAAGCTTGAGGTCTTTTTGTTAAACTTCACAGAGTCAGAGTTCTCATGGAGAATACATCTACTGGTCATTGGAGAAACAACAGCATTAGACTCTTCAAGGTACCCTGGGGAGTTTGTAACCTTAAGCACTCTGTAATGGTGGGTCACTGTTTCATTAGTCGTGCATGAGGATGCGCATGGATGTGCACACTGGTGACGGAATAAACATGCAAAAAGTTTCACACTTTTCCAATGATCTACAGGTGGTAGTACTGTTGGGAATGTGGGAATAGGGAAGCTAAGGTAGAGAGGAAGGCGATTGCTAGCAAGTACCTGAATAATTAGATGGATAAATAAACAATGCAGGATTAAAGACACTTGATTGACTTTCAAATATGCTATGAGGAAGGATACTGAACATACATGTTACTGTTATTTCCTTAAAAATAACCCGGGCTCCTTTAGGCTGGGCATCTTTCACTTTGGGTCAACTCACTATACATTTAAATCGGCCTTTCTTATCAGCCATAATCTAATATGTGTATGCTTACACTGGTATCAATTGACTGGTGACAACATGGCTGCTTATTGTAAGCATGGATCCCCTAGTCATCCTCAAAAATGTAAAATAACTCCTGAAAAAGGCACAAATGGGAAATAAAGGAAGAAACATTTAACATAGAGCCACAGATGCCTTAATGATACGAACAACATGGTATTTTCAGTTTAGTTTATATGACAGCAAATACTTATTCAGTACTATATTTTTTATCTCAAACTTCACTTCAAATGACAACTCATCTGGTAGAAATCTTTACCTATTCTAAATGTAGTCAGGGCCAAGAAAGCACAGAAAATATCTAAATGTGTACAGTGTCTGTCATTTAGGCCTTTGCTAAAACACTTGTCCATAGAGTCATTATGAGCTGGTTAGTTGAAATCTGAATGGTTGCCAAACTGATCTTTGTTCCCACTCTTTCTTCTTGTGACCATAACACACGTTATTGGGACAGGTGCAAAGTATCCATGGTCCAGGAATTCTTTTGTTGGAGTTTGTCTGATGAGTTGACTAAAAAAACCTGTTGTATTTATATTATAAAAATACTTGCTCCTCTTCTCTAAGAGGCTACTCAACATACCAACCCCATAACAAACTTTGACCAATGTTATCACAACCATCACAGATCCATGCAGAGGAAAATAGTAAATGCTCCTGTTTTCAGTTAAGCTCAAGGTCAAAGGTCACATAAGTGGAGTGAAACAAGAGAAAGAGAGATGTCTCTGCTCTCAGCCCTGTGGCTTCCAAATAGAAAAGCAGTGAGTGATATTTCTGGTCGGGGCTCTGCGGTGTGGATAGAGAGGCTTTTGTGCGGGGCCGTCACACCCTCACAGGAAGTGCTCCCTTTGCGCTCTGCTGTGGTAGAAGGATGCTTATTGGTGGGGGCTAAATTCAGGAATTTCATTAGATGTGTTTGGGTGTAGTGGATGAGACCTTGCCCTCCTTCACAGCAGTAAACAAGTTAATGGGTTCGTAAATGGGATACAAGTACTAGTTCTGGGGTTAACTTTCATCCTGCTGTGTACCCTAACTCCAAATATCTCAAAATGCTTCTGGGTAGTTCTTATTCTGGATTCATTATTTTTCAGGGACAGTGAGCTCCAAGAATTAATAAAAATTGAACAAACCCATTTTTTATTTTAGAGGGGCTATTGGTGCTTGAAAAATCACACATTAAGTAGCTCAAATATAAATATTCCTGTTCAATAATCACATCCTCTTGAGCATTTACTATACAAATGAGCTTTTACTTTACTCAAGTCTAAGATTAGGACAAAATCATATCCTAGGTAGTGGACAAAAATATCTAAGCATTCAAATATGCTTATGGTTCTTGTGCATGGCTGTTTTAAATGGCTAGATTGTTCCCCCTTAAGAAATGTCAACTGAGTAGCCATTGCGGTTAGTATCTACCAATTTTCGTGGTACTACAACTCTTATGTCTAAAATACTTTTTCCCATTGACTTATATTGGGAAAGAGACATCTGTAAATCAGCGGATATTTTTTGGGGCAATAAATCAGCTAGTTATTTTCCCCTTCCTTTCATCTGACTGAGCCGAGATCGGCCATGATGCTGCGGCTTGGAGGCGGGGCTTAAGCAAATGCAAATGAAAAATGCAAAGGATTTCTCCTGGATGTATTACATTTGGTAGGGTTATGTTACATGTGAAAATGTACATAAATGGCAATTGGAGGTATACCATTGACCCAAGAGGTCAGCAATTTTGAATTTACGGTGCCATTTCCGAGGATTTAATAAATATTTCCAGGCGCTGTACTTTAACCGACCGGCCATGAGATTTCATTGGTATGATTTAAAATGTGATCCGTAGAATCTTAAGCCCTGTCGGATGCAAAATTATGAGATTTGGATTGAATTTGCTGTTGCGCTGAAGCACAAATAATTTCCCTATCAAAACTCTATCTCAGAGGACCTCATTGCCCTTGCAGTATGTAGCTGTCTACATTAAAGGATGCCTACTCCTCTGCACAGACCACACTAATAAACCAAGTGAGGGGGCTGCAGTGACCCACAGCTCACTTCCACAGGCTTTATTTTGACAACTGAATGGTCTTTTAGCTCTGCTCCACGCTAAACAGACTACCATTGATGTGATAGGACTCTGTACCTCACTACCTCTCTCTCTCACAAGCACAAACATTAATACAGTATATATAGTAAACGTATATATGAACAGTAATGGGACAGTTAGTTAAAGGTCTCAGTTAGATCCACATACAGTTTATATCCTTTTTTGATAGTAAATATTTGGGTAAATGGTTAGCATGCCAGCTTTCAGAGACGATACTGTATGTGATGAAAGGCTGACTGAATTCCCTCGTGCCCCTTTGAATCTCATGTGAAAATTAACAGGCAACCACAGTCCTGCTGCAAGATGGACTTGTGAAGGCATTGCCATCAGTACTTCCAAGACACTTAACCTTTCTATACAAGAAATAGAAATTATGCTGGATTACTCCCTTCAGGATTTGAAGTGAGTCACTGCCCAGATTGAAGACTACAAGTACTTTGGGGTCTTCTTCATAAATTAGGGTAAGATAGCGCATGATTGTGATTGTATATTGGAGCAGAATCCTCTCTAATGTGGACATTGTGATGGCCTTTCAGTGCACAGATGGAGCAGAACCTGAGGACCACCAAAGTGAACAAAGAACACTAATGTTGGAACAAAATGTGACCATGGACATCTGTATGAAATTTCATGTCAATCCTTTTAATAGAGATATTTTAGTCTGGACAAAAGCGGTGGAACAATCGGGTGACCAATAATACAGTTCTCTCTAACTTGGCTAAACATTACTGCATCTTAACAATAACATTCTGAGGCTGGAAATCAAACATCAAGAATTATCATCCCTTAATTGTATATTTTTGCACTAAATCTCGTTTAAATCTTGTCATAGATTCTTGAAATGATCTGCTTTCAGAAGACATAGCCGATAAGCTAACAAGCAAAACCTCCTTGGTTTAGGTATGCAATACCCCAACCCTAACCCTAACCCTTGGTATGCTGATTAGCATGCTACACAGAACCTTTCCTTCATAACAGATCAGCATGTAGGCCTTTATCATGATTATTGACTCTCTCTCTATGAGTGTCCAAATGTTTACTCAGACTGGCCACAATCCCTTCCTGTAATAAAAACATAAAAATATCCCCCCACATCACACGCTTGCATTCACCTGGAAAATCCAGCATACTGTAGATGTTTTAAATCTCCTCTTTGGTAGGAAAAAAATTCCCAATCCTTCAGGTAAGCAACAGAGGGCCTCTTGCTTTTTTGCATAGCTGGCGATCGTATTTGAACACTTGAGGTTTCCAGTCATGATTGATGATGTTGTAATTTGTGCTCCGGTAAAGTAATGGCTGGTTCTGAAGCCCAAAGTGTTTGAACCAAATGGTATTTAGGAGTTGACCGTCTTTTAAAAAGGAGAACTCAAAATAGGAGGCCACCTCAGTGCTCTTTCACTGACCTGAGATCTATGCTGCTGCTGTATGGTTGTGTTTAACCATTGCCTGGATGCTCCTTCAAGTACTGAAGCAGAGACTCACGCTTGAAGCAGTTTTCATTTCTGGTTCAAGTCTGTAAAAATGTCTTCTCTCCTCATTAATCCCAGTAGTGTCAAAACATTGAGCACAGCTGAGAAATCTTGGCTTGACAACGAGGAAGCCAAACAAACCCAAAGCATATCTCTTATCATGATAATAATGTGTACACATGAGGCGGGGCAATTTTTTTAACAAAAGTTTGCACAAGACGTTGGCTGACATGAAATCAGTTCCTCCTCCACTTTGCAATAATTGTAACACTGTACACCAAACATATATTTTGCAGATTATACAGTCCATCATTGAGGCCCATTTGGCAACACAGAGGAAAGTGGAAGCAACAATTTAGGCTTGTTATTGAGCTGAGTGTAACATATCTGCAGTGTGTCCTCACCGAGATGAAACTGTTTAGACACGCTGAGACAAACACGGGGAAATGTGACATTTATCTCCGACAGAACTCTTGTTTATAGTGAGGATTTGGACAGAGGAGGTGTTTTCATTTCCTAGGGTGCTGCCAGGAGTTGAGACATGTGAGAGGAGGGAGGATACAGGGAGAAAGAAGGTATTTGTTGAGCCTGGATGCTGCAGATAATAGCCAGAGAAACTATAACATACGTTTAGATGCAAAAACATGGTGTTATGTGCTCATTTCCATGGCATATGTGGTTTTAGTACATTTGACGTGATACATTTGGTGTAGAGTGTTTGAAATTGTACTTGATACATTCGGGACACTTCAGTGAAACAGGTGAAAACATGATTCTCACATGTGCATTTTGAAGGTAATACTTACACATACAAACATAAATGTGCAAACAAATGCTCACGAGTTTGGAATGATTTCATACAATAAGTATGAAGCGAGGGAATTAGAAAAAGCCTCTGTGTGTATTTGCATGTTGAAAGACAGAGAGACTCACATATTCCGCAGGGTCAAAAAGGTTACATCAACACACTGTTTGACTAGGTTAACACACTAATCCCTGTCCTCTTTCCAGGAGAAGAAAGGGGTTTTTGTTGAAGTGCAATGATGACGCCTCTTTGGCTCATTCCGCCAAATGCCATTTATAAGTTTGACTAGAGAAGCTCCACTGTCTCTTTGGCCAAATCTTTGCTATCTGATGTTCAATGTCTTGTTCAGCTGTAATTGGCAAACGTTAACTTGTCTGCTGCACAGATTTTTTTCCCCTTCTGCAGTCATTCTGAGTTCAGTGGCACACCTTGTTTTCTGGGTACAAAACACACGTCCATGCATGCAAGTAGAAACACAGACAGCCAGACTCTGTGCCAGGAAAGAAATAACCGCTGAATTGATATTGTGGAAATGATTGTTTACTTTGTTATTCACCCTCAAGTTGGGCAAACATCTGAATAATCCTCACATTTCATGTAAAGAAATATAAGTGGCTACTGTACATACGTTCCTTTGTCCAAAAGAAGATCAAATGTTTTTGAATCAACAACATCTAAGCTTCAAGTCTCTGGGAGTTTCCCTTATTATTGTTTAACCGACAATATAGAGCAGGGAAGGCGTAGCTAGGAGACCCAATCTCAATGTCCATGGAATGCTACTTACTGTAACACATCATAGCTCTGTTAAGCCCACACAATGTTCATACAAGATGCTTTTTCCAACAAAGCACACTGAGCGTTTTGTATAGTCTGTAAATACAGTCCGCCTGTCCCTTTACAACTTCAACAATTGGGAGGACTCTTTGTATTGCTATGTCTCTATACCCAACCCAGTCTCATGGCATTTTGTGTTATAGTCACGACATTTAATCTATTGATTCGTGTTCACCAACAAGATTTTCCCCTTTTTTTCGTGTCACACAGAACGATTTTAAAAGCAATGTATTTCTATTGGTAGTATGTTTCGTGCCTGCACCACGTCTTTTTGTCCGGTCGGGTCTTGGAAGACCGGAAGCTGTGTGGTTCATAAAAACATGTTCTTTATATATACAGTCTATGGTTCTTACTCAATATCAAGCCACGATTATTGTTTTTAATATGGGGCTCAGAGCCTCAGGATACTGAAATCTGTATTTTTTGTAATCTTTTTTTCCTTCTAATTTGTTATTCTTTTCTAAATAACACACTGTTATTTACTCAACAATAACACACAATTATCCTTGTTTTTATTTATTTGTTTAATTCCATAATCTCTGGCTTTTTTGGCGTCCGTCAGGAACTGAATTTCAAAATAAAATAACCGGAAACAGATACACACCCACTGAACTGATTTCCCAAGATCCTCAGCTATGGTTTAAGCTCGGTGATTGGATTGTTTAGCCGCAATGCACGTTTGGGATATGGTGTTTATGCGATATGAAATCCGAAAAACATTTAAATAAAAAAATAATAATACTTTATTCTGTGTGTAGGCTACTTGCTTTTCTCTTTGAAAGTCATCACATAACGGCATTGTAATACACGGTTCGGCTGCATTAAGTATTACACATCTGCCTTAGTTATTTATTTATAGAGCCCTGATTAGAAGACTTCTGGATAAACTGGAAGAAATGCCGCCGAAACTGAATACGTGACGTGGATCATAAATATATCAGCAATTAAACAACATCTTACATTTCTTTTCACACAATACGTCTCCTTGCAGTATCAACATTAATTCGGCTGACTTTTATATTTGATCCAATTGGTATATAGGTTATATTTACACCATAACGGTGCACAGCTGATAGAAAAGGACTTGTCGTTTTTAAAGATATTACTGATTTTCTTTGAATATAAGAATGTAAATACTGAGTTGAAAGAATAGTCAGGGGTTTTTGGGTGATGGGAGACACATCTATGGAATCAAAATTTCAATAGCTTACCATTAAATGACGGATATACCTTTCTGTCTGTTTTACAAATCAGATATTAATGTGTAGAAGTCAAACATGTGAAATAATATAGCAATATGCTGTAAAATGATGTGAAAACATGAATAAAACTACACATCTTCAGATGTTATACATACATAAGTGTCCTACACTAATAATAAAAAGTTATTATGGCTGTGTGTACCTTGTGTGCACCGCCTAGTGGTTAAAGCACGTTATTGAATTATTGTTTTAATGTGTTATATTCGATGAAAAAAATATTAAGACTACATACAAAATAGGGTGAAAGTAGAAGGTCAATGATAGAAATATAGAATATAAAAAATCAAGAAGATACTGTAAGTAATCTCTACAATAAAACAGTTTAGTGCCGGATGTACAAAGATATTAATAGGAGGATGTGCAAAACAGAAAAACGAATTAACCTTTATTCAGACATTAAATAATACTTTAGATTAAGGTCTTCTTTTAAATAAGAAAAAAACTTTGGGGGTATCTACAGATAAATATTAAGCCTGACAAAGTACTTAACGTCTAATATATTGCTTTCCTGCAATGTTAACTATGTTGAAGCACTTATTTTAACTGATATTATACATATTAATTATACTCTTATAAGATGTATGTAGATAGTATAAGAAATGTGCAGAATATGTTTAATGGTGGAGGTACACAGATATCGATAGATGTCTTGTAATGCACTGTTGAGGAACCGGCGACCTAAGTTTTTCATTCATTGCATAACTACACCGTAGTTGTGTATATGATATGTCAATAAACCTTAGAAAATCTTGAAATCTTGAAAGGGATGTGCAAAATAGCCATTATATACAGTTTTTAATTAACTATTAGTAGAGAATAACGAGTAATGAATATACTTTATAGGGATCTGCAGATAAATATTTAGTCTTCTCAAGCACCCACTACCAAATATCTCGCTTGATTGTTGGCACTTGACAATCACCTTCACTGAATTTTACTCAGGTGTAACTAAAGTCTGATTTAAAGCTCCCATGTCATGCTTTTCCGGTTATTACCCGTCCCCTTGTGTGTTATGAAGGTTTTTATGCATGTAAACGGTGTGCAGAGTCAAAACCCTCAAAGTACACCCTGTAGCGAGTAAAACTCTAACACAAAACGCCTCGTTGGAGATACGTCACTGCCCATTTGATTCTTCCGGGTACCGCATGATGTCATGCGGTACCCGGAACGAAATGGACCAATCCCGAAGAGCTATGGCCACACCAGCAGCGGCGTGTTCCTCCTCCAGAGGTTCGAAGAACCGGCATTTCACAGACGAAAGCTTCCAAAACATTGCCCAGTTTGAGGCCGGATATGCACAGCTTGTTTGGACCGTTTGGAGCAGGGGAAGATCTGGGTATACAACCTGTAAGTTTGCATTGTTATTTGTGTATTTATCAAACAAGACTGTTTAAATGTGTAAACTGTGTTGGACTGCTAAGCCATTGACACAGTGCTAACTGTGCTAACTAAGTTGCTAGAGTTTCCATATATCAACTCTAATATCAGCAGATGGCCTTGCATACATGTATCTCATAGCAGGAGAATGTCTGCAGTCACACACACGGAATACTCATACAGTATACTGTACTGTGATTTACCGTACATTGTGACCGTACATATACTGCATGTAGCTAACGAGGCTAGCTGTATGCTAGCGCAAAACAATGTATTCATGCAAGTTACATTGTATGGTAGCAGAATACCCGTATACGATTGCAATTATAAACACGTTATTGCTAGCCTAATATGAACCACTAGCTTTTGTTCATAGTAGTTTTATTACACTGCATTATAGTTGCCTTTCCTCCAAGCTAACGTTCATATCGTGTTAGCTACCAAGGTAAACAAAGCTAGGTTAGCATATTAGCAGGCAAGCTGTTCATTACACAACTACTACTAACGAATCTAAAACAACTAAGTTTCTCTAATATTTTGTGATTTGCATTTGATTTCGTCCAGCCAGATCCTGGCGGACAATCCATGACGTGCTAAAAGGCACTTCTACTACTACTGAGGCGTCGTGCTAAAAGGCACCGCACCGACTGTGCACAGGCAAGATGCGAGGAGGAGGAATGGATGATATACCGTGTATATATGTATATTTATGTTCATTTTGTACATTTCTAAAAATAAAGTTTAATGGAAATACTTAGTAGGCCTATCCTTTCTTCCCTGAATTCATATATAGCAAACCATGATTTGATTTCTCATCAAACAGTAGTAGTTTATAACGGGTAAAAATAACTTACTCTTTGTTATGAGCGGCTCGTAGGCCACAAAGACAAGGAGACATACACGAGTTTACAAAACCACGGCACATTTATTGTGGTAAATGGAGAGAGGTGGTTGAGAGGATCGCAGAGTTAGTCTTCCTGCAGCCGCTTTGGAGAGAGACTGGGGCCGTAGTGTCCGGAGGTGTCCGTGATCGTGCTGATTAGCCTCTTCAGCTCCACCCCATCGTAAGACAAAGGCCCTGGGGCCGTCACACTCTTCTATAACAACAGTTAAAAATATATATGTATATAAAATATACGGCTGTGCCGACGCCATGATAAGACTGATGTTACGCTGAGAGCAGCCGGGAAAAGCACTGTTAGACATGGGCGCAGCCTCTCTGGTGGTTGACTAATCAGAACGAGTGGCCGAGCTGACCAATCGGAGCACACTAGGCTCACAGGGAGGGGGGGGGCAAGAGCTCCAACGAGTCGTTTAGTGGAGAAAGTGAATACTGCTGAATACACATGCTTGACAGAGATGCTGTATGCGAAACCAATGTGAGTTTGGAAAATTGCACAGTATAAATCTATTTTAGTATACCTCAACAATGTAATTATGATCAGTGGAAATGGCCATGACATGGGCCCTTTAAGGGTTGTTTATATTTCACATCATTAATCCAAATCTGTAAAGTAACTAAAATAAATGTAGTGGAGTAAAAATACCAGGTTAACTTTAAAGAAAGCCCTCAGGATTATAAAAGACCCCCATCACCCCAGCCACAAACTGTTCTGTCTGCTGCCGTCTGGCAGGCGGTACCGCAGCATCCGGACTAAAACCACCAGACTCAGGGACAGCTTCATCCCACAGGCCAGAAGACTATTAAACACCTGAACTTAGAAACAACATCCATAACATTCATCTGGCTGCTACTTAGAAATTATTTATCTAATATATCATATTCCAATCACTTGTATATAGACTCTTATTGCACTATTTCACTTTTTACTATTTTACTATTTTTCTTTTTGTATTTACTGCACTATTTTGTCTGTGTATCTGTTTTATTGTGTTGCACTGTTGCAGGAGCCTGTGACCTAAGGGGGGGGGGGGGGGGGGGGGGAGGACACGTTCTAAGCACATGGTGTAGTCCCATAGCTGAGGATTCTGGGTAGTGTAGTGTCTTCTGCCATCCAAAAACTCCGAAAAAATATGTGTTTCTCCGAATCGAAAGGGGAAAATACAAAAGCATTGTACTGTAGTGATCACTGATTCATACACTGGGGTTACATAATTCAATCCAGGAACTACAGGTTGGGGGTATTGTTTCGCACGGACACATATCTTGACGGTACCTCCGGGGTACCTACTGTGTGTCCTCCCTTTCACTATCTCTTCTGTTCTCGTGCTGCGACACGACAGCATGTGCATTTCTGCTGCTCAATAAAGTACAGATTTGCACCTTCGATGCACCGCCTCCGACTCCCTTCTCTCGGCACTACAGTACACAATTTAAACCAATCAATGTTGTGTAATTAACAAGGATAATCTGGTGTTTTTGAGTTGATGAGTAGTGCAGATATCACTGTAAATAAAATCAATCGACAGTAAGGAGAATACTTACTTCCGGGTGTAAAATCCTCCGTTATCCAATGGGAATGGACGCTCACATTGCTCTTTGGGTCCGTAATACAATAAAGGGGACATGATCAAATAGGAATATAATTATCTTTTAAATAACGTTAACTAAAGGGAACAATCTATTTGACACAGCTGAAGCTCTGGCCTTCCTTAAAAACTAACTAATTTAATAAAAATCACAGTTGTATTCCACACAATGCACTGTTTTTTGAGAACAAAAATTGGTAAATAATGCACCATAATACATTCTGACGAAAAATAAAAATTATTATGAATACAAATAAAATAAAAGAAGCCTCCCGTGAGTTACTACAAGCTATAAAGTAGATTTTAAAAACGTTTGATAGAATAAAAGCTCACTGCGGGACGTTGTAGAAATGCGTGTGTGCACCACGACAAAGGAGCCTCATTCACTTTGCATTGGGGTTGTTTGCGTGGTGCAGACACGTAAATGTAGCAAAGTTCGTGACTCCACCACGCACTGCGGTGTTAAGGAGTCGTGGTGGAGTCACGCATTCTGGTGAGACCAGGTTGAAAAAAGGGGGAAATCGTGTTGGTGAACACGAATCAATAGATTAAATGCCGTGACTATAACATGAAATGCCGTGAGACTGGGTTGCAATACCACTACGAAAGTGGAAGCTAGTTAGCCTAGCTTGCGAACATACAGTAACCACTAATTCCAACTTGATAAGCCTCCCAGTGCTGTGTTCATCCTTCATTTAGTAAAGTAGGCGAGTTAGCGATTTTTCATTGGCCCAGTTGTGGTGACTAATAAAGGGTGATGTCTGTAACCCCTGTGCTTATTACTTTACAGTCAGTTACTATCTGTAAATAAGCTGCCTGTCCCCTTACAACCTTTAACAATTGGGAGGAATCACTGTGTGCCTACATATCTCTATTCCACTATGAAAATGGAAGCTACTTAACCTAGCTTGCTAAAGTTACCACTGATTCTCACTAGGTTAGCCTCATAATGCTGTGTTTATTCTTCTGCTGAAATCACAGATGAGCAGATATTGTCAGCATACCCAGCTGATTGACTGATCTGGCTGTTTACATTTATAAATAAAAGAAAATTGCAAACAAATGTTTTGCCCACCCTTACAAGAACTGCCCCAATAAACTGACCAGTAGGCTACCGCCACTATTGTTAATCGGGAAACACAATGTTTTCATAAATGTTTACCTTTATATATACAGGCCATGATTTTGACTAGATATTTAAGACTGCACGTTTTTTATATCCTTGTTTTTGTTACCCTGTCTAAGCATATGGCTCCTTGGCCTCTCCTGCCACATGCTTATTTATATTTGCTGCTGCTGCATTGGCTATGTAAACACAGTCACATCTTGGCAAATACACATTTGTATTTCAGTTCACCTCTTAAAAAAAACGTATTTTATATTTAGAAAAGGTAAAAAAATAATTAATTAATTTAAAGGGGACCTATCATGCAAAATGCACTTTGTGATGTCTTTTATACATAAATATGTGTCCCCGGTGCGTCGGGGAACTCACGCAGCGTCAGAAAATAAAACCCTCTCTCTTTTCCTCCGTACCCAAATCTTTTAAAAACGGGGCTACAACGAGCGGATACAGATTTCCATCCGAGCTGACGTCAGCCCGGAATAGTGGGCGGTGACGCTCCGCCTACATGGGCAATGCTCCACCTGCAAACGGACCGCAATCGTTATCAAAAAAGTCTTCCGTCCACACGCAACAGGCACCAGAAACGTGTCCGTTCACACGAGACCGCTGGAGACGCTGTAGTACATATGCCAGGCCCGTAAGTGGCGCTGTAGTCTGCCACAAAAGCATGGTTGCCATGGTTGCCCTTCTGTTTATTCTCCGCTGTGGACGCTCTGGCTCTTTTTCTCCCTCCCCGTGGCAAGCGTTTGCTCCTGCTGTAAATCTCTCCGGTAGTCCACCAGCAGATGAAAAACACCCACCTCTCCGCCTCTTCCAAGGGACGAGGGGACCGCGCGGCAGAGTTTCAGTTAGATTTTTTTTCGCCGGTCAAGATGTCCGTTAAAGTTGAAATCTTACGGACAAAATTAGAAAAGTGCCGGTCAGAGGTCTTCTTTGTTATTTATTGAGCTTTAAAACAAATGAATAACGACTCTATATAATCATATAAGAATAAAAAGCAGAGCCTCTCTTTTCCTCCCCCTCTTCTGAGAGCCCAGCAGCTGATCTTTGAGCACGCCCCCCTCTCCTGCAGGGGGGGCGTGGTCAGCTGCAGCTCATTTGCATTAAAGCTACGTCACAGAATCAGCCCTTGCAAAAACAGGGCTGGAAAAGAGCAAATAGAGCGAAATGAGGCATGGCTAAAATGCATGATCTGTTTGGTATTTTGAAATAAAAACTTCACAGACATGTTTTATATAGGTATGGCCCTACAATATATTTTTCAAATATAGCATGATAGGTCCACTTTAAATAAACCAGTTTCCATAAATAGGTAAAAATACTCTGATATAAATACCATTACCGCATGTGACACATTCATATGGCCTGTAAACGCAAATGCTCAGCAGGGCCTTCCTCAGGATATGTTCAGGGCTTCCTTGACTCAGCCCAGCCTTTTATGATCAAACTCTTTCTTGCATTACACTCTTGTCAACTCAGCTTTCTCTAATAATGCAAGACAGACAAGCTGCAGCTTAAAGCTCTCTTTTTCCACCTTCCCAAAATCCGTGGGCTCAAACAGTGGGTCATTATGAAGAGTGATCAGTGAATGGGCCCATTGATTTGGGGGCCGGGGGAAGGTCATGTATGAACTTGTGGGAGAGAGGGAGAGAGGAGTGAGGGCGGTCATGTATGTATGGCAGCAGACTTGGAAGTGCAGCGTCCCTCTGGAACCCCTCCCCAAACATCCACCCATTTCCTCCGCTGGTACTGAAGGTGCTCAGCAGGCCCGACGCCTCTCCACTCTTTAGTGTGTGTTCTGTTCATGATCCAAAACAACAACAATTAAAGCTTCATAAAAAAAGTACCTAAAGGAAGGAAATGTGGTTCTTATTCCAATTTTCCTCCACCAATAATCAAACATCCATATGCTGCCAGCTCTTAAAAGTGAAGGGCTTTTAAAAAACCTTCGGGAATTGTGGAATGGTTAACTATGGGAAAAGTTGTTTTCGAAGTATGTGATCCCACTGTGGAAACAAACGAGAGCTTATTGGTCCTCCTAGGTAGTGAAGGTTAAAGAGGCTAACGGGTCAGAATTCCCTAGAGATTAAAGCAGGTGCACACACCTTCGTACACGTGAGAGGAAATATTTCACTTCAAGCTCTCGTGTTACCTTGCACTTTGACATTTGGGTCTTTGCACCCATTGGCTCCATTCTTTATATTCAATATCCACAGTTCTGAATGCCTCACATTCATGTGTCTCAACACCTGGAGCTTCTCCTTCAAGCAGTCGAGCAAATGCAGCATCCAGAACTTAAAAGTGAATGATCCAATGCTTAATTCCATAACCATTTTTTTTACATTTGCCATCATAACGAAGTTAAAAGTAAGAATGTATAGAAGTCTATGAGAAAATGAACCTACTTCTCAATTAATGGGCGTGGCTAGCTTGTGATTGTGACAAGCCACCACCATTGCGACCCATAAATCAGGATAGAGGCTAATCCCTGCACAGCTCCAATCTGTTATCCAAATATAATGACTTCTGGCAACAACAAAAAAAGACAGTGAAAGAAACAATGCCAAATGTGAGGCCTTAAAACAGTAGTCCACAAATCAATTGATGATGTTACAAACGTGCTTGTTTTATACAGTTTATGGTGGCTCACTTCTTCTTTGATGTATTTGATTTGACAGATCATTAGCTTGCTGATGTATCAAAGACCATTTTTTATTATTTTATCTCATTGAGTTTAATGACACCTTGCAATGGGTTCATGTGCTTTTGACTGAGGTAAATGTTATAAGGTAAAACACATGTCAAATGTTCATGAACAAAGTTTAAAATAAATGTCTTTTAGTTTAAATGTCTTTGACAGCTGTATTTATTTCTACTGAGCAGGAGAGGCAGCTTCCTTTGTTGACCTTAAAGAGCCACTAAGTCACCATATGATCCTTTTAAACCCATATTACTCAAACCCTGATGTGTACTCTCATTCCTATAGTTTATAAATGCAGATGCCAATGCAATCAGACGGTATGGTTTCCCATCTCCATAGAGTCGGACTGTTATTAACTTTAATGACCACGTTTGTGAATCCTTTGCTATCAGCTACAGAGCAGGAAGTTTGGCCAGGTGTTGCTGTCAGTATGCAGCAGGATAAATGGAGGTAAGAGAGAAAACCATGTGTTTGTGGGCGATTTGATTCTCAGTAATTGTATTTGTCTTTGTCTGCTGCCTTCTCCTCTTCCTGACCAGAAAAGCCCCACAGGCATAAACAAGAGTCAAAACACAGACAAGAAAAGAAGAAAAAAAGACGGCTGCGTATGACTGCATGGATCCAGATCAGACATCAAGGCAGTTCCTCTACACTGTAGGTGTGTGTGTCTGTGGGTGAGTCAGGACTGTGCTTGTAATTAAGATGCAATAACAGGAGATTACATCTATAAAACATCTGCTTCACCAGGGTCTTGAAAAGTTGATTAGGAGAGGTGATGAAATGAAATCAAAGGCAGACATTATGTGTGTAACCTCACTAGTTAGTACCAATCATTCTGTTAATATTACAACCAGTTCTGGCAGCAAGGCTTTTTATTTCATGTCATTAAATCATCAGTAATAGCTGGGTTTCATGCTCTCTTTCATTTTCTGTTATACATGAGATTGCAGCAGGTCAGCTTGACAGCAGTCCTTGTCACTTTAACAGAGTATGGCCTTGACTGTTTGACTTTCACTGAAGTTTTCTTTCTTTCTTTAAAGTTGTATTTATATGAGCAGCAGTAATTTTTCTTTCTAGCTGGCCATTACTGTTTCTTGTCATGTTTAGCAGCCAACCAAAGTCCTTGATAGAAAGTGCCGCATTAAAAAGACAAAACTATTAATTTATAGTCATTGTTATTAAACTACAGAAGCAGAATCCAATTATTATTTTAAATAAATGTGTGACTTTAAATGCTAGCCCAATCAGACCGATTACATTTGGATTTGGATGTAAAATCTCAAGGCATACTGCACTTATTTTATTTTGTTTAAGGCACCATCATAAGGCTTAGCACTTTTATTATTATTGTTGTAGGACACTACCAAATAGGTGCTATATGTAAGCTCAACACATACCATGAACTCTATGATACCTAACTGTTGATTAGAGAAAACAACTTACTTAAAATCACTCTTTAGATCATGGTAACTACGGTCGTTTAATGTTGTGTCTCGTCAAATGTGTTAGTTATGTTTATGTATTTTGTCTGTCATTTCCTGTTTTATTTTGTACTTACCTCTTGTGTTTCATTTCAGGCCCTGTTTCTTCCTCCCCTTGTGTGTTTTTCCCGCCATCATCAGCGTCTGCCCCGCCCCTGATTGTTTCCACCTGTTCCCACTCACCTCATGTTTCAATAGTCCTGTCTCTCCCCTGTCCTGTGTCAGTTCGTCTTGTTTGTTTCCTCGAATGGTCGTGCCAAGCCTCAGCTCAGAAAGGATCGCTTTCACTCATGTCAGGTTTGGTTTATTTTGTTTATTTTTGTTGGCTTAAAGTTGTTATTAAGTCCTCTTTTTGTTACGCTAGTTTTTTCCTCCTTGTGAGCGCCTTTTGTTATTTCCACCACCTACTCCGTTAAGAGGGATTACCTGAACTGTGAAAATAAATACACTTTTTTATTACATTCAAGACTTTGTCTCTGGGTCGTGCATTTGGGTTCATCAGTTTGTGTCGAGGTCCTGACATTTAAGTCATATAGCTAGCAATTTTCACCCATGAAGGCCATCAATTCATCCGATTGGACGAAAAAGTGAATGTGAACAATTACTGTCAAAATGTATCATTCGTCCAGTGCTGGGGTTTAAAACCAAATACCTGCAATACGTCTTACATTCCAAATAGTGTGCGTTATGCCAATTTGCATATGTTAGAATCCTAAAATAGTCAAATAACTATGTGAGCATGGAAAATATGTGACTCTTTTGGTTGTCTTTTTCTCTTTGTGTTGTGAAATGACCCTGTCTGTCAGCTTTTGCATTTGTTCCCTCAGAGGACAATAAAGTAAAGTGTGGGGTAGACATTATCATACAAGACTTGTGCTGGCACATCTTCTGAGTTTTTTTTGTTTTTTTTTGTATTTTGCAAAAATACCTGGACCATGAAAGCCTTTAATATACACTTGGTTCTCAACACACCTGTTGTACGGTAGACCTTTTCTGTAGCATAAGAAGTCAGGCTATTAGATTTTCTTCACTTGACAAATGATCTGTTGGCAGTGCAGTGTTAGCCAAGTGTTTGGATAATAAAACATTTGGGAATTTCTCTCACCAGGTTAACAGCTTCCGAAACAACATCAAGCTGTTACAGAACGATGATTATTTCCAATGGGTGGGCTGATGGTGCTTCCCAGACTCTCCCTACATTCCTCATGCCCTTCCTCTGCCAACTGGCTTCCTGCTGGAACCCTAAAAAATAGCTTCCTGCTCCTGGTACAGAAACAGATGTTTGTCATCCAGATACGTTTTTTTTATTCAAGCATAGAATGAAAACCTGATAATGTGATCAGGGGAGTTTGGTTTGGTTCCACTATATCAGGAGTCACTTTGGCTGAAGATATTGATCAAGATCAAACATTGACAGTCATAGTGCATCTGCTACTCATCAAGTCTTTCAACATTCCCACGGCTGCTTTTGAGCCGGTCACAAAAACATTTTCATGATCTTGTTTTTAGTGTTTTATTTTGAAGTTGTTAACTGATCCATTTCTACTTCCTGCCTGTTTGATTGTTTGTCCAGGCCTTATTAGTTACACCTGTTCCCCATCAGCCCTCCTATCAACACACCTCCTCTAAACCTGCACTTTAACCCCTCATTAGTTTAAGCCCGTCTTCAAATCAAGATTTTTCTGTTTAGTATTATGAGATGTAGGAAAAAAAGTGGGCCTTGGGAGAAAAAGGAGAGAGGAGGCAGTGATGACCAGACTTAGCAGAGGGCATAGTCACTAAAAGTAATAGGGTAACATCTAACTGGACTTTGTGATATGTGTGTGGAAGAAGAAACAGTGGAGCATGTACCTCTGAACCGCAGAAGATATACATCCGAGGCTTTGGGTGACCGTAGCAAGATCTAAAGACCTACGGGACTGTGTGGAAAGTGTACCAGACAACAGATGTATTGTAGGCCATCTCTCAAGAATGGGATTGTGACATTTCTCTATCCTCCTTTCTTTCTTTCAAAATGTTGGATCATTACAGTGCTCAATTGCCTCTATAACAATCACAATAGATCGATAGCCTAAAAACACTTACAGATCTTGGATGGCACCAACATGCCCTATATTTATTTTATAAAAGTCTATTATTTAACCTGGAAGTAACACCTTGACACAGGATATCAAGCATTCTAGAACTCAAGTGACATCCAGTTAGTCCTCTGCTACTTTCATATTTTCATTGGGGATGCAAATGCACGTATTTTACAAAGTAAGGGGGAATGTCCCCTCTGTCTACGCCTATGCATGTCATTTCTGTGGGGGATGTTTTTGCTGTGTGGTGTATGAATGGAAAATGATTGCATCACTTGCTTTTAATCAATCAAACAGATGAAACAGATGGGCTAGTTGTTGAGTTCACGGAGTCGGGTCTGTGCATCTGGCAGCAGCAGCATTCAGATGTTGCCTCTGAACTGTGAGGACGGAGTAGTCGGTCACTGAGTCTCTTGCTTGACGGAGCCAGCACAAAATCCATGTGTCCCCATGTGAACCTCAAACGCCTGTTGATACTGTATTTTGGAGGCCTGTTTCTAGCTGCAGACAGGTGCCAAATGGACTGGAGACGGTATTGTGTTTCCTGAAGTGCCGTTTCAACAATCTAAAACACCAGACGAAAAACCAAGGCTTTAAAGTTGGAGAAGAAACAGAAATATAAATCTCTCCACTAATAGTAGTGTGATTGGACCAAATTGACATAAAGCCTCATGTGGGAGAGAGAAGAGACACAGTTTAGGTAACTAAATCCACATTTGAGTCCTGAAAACCTTGAAAGTCTAAATACTGTTACACTGACCAACGAGTTCAACTAGCCTTCATTCTCCAGGCTGTTCTAATACACCGTTTGTAGCTATACCTAAAGTAATGCTCTGTAATTTGTGTATTTCCCACAAAATCATTTCCACGTAATTGTGAACCAGGAAGTATCAGGGGCCAGAAAGTCCATAAAGGAATGAGTTTGTGGTGGATGGTTGGGTCCAAAAACAAATGGCTCTCACTCTGGAGACCACGTTTTGTGTACCTTATCTAGCCAGAATGTATCAATTTGTCATAACTCCCATATGTAAGTAGTGCCATTTCTATCTAAATCTTAATCCAAACTTGACTTGTTTTGCAGAAATCTTTGCCACTTCTGTAGTCATTTTAACCCAAACCACAATATTTATTGTTGCCTAAAAGAGTGATTTCCTGTAAAGACAGACTTTTATTTAAAAAAGGCGCCACAGTATGCATGTAAGAAGGGGAAATTCAAACATGTTGCTGGTAAGATATCATACGAACCTTATGAACTGTGAGATCTGTTGCATACTCTCTCTGGGCTCTTATCCACTCTGTGCTGGAGAAATACTCAACATGACATTATCAGTTGGATAAGATATACTTACTTTGCACAAGCTCAACATCAACATCATTTTTCAGATGTGCTTACTTGGGGTTCAAACTCCTTTATCTTAGTGCTGCAAATGAACAGGGAGTCCTTTGCAATGAAGACAACTATATAATAAAGAAAATAATTAGGAAAATATTAAACCAATATGTCTCTGTAGAGTGTAGACGGTTGTGATTCTGCAAGGACAATCATTTGCAAATCAGCTGGTTTTCTAGAAAGACTAGTAAATGTAGAGCAGTAACCCATTAACATCAGGTTTGTGGACTGATGGTTGAACTGACTGTCAAACTCTCTGTGGCCCAATATTGCGTAACTCTCCTCCTGTAACAGTGTAAAGGCTGAAAGTTGACCTTGGCTTCAAATATCCTCCCTCCTGTCACAACCATCAGAAAAGATCTACATTCAATCATGACTCATCAGAAAACCTTTGGGAAAACCGGGACACAATCTAAATATTGTGATACAATATGAAAAGTGTTTATTTAAGGCCTAACAAATGCAGCCTACTCTCATTTCTGGGAATGTTGCTATCTCAGTGAGAAACAGCAAAGTTACTGTAGTTGAAGGATTATATTATGATTGCTACGGCTACCTCTTGGTGCTACTATTACTTTTGGATCTAGCTGCTATAGTGTATCTATAATTTAGATCTCGTTAAAAATAGTTGTCAGTATAGATTCATAATCAAGAAATAATGTGAATGAACTGAAGTAAATATAATGGTATGTAAGGTTATTTAAACTCAGTTTAGTAAGCAGTTTTCTATGCTAAACAACTCCCCTAAAATGAGTACTAATTAAAAAAGAAAAGGGAAGTAAAGTCACGATAAATGGAGGTTTTACATTCTTGACCAATAGCCCAATCAACATACTGTAACTCGTGAAGCTTTTAAATAACTATGGTACCGTACAGGTGCTTGCCATGGCCCATTACATTAGTACATTTATCTGTTTCTTTGCCCATGCACCTGTTGCATGTTATACTGCTGATGCAGGGACTTTGCACAGACCGTGGGAGAATTATTGGAAACAATAAAACAGGCTCATTGATAAGGAGCTTCGGGTACTTCGTGTACTTCTTGTATGGAGTGTTGCACAGCAGAGCTCCGCGGTCAGACCTGAACATCCACTTGTTGAGTTCACAACAGTTTACCGTCGCTCTATTTAAAGAGGCAACACCATGGCTCGCGGGCTGGTCAGACGGGAGTCTGTGGAAACGGAGATGCATAAGTCCGAGGACAGCACAAAAACCTTCGTTTACACCAAGAAGAAGGGCTACGATGTGACCCGGAACCCCCCATTGAACAAGGTCAGTGGAGACACTTGTGAGAGTTTTCAGCGTGTTTCTGTGACAAGGTTGACATTATGTTTCACATGCGAGCTGCTGCTTTCATGCGCTGTAGGAAATATCACAACTCTGAACAGCGGATATGACTGCGGAAAGATGCTATGTTCTGTAATATCACAATTCAGTTAGTTTAAGTGACTTTTTATGGGGTGGAGATATTGAAGGAGTGATGGGTTATACGCCTACAACAATGTTTTGTTAATAAGGAACTTCAATGCTAGGCTAATGTTAAAGTTTGACACCTAGCTTACAGACGTGTATTTTTGGCCGCTGTTTTGGTGACATTCTTCCTTTTGTAACTTCAAGAGCAGCAACCATGAATCATATGTTAAGTATGGCATGTGGTCAATATTTTTGCTGTATACATGTACAAGTCTTCAGTGGACAGATGGTCGAAGCCCTCTAGAAGCAAGTGAACGCCACATTAGCCTGGAGGTTTAGGCATCAGCTTTAGCCGTGGTTATATTTAGATTTAAAGTGTTATCACACAGAGAGGCTAATATTGCACTGTCACGTATTGCTTTACAAAGACTGTAGCCGTTTGTTAGTAGGTTCATGCATTATTTACATAATTAATGGCGATTCCGGCCTCTGTTTCCCCAGTAAGGACTAAAGTACTCAGTGTACTACTACTGTATACTGTGGAAGCTGATATCTGGTTAAATAATTAATTACTGCCCCAATACATGTAATATTAAAGCTTGTTTTCACATTCTCTTCTTATAAAATGAGGAACACAGTTGGAAGTTGCCTCCTCATGCAACAATTAATGCTGAGCAGTTTCCTTGTAAATCATGGGAAAGAGGAAGAGGTTCTTTTAGGTTAACTCCTGTCATCGTCATCTATTGACATTTTAAACACAATTCATTAGACTGACTATTGCTGTTGAATAAGCCTGATGTATTTTTCCCATGCTTTAAACACATCCATCACAAAAGAAGAGTCTCTGGCAGCCCTTTGGCCTTTCCAGTGTTTTCTCTTGGTTTGTGTGGTGGGACGGGGCCCCAGGGGTCAAGCTGTGGTGACAGCCTGGTCTCTGTCCATGGTGCTGACTGACCATCCAAACAACTGGCTTAATTCACAGCCACTCTTATATGTCAAGTGTTTCCTACAAACAGTGCGTGGTCTAAATCAGCTCTTTGTCAAAGTCAAGCTAATTTTAGAGCTCTTGCACGGTCTATTTCTTCCCTCTGAGCTGTATTCTCTGAGCACTCTCACTGGTGAAATATGTTCCCCTTATGAAAGCAATGGGAAAACATTAACAGCTGTAGGCCTGTCTATTATGGTTAGGGGCGCAGCTATAGATTCATATCATTGTCGATTCATCTGCATCAACATTCTTTCAATTATTGATGATATTTAGTCAAAATATTGGTCAGAAGTGGTCGAAAAATTGCCATAAAAACCTTTCAGAGAGAGAAATTTGACAAGCTACAATCAGAGTATTGGAATTATTTTACTTTCTGCTTGAGAAAATAATGAAGTATTTTCTTCTATTGATTGATTAATTGGCTTACTGTTAAGTTTATTTGACTACAAATTGGCACGCATTCACTAGTTTTTGGTTTAAAAGCTGTTTCACTCTGATAAAGCTTGCAGTCAGTTTAGCACAGCTGGCTTGTGTAAACAGTGATCTGATAAGTGGGACAGTGGAGTTCACACAGGCCAGTGTCAGAGCTGGTGGCTGCACAGAGAGCAGTCTGTGAGGCCAGTTAATGACTCCACTGCTGAGGCGGCCACATGCTGCACATCAGCCCTGTGTGTTTGTTTTCACATGTGTAAGCGTGCATGGGGTGGCAGGTAGTGCACAGTTGCATTATGAGTATTAAGAACAAATGACAGCAGGAGGTGTGTTCAACTAGAGACACAAATGTCACTTTATGTGAGAGATTGCACAAAAGAACGAATCAGGTTGGTTGAATCCATCATAGGAACATGCTGTGTGTAGAAATGTTGCATTATACAAAAATAGATATTCAGTTTTGGAATACATTTAACAAACCAGGCTGTCAATGATAAATGAGGCTCTTTATGTGGTGTCACACTTGGAAGGAAGGCCGTTTGATTCCATATCAGCAAAAAAACATAAGGGTCTTTGTTCGTAGCATAAATAGAGCAATGCCCTTTTTTGAGACAAACAAGGTTTATGCAGATAAGGATTTCAGAATGTATTAAACAATCACAAAGGCTGAACCTGCACAACCCAGTGATTGATTCACTTTAGAAAGATTATAATATCCTCTAATACTGCCAGTATTACATAACATGGTTGTATTACCCATGACATTTACTTTGTGAAGGTTTAACTGATCTTTATCTGCTTTCCAAAGCTCTTTTAGTGTATTTATACTAACCTTATTTACATAAGTGCAGAAATATTTCATCTCAAGACAAAATGATCTGTCTATTTTTTAAAGAGGACATATTATGTTTATTTTCAAGTTTCATATTTGTATGTTGTGCCTCTACTGTGACTGGTTCACATGTTTTAATGTTAAACTGAAAAGAGAGAACCTCTTTCCACCCTCCGTCTGAAACCAGAGCCCAGTCTGCTCTGATTGGTTAGCTAGGAATCTGTTGTAATTGGTCAACCGCGTAGAGATGTCCTGCCCCTTAGCCTATCACATACAATGTTTTGGAAGGCTAGCCAATAGAAGCGTAAGTGTTAGTATAGTGATGTCAATATGTTGCGGAAGTAAACAAAGAAGTTCAATGAAGGTGTTTCAGGCAGGGGGGGAGGGGATTTTAGCCTTTGCAGACTATTTACATGCACACAAACCTATATAACACACTACAGGAAAGGGAAAACCCCCAAAAGCATAATAGGGCCCCTTTAATTCTCATTTTCTGTCTCTCTCTGAAATCACAGGCATTTACTGTACATAGAGAAACAAAGTGGAGACTCGTGGAAGCAGGTACTAGTTTTTAACATGACTGATATACTCCTGAAGAGTAAAGCATGTGACTTGAAAATGCTATATTTACGTAAGGAAACTCACAACAAAAGGGGGAAAGCCAAGTCCATTCCCTAAACTGTTTTTGTAATTATATGTTTGGTGAATGTCAAAGAAAATAGGCAGACATTTTCATAATGGCACTGTTTAACTTGTTGTGGCTTCAGGTCATCTTGGAAAGCCCCTTGGACTTTCTGTTACACACTTTGATTTTGTTCCCAGAGCATTACTTTTCTGCATATGCTGATCTAATTTTAAAATAGTTTATTTTTATAAATGTCTTCAAACTGATGTGATGGCTGTTTGTAATAAAGGTCAATCTGGGACCTATAGCTTCAGTGCTTAGACCTAAACTGTTTGTTTACGTCTCAATTTACACCTAGGGACCTTGAATGAGCCCAGTGTACAAGAGGGCTTTTAAAGAGGGCCAGATAGGTTGACCTAAATATATGTGAAAGCATGACCAGTCTAGCACTTGGATGTTACACTATATTTTGTCTGTTGTAACAAAGGTCTCTTGAGAACTTGGCCTCAGAAATGCAAGTCTTAAGCCTTTAATAGAAGTTATAGATACTTTTAAATGGCACAGAAAGATCACATGACTCACAGTTTTAAGACTTACACTCCCTCATGTATTTTGTCCCGTCTTGTTTCTTACTCTTCTTTTCCTGTCTCCATTGAGTAATGTTAAGAGTAATTATTATTAGAGCCTCACTTCTTTGTTCCACTCTTTACAAGAAGGCTTTTCTTCTCTCTTTTAAAGTGGGCCATTCTCAGTAAGCTCACAATTTGTTTTGTAACATTGTTTTGGGGAAGAAAAGTGTCTCGTAGGACTTTTGAGAGATTTTACCAAACTTTAGAGAGATCTGTGGCAGAACAGTTTTTTTATTTAGATCAATTTTAAAAAAAGTCGTCATATTAGGGTCAATGTACTTCTGTGTCAGTTAAATAATGAACATTCAACATGGGAGTGATTCACATAATAACATTTTCGGGTTGGCTTTCAAATAAGTTATCTAGCTAATTCATAAATTAGCTAGATAGTGTAACTCCCTCCCCCTCAGTTCAAGCTGCTATACATCTACTTTGCTGGAAGGGGGATGGGCAAAAGCTTCGGAGACAAACCTATAAGCAGGTACAGGAAATTGAAACAGCAGGAAAAAATAAAGAATGCTGATTTTGGTTGCTAACCCTTCAGGTTATCTAACTTTCTGTTGCTGTGTTTAAAGGGGGCTACACTTTAGGGTTTTGCTGAATGTTGGTCGGTTGTGTGTGTGTTGGGGTTGCACTAGCTTGCTAATATTTGTCAGATTTGTGGTCCGATTAACAGTTTATTTATCAAATGTGCTGCCCCATATTGCCTTTTTCCAGGCTACTGGGGTCTTATTTCACAAAAGAATAATAATATTAGCCTGGATACGATCCAATAAGCTTGATAGCCTTGGCCACTTTTTCTCATGATTATAAACTGACTTATTCTTAGGTAGAGATACCAAAACACAAATATTGTATAGTGCTTTAAAGGAGGCATTCAGCCAATCTCAGTTGTTGGTTGATCTGATCAATCTAAAGCCTCTCATCACTTCTGCTAAAGTGACCCAAAACACAGGCTCCCTCAAACGCACACAGGTTTGAGTCAGAGCAGAAAAAAAGGTTTCTTATGCAGCTGGGTGAACCCACCACTGTCAGCCCTGTGCGTGAACTGAGGCGAGGAAATTGGAGGAGAAGGTAGGAAATGACTGCTAAAGAGTGTTAGTGGCCCGGCACAGGCAGGCTTCTGTGGCTCAGCCAGTGGCACATTGTTTCCCTCCTTCTGATTTCAGCGAGCCCTGGGGAAGAGGTATGTTTACCTCCCTCAGCTGGCCCACTTCACCTCTAACAGGAGCCAGTCACAGCACAACATGCTAATTGATGCTGAGGGACGTAGCGCTGAAAGCAGCCTGTCCTCACATCAGCAGGCTTCGATTTCCTTTTAATCTCTCCCCTCTCACACTTATACCTGAGTGTTCACCTCTCTCTCTGGCTAACACTCCCTCCTCCCTCTGCAGAGGTGGAACCGGATATTATAGGTGTGTGCAATAAAGATATGAAGTGGGGTGCGAGGTGTAGAAAGGGTTCTCTGTGGGGAGGAAGAGAGCGCTGGCCACGCTCTACAGACGTCCTCTGTCTCTCCGCTTGATCACACATTAATGAGGCATCTGTGTGAATCCCGGCCCTCAGTGCGTCTCTCTGACGCTGGTTCCGCCTGCCGCGGCCTTGAAAAACAACAACAACAACATACTCCTTTTAAAAATGCTCTCACATGTAGCACCCAATCAGGGATGCTGTTTCACCTCAAACACTAAACTGAGCTGTCGGTGTGTCGGCGGCCAACAGATGCCCATTCACTGACTCTGTACTGTAGGTAACAAGTGCAGTCAGTCATAAAGGGTGGAGAGAATAAGAAATGCAGCTCTTGTGGGATTATTCACCACTTTTTACAGTTTCAAAGTAACTGTCTGATATGTGTGGAAGCCCATTTCTGCCAGTAAAAAAAAAAATAAAATAAAAGCTTGTGATGGAAAAAAGATTCTGTCAGTCATGACACTGAGACACTTTCTCAAAATAGTGAGTTAGTATCTCAATATAACAACTCAATATCTCAAAAGAATAACTTAGTATCTCAAATAATGACTTATCTTTGCAAAATATGTTGAAAAATACTTTTTTATGACGAACATGTATTCCATAGAGAAGACATATTCTAGGTCCACAAAATCATCAAACATGTATATATAATAAATACAACAATGAATAGACTCATAACGTTAAACTAAAAAAACATAAGGCTCCTGAGTTAGAGATGGCGCTGTCATTCAAGCTTTTAGCACTAAAGCCCGCAAACTCTGTAAATCCCCTCAACTAAACAGTAATGTTTTGTTTATTGAGGTTTGTAAAATCGCTAACATTATGGGCCCTATGAGCCTACGATTGCTGAAAAAATGGAAAGCCCATGCCCAGACAGCACTGCAATTGGATGCCCCATTTGTAACCACAGGCTCCACTTATGACATTGCAAGATGGCCCATCAGATGGAAGACTTAAAGTTTAAATCTCTGCTCTTGGCGAGTGCTGAACAACTGTGTATCTGATCGGGCATTGGGGGTGTGCTGGTATGCCAAATGGCGACGGTCCTGATAACTTGATGTAGCAACTGGAAACAATTACGCTCTCATGTTAGATTTACTCTGGTTTTGCTCCCAGATTTTCTTGCATTTTTTCTTTTAACCAAGACTGACATCAGTACATTTAGCAACTAACAAACAAATAGTGACAAATGTGCCTTGCTTTTCAAATGTTAACATAGAAGTATTTATGTATATTTGTGGCTCTTTGATCCTTTTTTTTCGTAATGTGTCTTGCTTTGTTGTTTGCCGCACAGCAACTGATTTGCTGAGTTTTCCACTTGAAACATAATGCACTCCAGCCGGTATGTGTTTCTAGCAAAGCCTAATAAGGGCTTTTATAAGAGGGCATGCACTCCTTCGAACAGAATTATGTCACAATTGTTAAAAGGTGCCAGTGAGAAAACAGCTGGATGACCTGGTGCTGACTTTAGTCGACCCAGTCTGGAGCTTTGATTCGTGTCAGCATGACTCAACGATGGAGTTTGTTTTCCGCACAGTCAACCCTTATAAAAGCTTCGAGCTGACAGTTTGTGTTGGTGAGGAATCACAGCAATGCGTTGTTTGTGCTGCTAGCCAAAGTTCCCATGGACCTCAGTGATCTTTCTGCATTTATCAATTTCTCAGCTTTCTGGCCTCAATCCATCGTACAATCAACGGAGGGGAAATCCTCTGATGGATATCTGTTATGATAAAGCAGTGCTTTTAAAGTTAATAGTGCCGCTATTATTTATTGATTTCCAAATTATAAGGAGCCCCTAATTATTCGAAGCCTGACAAATGTCAAGTTCATTGCTAAAAGACCCCATCAAGTCTCCAAAATAGATATGAAGCTAGAGCCAGTGTGTTATAGCTTATAAAGACTGAAACAACAAAACCTGGAATATTATTGCCCATCACTCCCTCTTAGAGAGCCACTTAACATGTATGGGATGGATGTCTATTAAGGATTGTACAGATATTTATGACACCCAAAATATGTGTTCTGACTGACTTTGGTGATCTCTTGACTTTTCCTCATGCACCATCATAAAGTTGACATTATTAATTTGAGAGAAATCCCTTGACATACATCCGTCCGACAATCTGTCCAATAACCTATAACAACTTCGAAAATCCCCTGACTTTTCATCAAGCGGCATGATCGGGTAAAAAATGTCAAATACCTTTTATGACAAAAGTTCTGCAGAACTAATTCCCATCAGCTGTACTTTGTGTTAGAACTAATAACTTTTGTCAAGGAAGTTATATATTTTGATTTGATTTTCAGTAGTATTACGGTAAAAACAGCACTACTATTGTTGTTGAAGGTTGTAGCACGAAAGAACACATCCAATGTTGGAGTGGCTACCAATCACGTTGCAGACACACAAATCATTTGTTATACTTTTGTTAGAATTGCTCACTCCCAATGCCCTTCTAGTTATCAAATGTTAAGCTAAAATGGTTGACATAGTAAAAACTACAGCCTCACAGAGCCTCTAGCAAGGAAATCGCTCTCGAAAACATCGACTATACATTGCTACTACGTTTTAGATTTTCATCATGTGAATTTGAGTGACTTTACAAAAGACCATTGAACAGTGTTTTAAAACATCACTGCACTGTCTCTAGGTGTGGCAGAAATGATGTGAAGATATCCTTGTATGTTCATATTACAGGTTGTTTAGAGGTGGATGGCGACCATGTTCGTTTAACTGAGCGGTACAAATGGAACAAGCCTTTCTCTGTCATGACTTTATGCAGAGCAGCTGCACTTGTCAATCCCCCTCAATAGGTGGACTGCCACGCTCCGTGCGTGTGTGTGTATGTGTGTGGTTGTCCCAGGTGTTCCAGGTTGACCACAAGCATTGCTGGGGACCAGACATTCCTCTGATGGACTGGAGTGGATCGGCCAGACAGAACGAAAGTGCACCCTCGTTCCCCTCCAGTAACCAACCCCAACTTGAGACACACACACACACACACACACACACACACACACACACTCAGGAACACACACACTCAGGAACACAAGTGTTCATAATCCCTTTAAGAAAGGTTTTAAGCTGAAGCCCCATAAGTGCTTTAATCAGTCTTCAGAGCTTGCTCACATAAGTGTAATATGATCACACTCAATTGTGATGCTGTGTTTATTCACCACCAGGTCCTTCTAAATAGCCCCCCCCCCCCCCCCCCCCCCCATCTTTCTCAGCTCACTTTGTGTTTTTTGTAAGATGGTTCTCATTCATGTGAGGACAAGGGAGAAGCCATTAGCTTGTCCCAGACAGAGAGGGAGACAGTCGGAGCCTCATCACCTCCCTATGAAGCTCATCTCCCTCCTCTTTACTTCAATGCTGCTTTTGTGTGTTATGTCAGAGCGGTGGAGGTCTTGCCATGTCTTCACAAAGATACAGCAGCAAGAATTTTAAGGTAGTGTTTTGTTTCAGCATTCTGAAACGTAGTGGTTATGTTAACATGATGTGCAAATGGTTTTCTTAAGTACACTGAGTTCATTGAAACTAATGCTGTGTTGATTGACATGTTTTGTGGGGGTGCAGAGACGTTTTTTTATTGAGCATCAACCACACATTTACAAGCATATTGAAGAAAGATAATAGTCTTTCAGGAGAGTTTCAGGCCACGCTTACACCTGTGAGATGCAGCTGGGACGCAAGCCTGCATGAAGCCACTGCAGCAAAATGCATAGATTAGAATAGTGAATCTGTTGCCTAAAATGTTCTGGACATGAGAGCAATCCACCTGGGTACTTTTCCTCTTATGGCCACACCCTTTTTCGGGAGAAAATATAGTTTGCCAATAAATACATATTCGGAGGTCTTTGCCAATCAGTAGGGAAAATGAACAATAACTTGCATTTTTTTATATACAAGGACCCTAATACGATAACACTTAAATTGGGGTTTTCTTGGCTTGTCAGTGTTATATTTCAATGCAGTATCTAAATGTACTACTTTGACTTTTTACATTACAAGGGTTTACTTTGGTTTTACTATTGATGTCAACCTCATTAGCATCATATTTTTAGCTGTGATGGAGTGTTTCCCACAAATGTACACTCATTGACTGACCAGGTCAGGTCCCATTGTTTGATTTCTTCCTATCTGTCGACACGACAAAACACGACACAGCAAATTTTAGGATACAACTTTTTTCCACTTAGCACAGATTCTTTGTTTTTAACAGAAATGGGGCGGGCCGTCATAATGCCAGGCAGTTAGAGATGGCTCTGCTCTCATCTATGAAATATGTCAATAACATGAGCAGTCAAGTGTGGTTGCACTGTACTCACTTAACTTATTAAGTCCTTACCGTGAGAAGAGTATTATAGTTATTTTGAGACATCCTCTACAATTGGATAAATCTCAGGATTTATTGGAGATATCCTATGCTAATGAGTTCAGTTCAGTCTGTGGACACTTCACTGTGCAAGTGAAGACAACTTGTTCTACAGTAGGTACTTGTAAAATTCACAAGGATTTTAATTCGAGTTATGTTATTGATAAACAAACTATTGATTGGTTGTTCCTCCAGAAAAAGAGCACAAATGTGATTTTCAGGAGAGACATACACATTTGTAAAGCTAGACACTGCTGATGAGGCTGATACTCTCACCCAGTGGCGGCTCCAGAATATTTTTGTTGGGTAATCTATGGTAGGGCTAACCCATACAGTGGTGGGGCTCAAGTCAGTATTTGCAATGTCTTGTAGTAAACAAAAAGGGCGACCTGGAGCCAATCCTGCAATTTCCCCACAGGTGAAAGAGTTGACATGCTGAAAACCCAACCCCTGCAGAGGGGTCTGGGGGATTCTCCCCCAGGAGATTTTTTGAAATACTAACACAAAATACACATTCTGGTACTCTCTTGAGAAGAAAAATACATACATCTATTACTACACATTTAAAAAAAAAATGAATGCCATTTTTGTTTTGTTACTTTGTTCTGAAAGCTGAACCTGCTGCAGCAGTGCTGCTCCTCACAGAGAAGAGGAAAGAGGCTGTGTGAATTACTTTACATTGTGGATAAGGGTGGATAGCCCCCATTGTTCTGTGTGTCAAAATGAAAGACAGCCCACACCTATCAATCATCAAACCGTGGGGTCTTATTAAATCGACACGTAATGTTGTATCGATGTATAGAGATGTACTACAGCAAAAGTATTCTCCGTCGGGACTTCCTGTAACAACACCACGCCGTTATCGTGATTCTGATTGGCCAGAAGACATTATCAAAGATGTTTTATTGAGAAGATGATCACTACGTGACAAAAGTTTTCAAAACTGTTTCTAGTCTTCGGTATTTCCAGACAAGTGGCTACTGAAATCAATCTTACTAACTGCTGTCTGTGCAATTTACTCCGTGCGAGTTGACGGACTTTATTTTGCTTACTTTAACATCATTTTTCATGGTGGGGCTGAGGTGGGGCTCAGCCATTTCTTGGTATGGCTGTAGCCTACCCCAGCCATACCCTGGCGCCGCCACTGCTCTCACCTGAACATGGCCAGAAGTGAATTGGTTTGGAAGGCTTGGACACTTTCCCGGCAGCACTCAGGCTCCTGAGCAGTGGCGGCGCCAGGGTATTTTTGTTGGGTAATCTATGGTAGGGCTAACCCATACAGTGGTGGTGCTCAAGTCAGTATTTGCAATTGAATTACATACACGCTATATCGCACCCCGTGAAACAGTGAAATGCCACACGTGAGGTTTAGATTATTTCCCTTTCTCAATCAAAATGGAACTGTATGAAATAAAACGGCACATTTGTCTTATAGTAAATAAAAAGGGATCACTGTGAACGGACATATGATAGTACACGTTGAAGATCCAATAGGGATACTGAATGGCGGTTCCGATTGATCTCAATCAGTAATGCATGACGCAGACCCAACGTTTCGTTGCTCTGATTGGCTGTAGGTCTATTCAAATTGCATTCGGAGGCATTTTGATCTGACCGCGGCCACGCTGATATTATAACACCAGAGAATTTCCACACCTTTAGTGTATAAAACTCCCCCACTACTTAGACTATTCCTTGCACCCCTCTTCTATAAGCCCGAATGGTCTCAACCATATTGCATCAGTAACGTGCACTTGTTGTTACAGCAGGATCAGTTTGTGTGTTGTGGACACGACCCGTATATTTTCGCAATCCGTGTTCTCAACATTTTGCATTTAGCTTATTATTTAATTGAATTTGCTTACTTTAACATCACTTTTCATGGTGGGGCTAAGGTGGGGCTAAGCCATTTCTTGGTATGGCTGTAGCCTACCCCAGCCATACCCTGGCGCCGCCACTGCTCCTGAGGGACCTGCACGGTGGAGCATGAAAAGGCTGCCTCAGGGGGATTGGCTGTGTTTGAAGAAGCCTACATGTCCGCTGCCTCCACCCACTGGGGCTGCCCTCCCTAAGTCAACAGAGGCTCGGTTTTCAAGGCTGTTTGACCAACAAGCGTGTCTGTACATTCACAAGTTGACACCTCTTGATTTAAGGAGCCATGCGCTTTCATATTTGCTCAGAATGAGGAATTTAAGACGCTCGTTTTGGACGGTCTCAGAGCTCAGTGTTGCTAGGTGGGGATCATGACTCATGAAAGTGAGGAGTAATTCATTCGCCGTCTGCTTCTAATGGCAGACAAGAAAAGAGATGTGTGGCTCCTGAAAGATGTACATTACATTGACGTAAAGCCAGGAGAATTGAAACACAACACTGTTTATTTCTACAAATTAATAAATAACATTATCTTAAAATAAATAATACAAATAATATTTAAAACATCTATTAATCTAAATCAAAAAATAAATTAATATATTTTTACAAATATGTTATAATAAATATAACAAATATAAATGAATAAACATGTTTTAATGTTTTTTTTGTTGACATTTTCTATCTACTTATTTACTTTTATACTCCAATATTTGTATTTTCATACTTTTAATGTTTTCACAAATATTTATTTATTTGCCTACTTATTCTGAAAAAAGCATTGGGATTCACTTATTTCATGAAAGATTAACTCTCTTTATGGAACTCCCATGTTTTCACAAGGGGTCTATTCTTCCTGTTTTACCAATAAAACGTCTGTAGTCAAATTGCCTTGTTAAAGTGGACCTATCATGCTATATTTAAATGATATATTGTAGGGCCATACCTATATAAGGTATATTTATTTATACGTTTCTGTTTTCAAAATACCAAACAGATCATGCATTTTAGCCATGCCTCATTTCACTCTATTTGCTGTTTGCTGTCTACGGGGCTGATTCTGTGAGCTGCAGCTGACCACGCCCCCCTGCAGGAGAGCTTCTGATCAAGTCAGAAGAGGGGGAGAAAAATAGATCTCCGTCCTCCGGGTTTTATTATCTTATTATATAGAGTCGTTATTCATTTGTTTTAAAGCTCAATAAATAACAAAGAAGACCTTTGACCGGCACTTTTCTAATTTTGTCCGGAAGATTTAAACTTTAACGGACATCTTGACCGGCGAAAGAAAACCTAACTGAAACTCTGCCGCACGGTCCCCTCGTTCCTTGGAAGAGGCGGAGAGGTGGGTGTTTGTCATCTGCTGGTGGACTAACCGGAGAGAATTACAGTGCTGGCCTCGACGGGGAGGGATTGCATTGAATTAAAGCAGCAGGAGCAAACGCTTGCCTCGGGGAGGGAGAAAAAAAGCCACAGCGGAGAATAAACAGAAGGGTAACCATGGTAACCATGCGCGGGAAGTCTTCTTCGCTGCTTTTGTGGCAGACTACAGCGCCACTTACAGGCCTGACATATGTACTACAGCGTCTCCAGCGCTTTCTAGCGGCAATGGCCGGCCGTGGCCCAATCCCACATTCCCCTGATAGGTGGAGAGTTGGCCCAATAGCCGTAGCGCCACCGTCCTGTCGTCAGGACAGTGTTCAAATCTGGATCAGCTTTTATCAGATCCGTTTGCAGCCCTTTTTTAGAGATTTGGGTATGGAGGAAAAGAGAGAGGGTTGTGTTTTCTGACACTTGGTGAGTTCCTTGGAACACTGGGGACATATATTCATGTATAAAAGACGTACAAAAGTGCATTTTGCATGATAGGTCCCCTTTAAGTAAAAAAATAAATAAATAAATACAGCTTATTGTCTAAATAAATCCCAAATTCCATGCTCAAAAGTCTAAAGCACAATAAATTACAAGAATACAAGAGAAAATAACATTGACAATGGCAAGGAGGCAAGCTTTAGCTGATTCAGTGCAGTTCTGGCCATATATCAAGTTTTCATGCGGCTTGCACCAAAATAGACCTTTAGTATTTTCTGTTGCTCCATGAGCTCTCAATAACCACGTGGCAGTACTGCTGTAACATAAACCCATTTGTCTTTCCTGTTACTTGTTGTTTTTCACATGGTTATTAACAGGGTTTCCCACACATAGACTTTACCTGGGCGGGCCGCCCAGGTAAAGTGTTCGTCCGCGACCACGACGCCATCTGCGATCGATTAACTTGTGGACAATGATCCCTCGCTCTACGCCTCCTGTACCCAGTCCCGGACTGGCCATCGGGAGGACCGGGGGGTTTCCCGATGGCCAGGCCTGTTAAGTGGCCTGCCTCACACAGGGTGACTGGCTGTCTACATGATGTGGTCTGCCTCATACAGGGTGACTGGCTGTTTACATGATGTGGGTCTGCCTCACACAGGGTGACTGGCTGTCTACATGATGTGGCCTGCCGACATGGCCACTGTCATACAGATCATAAATCAAAGCCCTTGATTGGTCTCTGTGTGTCATTCAAGCTCAGGATAACCTCAGCTCAGGTGAGGTAAAGGACTCTCTGAGTGTTTAGATAGTTAACTTAGTCTAAGTTCTCAGTGGGTCTCAAACGGTTTGGTCACCATTTATGTAAACACATATTTCCATTTGAAGGGGGAGTGATTAGTCAAATATGCATGAATAAAAAATAAAAAAGTTAACTAGGTGAAAAAGGGTAAGATACACTTTTAAAACTTGTTGAGAGCTAAAACTAGTCTTTGCTGCTGCCTCAAAGAGGAGCAGGAGGGAGAGGAGGGAGAAAGGTGAGGCTGATTCAGGAGCCCAGACACACTCACAACTATAAATGAACCAAAAACAAATAAATAAACAAGTTTCAGTGTTTTTTCATATTGGAAATGGTATGTTATGGCCATGATTTTATGATTATTGAAATGTATACAAGTTCTGTTTCATATAGGTGTTCCCATAGGTCTAGTCTCTTTATTTCCCCCTCAAAGTGCACCAGATTGATGCATTTAACTCCAAAATAATTCAAAATAATCTTACCGGGGGAGCAGGCCCCCGGACCCCCCTAGAGGACTTCAGGTCCACCCCCACTTAAAATCACATGGATAGTTTCCTAAATACATTTACCATTTGTTTTAAATAGTAACCCATGTCCATATGTTTATTTGTGGGTAGTAGATTTAAACTATAGAGCTATCACTATGGGCCCTGCCTGTACCTGCTCACTCTGCCATGGCGTGAAGGGTCTGCTAACAAGCGACCAACAGAAAGGTTAATGTTGTCGCACGTCACAAAGGCACGTCACCTCAACCCCCACCCCCCCCCCCCCCCCCCCCCCCCCCCAAGTATATTTCAGATCTGTGGGAAACACTGGGTTATACTAGCTTAAGTGCAACTCATCGAAACTTGGGTCATTGTAAGCATTTCTATTGAGTGCTGTGGCACACTGCATTGTTTTATTAAGACCTTTAATCAAGAAAACTCTGATTATTCAAGCTCTTTTTCCAAAATAAACATGAAAATCATCTTGAAAAGCTGGCACAAAAAGCTCTGTTTCTGCATTGATTGCTCCTTGTTTTGTTGTCACCACACTTTTTCTCAGTGCTCCTATTTAACAGCATTATTAGCGCAGTTCAGAAAATGTTGGTAGAGAAAACACTAGCTATCTTTCTGATTAATGCGTTTGGCCTCATGAACAAAGTTTGAGTGTTGTGCTGCCAATGACTGAAATTGTTTAGGAATGAGGGTGCACATGCAGGCCTTACACGGCACATTTGTTTGCTGGAATTCATTGGGAAAAGCTTAGTCAGGCAGCGAGATCCTGAGAAGAGACTCATCGGAGCTGATGTGTGCTCTTTCCCTTTCCTCCTGAGAGGAAGGGATGGATTGAAAAGGCTTTATTTTGAAGCCATTTCTCTTCAAACCTGCTACGGCTGCCAATTTAGCAGGAAACAGATGGGGGGCATCTGGCCTTTAGCTGAGAAAATCTACGGGAGTTGGACAAAATGGGCCAACATGGTACTCAGTAGCTTGAATACAAACATATTCGGCAGAGTGCTTACATGGCCAAAAATTGACACTGATCATTGATTTTGCTTCATATCCAGTATCAACAGTCACAATAATCTAAATGTAGGACAATGACTCCTAGTGAACTTTTGTTGAATTAACCCATGTATTTTCTACAGTAGAATAGATTAGCCATTGTGAAATATCATGTGTATGAACGTGTTAACCTGGTCTTGATCTGAATTGGAGATAAATATTTGTTGAACTCATTGGCCCATTTTCAGCGGCATTGTACATAAAGCGTGGTTACGGTTCTGTTCTACAAATGATTAACAGTCTCTTTGTGTGTTTCATGTGACATCTATGCCCTATACATTCTTGCACTTTTCCCTGTGCCTTTTAAAAAAGATGGACCGATTGCAAACGTAAAGATTAGACGTGGACTATAAATTCTAACATTTCCTGTATCAAACTGCTTCCGATCCAGCTAACATGCACTAATCGTAAATTGACTGTGGATGAAAAGGATGTTTTTGAACAGTCCCATGTTACAGACCTTTCAAACATGTGGCATACCGTATCATGCATTTATTTTTGTAAAATGTCAAACTAAATGTAATTTTATAGTTCATTATTTTCTCTGTCTTCACTTGGGTTGTCTCTGGTGATGATCAAGCTCAGTGCTGTTGTCTCCTGTGTTGCACTCAATGACCCATTTGTCTGGTTCTTCGTACAGGTGCTCTGGTGTTTCTCACTGTGGCAGGTTTATTGGACTCAATGATCTGACTGTTCTTCTTCTTCTTTGTAATCTCTATGTAACTGATAATGCATGTACACAATGTCACAAGTTTTACGATCGTAAGCCTTTCCCGTTTCAGTAGTCCTACCAATCATGTTTGAGTAGGCTTTCGTGATTCAAGGGGAGAGCAAAAGAGGCGGAACGAAATGCAATCCTTGATTATCTGACATTGATTTAAGTTTAAATATGCTTAGAATTTGCTTGTAAACTGGCTACGTGTGAAATAATCCGGTTGTAGTTATGGCCTCTAGAGTACAAATCCATTCTTGTGTCTTAAGTTGGTAAAAAGGCATGCGCACATGTAAAGAAGTCTTGGCCTGGATATCCGCTGGCTACACTGGAACACCGGGAATATTGTGCCTTGTTCAAGATTGTCTTTCTTGTTGTAGTTGTCAACTGAAATTGGTTAAAAAGTCTTGTCATGTGCTTACCGTGCAGCAAATTGAAACCAGGGGATAATAAGTATTTTTCATGGAAGACCTTTTGACAAGTCATTGTAGCAATAGCACATTAATGCTGAAAGGATTACGATCTAATTCCATTAAGCTTCTCTAGTTTCAAGTTTTATTGTGCATACTGGCTCGCAATGATTACCAAGACAGTTGGTTAGAGCTATTTTTATTGTTTTAGTGCTTTTACTAAAAAGACCATGCCACACTATGGAAAAGGGCAGGATATGGGCCTGACTCATACCGCTCGACCAATGAGTCCAACATTAGTAAGGAATTTGCAGCTTTGCCATTCAAGAAATGCTGCTCTGGTTAGAAACATACCTCCCCAAAGGAAAGTGGTAAGCCCCATTATTATTGGTTTTCATTATGGAAAGATGTTGCTGCATTTTTTATGAACCCTTGCTGAACGAGATGGGAATCACAACAGAGCCGGCCAGCTAACCAATCAGAGTGGACTGGGCTCTGGTTTCAGACAGAGGGTGAACAGAGGTGCTGCAGCACAGGCAGTATGAGAAAAATATAGATATTTTTTAACATTAAAGCATGGAGACATGTCACAGTAGAGACACAAAATACAAATATAAACCTGAAAATGAGCATCTTAGGGTCCCTTTTAAAGCAGCAGTTATTACAATTCGTCTTGGGGAAGACATGATTTGCTACATGGAATTTCATGGCAATCTATCCAATGTTCTTTGATATAATTCAGTCAGAGCCACACAAATGTCTGTAGGAAAATTAGGGGATTACCAAAGTCATTATGATTCTTCATCTGAGAACCGTGAATGTCAGTACCAAAGCTAATGCCAATCCTTAAGATGTTAAAGATATTTCACTGGATATGTGAACACTTGTACAGGCTGCTGGCGCTTGAGAAATAGTCTTGGCTAAGGCATTAGGATACATCTAAACAATGAATGTTGGTACAAACTGTTGGGGCCATCCAAACCAATATTTCAGTCTGGACCATTGAAAGAGACTGAGAACCTAAAGCTCAGTGTGAGCATTGTTAAAAATCTAAATGTTGCCATTAAGTATACCTTTCATTGAGTCACTCATTGTTTTGTCCCTTTTATGATCCTGTTCTCATTGCTTCAATACAAGCTACATTACAGTAATATAAAATCAAATATTTGACCTCAGAGTTGCCAAAAATACCACAAGTTACATTAGTGTAATGATTTCCATATGCAAAAACATCACACACACAGGCTACATATCTGAGCTTTCTTGTATGACCATACAAATAAGCTTTTGAACGTAGGATAAAGATGTTAAATGAATGGCGGAAACCAAAATGTCATCTCTCTCCCCATGTTGTGGTCTTTATTACACCACAAAGTCGTTACAGGAGATTCATTGTAGCCATTTGTAATGGAATTTCCACTGCAGAGGGATCTCATTTGGATCGACCTGGACAGCAAATGGACAAACTTTCTTTTTCTTAGTCTCGCCAAATACATACACGTGCAGTCATGCATACAGATACAAATTAATGTTCACCAGGCCGTGCCGGGTTTTCCATTCTTCAATGCTACACCTGTAGGCAGGGGCCATAAATAACCCCCTTGTTCACCCTCTGTGTACAATTAGGATCATTTAAGAAAAGCCTCACTCTTACTTTCCAATGACAGAAATAACGTAAAGGCCCCTCAAGTTGGCTTTTATGAAATGGTTAAAACCTCTTCATGGAGCTTGTTACAATAAAGATTGATTGGTTCGGTGCTTCATTGAGGTTTTTTAAGTGAAATGCTGTTACACCTGCCATGTGTTGAACAGAAAAAGCAGTCATATGCGTCAGAGGTCAGAGGCCAGCAAGCATGTGGAGCTCTGAAAATAAGGAGTGTGTCAGGAAGAAAAGGGTCATTTTGAAGGTCTTTATTTTGCTTTTATGGTGTATGTCAGCACTTCATCTCCATGGGAAATGAGCAAAGAAATATCTGACTTGCTTCCGACTTTTTTAACTCCTTCGAATATCGTTCAGATTTGCTTCGACTGGAATATATCCAACCAAATGTATTACCCAATTGAGTTGTCACAAACTTTAATAATAATAAATAATAATAAATTTAATTTTTATAGCGCTTTTCTAAACCCAAAGACGCTTTACACTTTGTACATTCTCTGGAATCAACAAGCATTTCAGTAACCATTTGTTTTGGACTTCCATTGAATATGTGCCGGTTTTGTGTGATTCCTTGGCTTTACTTCCAGAGGATCATTGAGTTATTTCCAAAGAAAAGATGATTCTATTTTTCAAGCCTGCCTCAGTCTTGAGCATAAACAGATATATGAGCCAAGGACATTCATTTGTAGGTAAGTGGGTCAGAAGTGCTTCTGCATGAGGAGGGGGTACACACGGCTTTAAAGCTGTTGGACAACACTTTGATGTAAATAGTGACAATTACATTGGCAGTGGAATTGGTTAGTGAGGTCAGGTCGCAGCTGAAGGGCTTAGGTTACTCTTCCGCTGAAATAACCTCAGGAAATGACTTAACCTCTACTCACTGCAGGGGCACTGCAACCTGGCTGCTGCTTTATTATGCAAAGTAAGTTCTGCTTTGGAAAACGTTTTTCCAAGGATGTTTGAAGTAGAAGGCCAACAGTTTGAACATGTTGGATTATACTATCATCACTCATTATATGGAATGTAACCCATTCTCTGAGAGCTTCTTTTCCACATTTGTGGTAGTTGGTTACATTACATTTTTCCTTCAATTTGGAATGGTGTAATGAAAGACTTATTTTCAGACATGTTTCCTAATTTGATTTGGGTAAATCTCACATACATCATCATGGGGTTATGAATACTCACTTTGAATTTGTTGAGGACAGTTTTCTGAATTAATCCACATTTAGGGTCAGCAATGACAACGGAATTCCCAAATCGCCAGTTTTCCCAAGTCTGAATAAAATGTACTAAAAACTACAGTGGTCAGCCGTCTTCGGCAATTAGTAAGCCTTTAATCTCTTAATATGTAAGATATTAATAATTGGGAGACATATCTAATACCACATGGCAGGGAGGCCAGAAAGGATTGAAAGATGGACTTTTTTGACAGTGAATGGAATACAAATAATAGTTAAAAAATATAGAAAATTACTTTTAAACATGAAAAACTAATATTTTAGAATGACATGGTTGTATACATCTTGTATGCAAAGCCCTCAAATAGAGGTATTTGTGAATGCACTTAAAATTCAAAGCATGGTAGGAACGAGTATGTGGTTTGGTATTTGGACAGGGAAAGGTCAGATTTCTGTGAGTCCCTCTGAAGCCACATCAGGATGACTGCTTCAGGATAGATGGCCTTCTTATGTTGCTACTGTTTCCACTTGATTGCCGATGCCTGTATAATTGATATCGTGTAGGATGACTGCTATGGCTATTTGGAACAATGCGTGCAGTGATGCCATTAGACTTGCTTCCTCAAAATCAGGAAATACATTCCTATGAAGCGTAGGCCAAATATGTAGCCCTAAAAAGGACAGGGTTTAAGTTTACCTTGAAACTCGCAAAATGTGCCTTTTTGAAATCAGAGAACATCTGTGGGCCGACTCCATATTGGTTTACATATTGAATGATTGACACCAACACTGATCCCGAGACCTCCTATTGTAACTAAGATATCTCCTGATCCAGTGCAAAATGATTGACTGCAAGCACACACACTCTTACCTCCCTAGCCGTCTTTCTGGGTGGTTCCAAGAAAATAGAGTATAGCTGGCGGGGGGGAGTGAAGAAGACAAAAATGTGTATTTAAGGAGACGGGTCAACAGCTTTAGAATAAGGGTCAGTGTTTTTGTTAGACAAGAACCAGCGCAGTGCTCACTTCCATTCAGATTCATGGCAGTTGTATGTTTTGCTGATCAAATGCAGAGTGAGCATGACAACACAAATGCATGCACATACTGGCATGAATGAGTGCTTTCACTTTGCCCTTCCCCCCCTTTACTCTGTCTTCCCTTTATCACTCCTCAGAGTGATCCCTTAATGCCTTGAAATGGCTTAGATGTTCCTCCAGTCTTAGAATGTGCATATCTAACATGGAAATCAGAGTGAAGCTGAATCTAAAACATACCAGTTGGCAACATGTAAGCAGGTACTCACTGTCAATCAATCAACATTTTTTTTTGACAAATTACACTAGTCTCAGGAGGCTTTACAGTGTGTACAGCATACAACACTTTCTCATTAGACCCTCGCAAGGAAAAACTCCGACAGAAACCCCACAAATCCCCAGGATAAATGTATGGAACAAGGCCATGCATCAATATATGTTTTGTGGGGAGACACATCTGTTTTTGGGTAAACATTTCCAAACATTCCTCTGGAAAAAAGCTTCTGCAAAACCAAGTTTTCTTTAGAAGTTTGGCTGGGACATTATGGTTTTCTTCTCCTTTGATTTCCTCATTTCGCCAAAGCGTTATGCTAATGGTATGGAAAGCTCTACCTCCGCGCGCTGACGGATTGGTTCCTTAGGTATGTGACCTTTTGAAAGCCTGGCTGTTTCTTGAGATGGTTATCGGTACACTGCGGTTCCAGAATTAGTCAACCATGGCATTGGCTTCTTCTTTCCATTATTATGGTCTTGTCTTACGGACATGTTCAAGATTTTAAACATGATTTTCATTGGAAGTGTTCTTTCAGAAACGGTTTTCGAAGGCCAACACCAGTATTTTGGACTAAAGCTTCTCAAAATGACTTATCTTATAATCAGAATCAGATCAGAATACCTTTAATAGTCCCACAGAGGGGAAATGTACGTAGTTACAGCAGAGAAAAGAGCCACAGACAGCTTAATGTTACATATGTTACATAAAAAGACAAGATAGGTTAAATAAGTAAATATAAGGAAAACTACTCAGTGTGAGTAAGAGCTGCTGTAACAGGCTGCCACTCGCGCGGCGCCGGAACTCTCAGTCAGAGATATGGAATTCTTATTTACCACTAACTCACCATGATGCTCACAAATTTGAGTCTACAAAAAAAGCCTCCTGTCTCACACGTTTTCTTCTCCTTTCCTATCTTTGAATTCCTTCTTCATTCTCCTTCCCACAACTCCTCTCTTTGACCCACATTAGCCCTGAGCTGGCTGTTGTCACAGTTCTGGGGAGTCAGTGGGAGTCTGTTCATCTGGGCCGGTGATTCCGCAACACCAAAATGGGATCTGGTTGGTGTCATGTCTGTAATAAAACTATCCTCTGCATTTCCAGACATCTACCAAGTGTTGTTTTAGTTTGAGATATCTGAACATCTTTAGTAGCCTTTTCATTTATGTTTATAAGTTACTGACACAAACCAGCAACTTTAAAAACTCAGTGCATTTGCATTCAAATGGCGCGTTCACACCGGAGTACTTTTCCCACAATAGTTCATCAGAACTCAGATATATTTGCGTTCACACCAAAAAGCCCCCTGAACTAAATTAGTTAATCAGAACCTTTTTTACCCCCTTTTCAGTCCCTGCTAGAGAGCAGGTACTTTCGTGGAAGAAAAAGGTTCCTATGTCTGATTGGCTGGGTGGAATGCAAACCACGCCCCGTAAAACTCCCAAAGAGTTTTGTGAAGCCGCCATTTTATTATCCTCGCATTAGCATTATTAGCATTAGCATTAGCCCAGCGCACAAACGCAGAGAGACTAACTTATGGCAACACAAAAGAAACCATGGGAGCGGTGGAGATGAGGAGGTGTCGGCGTTCTGGCGATTTACTCGGAAGGCTTCAGTAGAAGCTGCTGGGAGTCCCAGCAGCTTCTACTGAAGCCAGTCCCCAATTCCAGGGACTTCCGGCCGGGGACTCCGGGTGGCAGTATACGCCGTGAAGTGGTTTGCGGCCTGCCAGTAAACCCAAAGCAGAAGAAGAAGTGACGTCAGCGGCTTCATTTGCCTAATCCACCCCCAGGAACTCATTGCGGTGTGAACGCGATCTGCTTTAGCTCATCAGAACTAAAAGAGTTCTCATGAACTGAGTTCTCATGAACTATTGTGGGAAAAGAACTTGGTGTGAATGCCCCTATAGAGAAGTACCCTCTTCTTGTTCAGAACCGTTAATCAGGCTTTTATTGTTGTTATACATCAACTCAGTCTCCCACCTACTGCTCCTCACCCCGACCCCTGTGGTGTTGTTCTGTTTAGGTGTCAGTCTTTGCCATTTCCCCCTTTGCTCCTATTTAAACGTAACCTACTATATTTCAGTTGTTCTCTGTCAAACAGACAACGCCATTGACATTTTGTTTCAGTTTAATCCTTCATTGTGCTCGTGTATTCCAATTTCTTGTTGGGTTTCTTGGTTAGTTTAATTTTAAGACATCTTCGTCCGGCCAATATCACTTTTTAGATATATTTAAAAAATATATTTCGATAATGAGATTTTATCACTCGCATGTACTGTACGTTGGTTGCATTTGTATGGATGTAGCTTGCTAGCTTTGTAGAAAGATGACAACCTCATGCTATGATCTCTTTGCTTATCAATTTCTCCAACTGATAGAAACAACTGTCAGTTGGATCCACAGCAGACCTATATTAAGGTCACTGCCACAGCTCTATAACCAGACATCAAAATGAACAAACCACACAGCTTGACTCGGGTATCAGTGTTTCAGATTAAATGTGGCGCAGTGGGTTAGTGCGCTGATCTTTGAATCAGAGGATAGCAAGTTCGAGTCCCACTGCAGTCAGCATGTCGTTGTGTCCCTGGGCAAGACACTTCACCCCAAATTGCTCATGTGGGGATTGCCCACAGTATTGAGTATGTAAGTCGCTTTGGATAAAAGCGTCTAACAAGTAACATGTAATGTAATGTAATGTCAAATGTTCTTTGGAAACCTGAGGCTGTTGGAGCTGATTTGCAGTGTGCTATACTCTTGCTGTGTCTCAATTCAGATACTTCTGTGCTTACAACTGCTGTTTTGAGTGCATAAGTGCGTCCCAATGCAAAGTACAAGGAGCTACGAATACCCTGTGGATGCACTTTAAGTAAATAAGTTGTCAGACAGTGTGGAAACCTAGAAACGTTGCACCACTCAACAACTTAAGGCTACTTTGCCTGGCTGTTCCGGTGAGCACTATACAAATAAAACTGTTATTATTATAAAATAAAGGTACCATTGTTAAAAATGGCAACGTTAATTATATTAGGTTAATTGAGCAGTCTGCAATGTTTCGCTAGTGCTTACTATAAAAGGTTGCTTGCTTAGCAACTTCCTGTCGTCACTTCCTGTGAGGGCACAGCAGTCAGTGCAATTTGAGACAAAGTACCTGGTTGAATTTCAGATACTGTGCAAGTGTTCAGTGTACAACATGGCAGTGTATAGGGGTGTATCCACATTGAAACTCAGTAAAACCTCTATTTATAACCATTAAAAGCAAGCAGGCAAACCATGATGTGTTGTGTCTGTCTTTTTGTCTGTTTATCGATCCCAACCAAATTATTCTGGGGGGTCGGACTTGAAAAGATTGAGAACCTCTGGCCTAAACTGCCTATCTCTGGATAGTGTTCAGAATGCTATCATTGCTTCTTCTGTTTTGGGAAGATTCTCTGCCAGTGACCTCATTCTGTGGTGGATATTTACTTGGAATGTCCTGGCGTGCTCTTTAACCTGTGAATCCTAGTTTTTGACTGGGACAACCAAAACAAGTGTAGCAAACAGGCTTGTATAGCTTTAAATGGTTCCTCTGCTTACAGCTCAGCTCCAACCACGTCACTGCATCTCTCTCTCTCTACGTGGCAGCACCAGAGAAAGGCTGAGTGTGGTTGTGGTGGTGAGTGGTCTGGTGCTTTTGCTGTTATATAACAACCCTGGTCGGCTGAACACAGCCTAAAAAAGCTGCGAACACTCGCCAAGTCTTAGTGGTCCGTTTCATCCAGTCAGCCCACCATCCAGAGACAGTTGGCCTGATCAGTTTGTCTTTGACCCTCAGAGAAAAGCCCCGCCTCTTTAATTCTTTCCTTCTTGCTTTCCCGCTCTTTTCTATGTTTTTGTCACCCTGCTGTTTCTCTTATTTTTGGATTCTAATCCCAACTATGATAACTATGGGATAAATCTCTCATTCCACCGGGCTATCCCCTCTCTTACCCCCACTAGCTGTTTTTACAGCGTCTAGACACACACGCCGATATTGATAAAACAAGAGGAGGCCACGGTGTGCTCCTGGACAATGAGGACGTCGTGGAGTGTGGGTCTTATCCTGCGGCAGGATTAAATAGACTCTCTGATCATTCGTTTGTGTCCTGAAGCAGGGTTTAGGAAGGCTGTGTGTGTTCATGAAGCATCAGAGTGTGTACCTACAGTACCTGGGGTACAGTGAATGTCTACATGCAGAAGCATTTCTTTGAAGACTTAAATCTGCGTTAACATCACATTTTTGCACTGCGTGTACACGTGTTGCATTTATGTGTGTGTTTATAAACACACAGAGGGAGGGGGGAGGGAGGCTCATGACTCAGGGTTTCCTCCAGCTGTTGGCCAGAGGTTTCCCAAGTACGGGTCACAGTCGGCCAGACCAGTGAACTCCGCTTCCTTTGACAGAAAGTATCTCATTTAGTTTCTGCTGACTCTCAAGATTGATCCTGCATGAGGTTTGGATTCCAAATGAGCTTACCTTGCAAGTTGTGTAGCACATATGATTAAGAATAAAGATATTTGCAAGTCTGAACCTTCAAGGCAGAAAGCCTCTTTACTTTCAGGCTATGTCCTAATGTCCATCTTTAGCCCCTTACCAACCGGACAAAAAAATCCACTGTCAGCACCTAACATCTGGCTTTTATCTTCAATGGAAAAGTAATAATTGCCTTTCATTCAGAGTACAGTCACAGGTTTACTTTATATCAGCTGCAGCTCAGACCGGCAGTAATGAAACATGTCAAACGGGTGATGATGCCCCTTTCTGTCTATAATGCTTTTTTTCGAGGCATTGACATAAACAGGGATTTACCTCTCTGATCATCAGTGTACAACACATCAATCATACATGAGACAAACAAGCATCACAAATCCGACTTTTTTGCAGTCTTCCCACCGTTCCAACAATCACCAACAAAACAATTTGAGGGTCTGAATAGCTAACTGATATAAAAAAGTGTGGCCACAGTTTCAAACAATTCACTCGCTTCCATGCTTGCTTAACTTGCTTTCTGACATGTACATTTGTGAAATGACACATCAGAAGCAGAACAAACTGAAAGGCAAACACACCAGCTAGCACTGGGAAAGGAGACTGTTGTCTTTTTTGGTGGTATAAGTAAAAAAAACACCATAAATGCACATTTTTGGTTTCCTTGTCTTACTTGGATAACATTCCTTTCTGCTGATTGCATCACTTTATGAACTGAGATGCTACTGTATGCTGCACATGCAACTGAAACAAACTGACTCTAGAGTCCTGTAGCAGTGTGGGGAGAACACGTGGCGGTAATAGTGGTTTAGAGTAGATGTATCTGATGATGGCGGTGTTTATGGGAAACATCTCTCAGTCCTCTGCTCCCTGTTTGGTCAGCTGCAGCGAGGTCGGGGTAGGTCTGAGGAGCTCTGACATCACCGCTGAAGTGAATCCAGATACTCTGGTCTATGGTGTAACAACAGTTTGGGCCAACTGAACCACTGTAGAGACTTTCTCACAGTGCTGTTGAAGGTTACGCCAATATCCCCCCCCCCATAGTTTCAGTTCAAAATCAACTTTAACTTGGCAAAGGCATAAGGGTTTCTACATTTTAATTCCAGCACAATGTTTTCCACTCTGTACTGTCCAAGTGGAACATATAGTACCCTCACACTTTGACTTACTATAATGATAGTAGGCTTACAGCAGGTAAACCAGCAGCAGTGATCGTCACTTCCTGTGAGGGCAGTCTAACTCTACATGCTCAACGTTTAGACACTGCACAAGTGTTCACAGTGTACTTCATAGAAGTATACTAAGAATTAGTATCTGGATTGAGACACGACATCTGTCCTTCTCTCTCTTGTCGAATCTCCTTTCACTTTACGGGTGTTGACCTTCTGAACATTAGGAGTAGGTTCAATACAATTTCCATTTACAGACACTAAAAGCGAGCGACTGAGTAACCGTGCGACTTCTGTCCGTCTATTGATCTCCTTTGTCCCACCAAACACCAACCTGAATATTCTGAGGAGTTGGGACTTGAAAAGTTCACTGGCCTAAACCACCTTTCTTTGGATAGAGTTCTTATAGATCTATCATAGCTTCTTCTGTTCTGGGAAGATTCCCTTATAATCTCACTCAAAGGCAGAGAAGACGTTGAATGACTTGATATCCAATTGTTTTCATGAGAACAGATATACTTTTAGCAGACGTCAACTTTGTTGCATAAGCTTGTGGGAGAAGTGTGTGGGTTTGGCAGTACAGACCTGAAGTAAAGAGCACAAATGTTAACTTGAGTTATAATTGCATTTGACTTTATTTAACTTAACCTCAACTTTACTAAGGACCCAGAATTTCCAGCTTGGCAGCTCTTATTTCCTGTGTTTAATATGAGGAGTAAATACCCCTGTTAACACCTTTTAAACTCATTATTGCTTTTAGGTGCGACTGATGTGGTTCACCTGCTTTTACTGGAACGCTCTTGCCTACTTTCCTTTTCTTTGTTCTGTTTTCACCTCATGAAACAGGGAACATTTTGTTTTTAAATGACCTATAAATATTGTTGACTTGACCTGAATCAGTAAGTCTTTCAGAAACACATTATTAAACAAAGCGGTTGTGGCACAATGCAACATGAATGCAGGGCAGATAAACGAGGGGAAGCAGGGTTGAGATGGCTATCGGTATACATCACTTTCAGCAAGTGGTTTTTCCTGATAAACAAGTCATACAAGAAGGCCGTCTCTTGTCGTCTCTGCTTCTCGTGAACAGAAAGCCCTCCCTCTCCCACACAGCGCTGAATAGAGAAGAGCTCTGTGGCCACACACATCTCTGCCAGGCCGTATCTCAGTGCCAAACATTTGAGCCCTCTCCCTGTCGAAGGCCCGTGGGCTTTTGTCTCCGTGTCTGATCGGCGACTGCGGTTGAGAGAGGCTCAATGGGGAGAAAGGCCTCCCTATCGTGTTCGGCTCAGGTCTCTCTCAATGGGGGTTGTTTCTCCTGGAGCAGAGGCCATTTCCATTGAAGCCGCAGCTCAGACAACACACAGGGAAAAAAGGAGCGGCTTTTTATTTGGAAGTGGGTTTTGTGTGTTAAGGGGGGAGGACTGAGAGCTTGCTTTATCTGGGAATTTCACAAGCTGAATTAATCATGGCCTTTGTGTGAAATTACATCATTTTAAAGTTTACACAGAATGTAGGAAGGCTTTTATGGGTTTTAGTTTTTTGTGTCATTTTTTCTTTGTCAGCACATTGACACAATCGTCCATCTTAACATAGTATCTCATAGTGAATCTCAAATCCATGTTGAAAAAGGAGTTGCTGCTAAAGGGTCTGCAGTATCTTATTGGAAATATGGTTCAGGGATTTGACGATATCTGTACTTGGACAACGCTGCACTTTAACCAAGTCTACTCTTCTTACATTGCAGATTGTAAAGCAGGTTGGTTTGGGGCAATACTGTTTTGATCGGACATTGTCGTGTAACACATTACTTTATCTGCTCAATAACTAGAAAAGAAACGCAAACATATTTACAAATAAGATGATATGCTCTGCATCCACGTAGTCCTAAGGCTCACCCATTGCAGTACGACATTAGCTGTAAGTCTTCTGTAATGTCTTTGTTGTGGCACGTTTTAGAATGCGATCTAACATTGTAATTTTCACTTTTACGCACTAATAAAAACATTTATCCAATGTTAACGTTTTTTGGACACCGTTGATTTTTCCACAAGCATAACAAGTCTTTAGAGCAGGGGTGTCCAAACTACGGCCCGGGGGCCAAATGCGGCCCGTGGACCACTTTGAATTGGCCCTCAGCAAATTCAAAAAGTATAATGGAATATGGCCCACAAATGAAACTTGTGCTTTTCTTATATTGTATTTCTTGAATATAAATGTAAAAATACATGACACAGTAGTATTCATGAGTTAATAAGAACACTTTTCAAATAAATTCAGTCAATTAAAGTTGGAAACATTTTCTAACATATCTTAGTTGATAAGAAAAAAGCCCAATGACTTATTTACATAACAAGCTTGTAATACACCCTTCCTATTTCTCCTTATTATAATCAATCGGAGGCTTCTGTTTCAAGGGATGAGCTGCCAACACTCACAAGCACAATTTACCTGCACTTGATTGATTTTGCTAACTTATAACTGAACTTATGAGGCAGTATACCTCTAGTGAGTGGCCCAGCCCTTCGTATATCTTTCTGCATGTGACCCTCGGTGAAAAAAGTTTGGACACCCCTGCTTTAGAGAGTTTTTTGCCCACTCAGAGCCACCAAACTTGAACATTTTATAATTAAAAATGTTTTTGAATGAGATGTTTAACAAAGTAAAGAATACAGTAATGGGAAATGTATAGCTAAAATGCGGCAGTTGATGCATAACAGATGTCATAGGTGAACATAGGTTGTTAGAAAGGATGGTGATTTTCCTCTAGGCAGCTAAGGGATAGCTTCTTGTTAATTTTATTCAAACATTAGCTTCTTGTTGGACTAGCTCTATCCATTTTCTCCTACAGAATAAATTACGTTAATAGAATGCAATTCCGGGCCACTCCTTTTTGTGTTAAATTACCAATTTTTGCAACAAATAGAATCTTAAAAAGTATCAGACTTAGTCTGATAGGTTTGTGTGCTTACAATCTTATCGAATTGTGGATTAACATAATGGCTAAAGAAAATATGGACTTGGTGAAAGAAGTTGCATCAGATTCTAGAAATTGAAGTATGTAACTTCAAAGAAGAAAAGTATGTGATAAAGTTTCAGATCTGTGTTAATGTTGTGATAAGGATCCTTCTCCTGTGGGTAAACTAACCCAAGCAGTGGCACTGAGGTCGGGCAAAGCCTCACTGTAATGAAGGGAGTGGCTCCGCAGTGGTTGTGGTGGATGGAAATGAAAAGGTTGAGGTGGCAGAGTGTTTGAATCTCAAAAACGTAACGCTTGAAAGTCGCGACGGACCCACCCTTTGAACTCCCAGGGAGCACTGAAATTCATTTAATCAGATCCAAAGAACCAGTACTTTAATCTTTCTTGTTTGTGCATCTGGTGAACTAATGATCTGTTTCCTCTCCGCTGAAGGCTTTGGGGTGGGCATGGCACCAGTCCGAGGTTAAGGGGGGGGCACTGGCCAGTGGCTAGATTGCAGGTTTGGGTTGTTACCACGGCTTCTGGAACATGGGGCTGCGGGCATCACATGTGTTGGCACAGGGTGCGGGCACTTCAGATGTGGTCAGGCACATGTGGAAGCTCTCTAGGGTTTATCCTGCCCAGCCCTGTCAGGCTCCTGAGGGGACAGACAGCAGGCATTACAGCAGACAAGCTTCAAAACCTGCTTTCAGACAAACAAACATGGGAATCCTTTGTGAGTTGTGTTTTAGATTTAAGTTTGTTGGGTGTGTATGTTTGACACTGTACTTTGGTTTAGAAGAATGTAAACCAATAAATACAGTGAAGGAAAATGTTGCTGTTCTATTCATAATTGTTAATATCTGACTAATCTGTTTTCATGTTTGGATCATTTACGTTCACACTTCCTAGTTACACAAAAATGTATTCACTGTTCATGCACTGATTCACTGGTTTATTTTAAGAGTTTGGGCTATTATTCCAATTATTGTCTTCTTTCAGACTAGTGGAAAGAAAACATACAAAATACACTTGGAATTTGTAATGCTGATATATCAGTTAAGAATATTAAACCTATTGGTGTTTGCTAAATGTATAACATTTCACAATAAATGTTGTTAAAGGCCAAATATCTTTATTAAAACAACACTTACAAACACTAACATTTCTAGCTTTATTTCTATCTATATTCTAATGAAAATTAGGGGGTTTGTTCATATACCATCCATATTCAGATCAATTGCTAATAACATTTCACATTTTTTTTAATGGCTGTTTCTCGCTGAAAGTATTTTCTTACATGTAATTATGGACTGAGTTATCCAATATTCCCTCACCTAAGGCTGAAATGTTAACATAATGATACAACAATTGTGAATCTAAGCTGTATACAAGGTTAGGATCTTTTAAATGAATCCAAATTAGCCCATATTTAAAAAGATAAAATGTTTTAACCCTATCCATCTGTTGTCACTCTTAAATGCACTGCTTTAGATATTCTTGTTGTGTCTTAACATTTCAAGAATAAAATGAAAGTCCAGTCACCACTGCTGTGTATTTACCCTGGCTTATGTTGAGAAAATGGCCTTTCTTCATGCCTTTTAAGAAGGCCGCCTGACGGACACGTTTGATCGAAAGTGTCCAACAGGCAGGACCTTGAGATTAAAGAGATTGGCAGCTCTATTTACATGCTGAGGACAAGGCCGTTGCAAAGCCAACAATCGAGTCAGAAAACCGTCAAAACTGGCGTCGACAGTTCCCACGCTTTCCAAACCAAATTCTTCGAACCGTGCACGCTAATCTTTTTCGCCATGAAACCCCCGCCTCTGCTCTTTTCTCCCTCCGTCAGCAGTGCCCGGCCCCGACCCAACCAGCCGCATCTTCAGTCATAAAGTCAGTCTACGGGCCAGGGTTTTCCCTCTGCACGGCCAACATGTCTGCCTCTTTGTGGGGGATGTTGATGGGTCATTTTGGGCCCAAGACTATGGAACTATGGTATCTATTTCACATGTGACACTGGCAGCCTTTGAGATCTCACAGAGCTGTGAGGGTAATTATTCTTAATTAGGCGTAGCCGCTTTCATGGGTCTTTTTATCCACGCTGACTGGCCGTTTTTTTCTTCTTCTTTAGACTGACATGAAGTTAATTTATTGATCAATTAATTTACCCTTTTCTGACAAACAAAAACATGTCTTGGGATTTTGATATATGACCATATTTGTTTTCAAGTAATTTCATTTTGAATATAAATGCAACAAGTCCTCAAAACAGAACAAAGCCTCCTCCAGCCATATTCCCACCCCTTCCTCCTTTATGAGGTATGACTTAATGAACTGAACTTAAAAATCTTAAGGAAGCTGCAGGATTGGAAGAAGAAAGCTTTTAGTTTTGGAACAAAAAGGCAGAGAAAAGGGCAGACAGTGGATTTCATAACTTTACAGTATGTTAAAGTGTTGTCAATGTGGAAAGTAGTAAAACAGTAGCAACGTATCAGCTAATTATAGAGCTCTATGTGTGAATGTGTGTGTTAATCCGTAAGAAGTATAATCTTTTGTGAGAGTGGTATCAAGTAGTGTTAAGACACTAAGTAGATAAACACTGTATTTAAATACTTCAATTTATTCCATTGCATGTTCATTTAAATAGATTCCTGATTGGCCCAAGCTTCATCCTTCCACCAAGTTCAATGAATGAAGCCAAACCTACTTGGCGGAGGTAAAAATGTGCAATTTGATTATAGTAACATTGACAAGGACTACCTGATATACATTTTGATAACATAAAGTATAGCATCTGTTTACATTTCCACTGGAAACTTACCTAAAATGTAAGTTTTATGGCTTATTTTAACAATGTGATCACATGATTCCTAACAATATTATTGCAGATCTGCTAGCTAGCTATCCTAGTCATTTCAAATATACTGACAAAACACAATTATTGAACAAGCTTACTATGCCAACGGTGACAATTGGCCAACTTTATAATCCCCAAATGTCAACACGTGTGTTCCCAGCTGTTCGCATCACTTTTTGGTTGGTTTTCGTTTATGCAGCGCTTTTAGTAAACCATGTGCATGTTTCGTCAAGTTGGTGAATGTTTTCTAAAAGCTGCGAATGTGTTGTCAAGTAGGTGAAGATGTTTCTTCATTTGCATGTGTTTTGACACATTTTTGTATATACATTTGCATTGTTTCTGAAGCTGCAGCTCCTAATGGAAATTATTGAGGCCGTTGTAGTGTGTTTGCACCTGTTGGCCACCGTAGTTGTTGGCACTAATACACACAGTACACCAGTAGTTTGCGCCAGAACTGTTTTGTAATTGCTGAAAATTGAAAGTGCATTTTATTTGCATTGAAAAAGTTACAAATATATTAGTGGAATTCACCTTTTTGTAGCTGCAATATTTTCAATGTTTGATTTAAGTAATTAAAAGTATTCCATACTGTACATGTAAAACTGTGGATTATTTTTGCAATTACAACAACTGCCATGTAGTTTTTATTCAGTAGCTGACAAACTTTAAGGAGATTTGACCTAACCCTAGGAATAAGTCTACTTGAATTCTCTACATGTAAATACATTGTGTTGATCTGTGCAATCTCTTTCTACAATGATAAACTAGTGTATGGTTGTTTTATTGAGGCCCTTCTTTCAGTATTTAATTGTGAGTTGCGTCAGGAACAGCCACTTCTCTCACCAAAACAGTAAAAGAAGGAGAATTTGAGTCCAGTACGTGCCACTCTGAGTGTATCTCAGCTAATGAAAGAGCAGCGTGAGCCTGTGTGAGGAATAAATCTTGTTTTATAGCCTCATATTAAGCTCAGTTTGCCTCGTGTATTTTAAGACTCCTTTCTCTTTCTCTCCCATGGTCAGCTGTGGCTGACAGCAGAGCAGTGGTGCATCGTGGGCTGCTTTTCCCGAACGCACACAGAGTATGAAGTAGGCAGCTGGATAATTGGGGAAGGTTGTAATTCAGAGCTGCTTCTGTCTATTTGAGGTCCTTTAAGTACAGACTGCATTGAGCCCAGGACACGTACTTCGGTGTCTGAAATAACCAATGGCCTGTTTTTTGTCATGCTCAGATGATTTAGTACTGACAACTAACATTGTTTGCGGGAACTGATGTGTGCATGTTCTGTTTTAACTTATAAAATGACATACAGTATTTCCTGATAGCTTGTCGACATTATGTTAACACAATTTCTTTAGATGTTTTGCCAAAAAGGAAATGCTGCACATTTGCTTGTTTCTTTTGCAATACTATCTACGTTTTTATGGGTCCAGAACCACTGAGATCCTATCTAAAACCAACAGTGAGAAAGCAGCATGCTTTTTAACAAAGTGTCAGAATAATAAGATTTGGCGTGTTTGTGGTCAGCGCTGATGCTTCCTCTGACGTCAAATTACATTCCAAATGCCGTATTCCATGCCGTATCCTCGTTTACTTCCCATAAACAGCCTGTTTCGTGTGATCAAGCACATTTTTTAAACCTCAGAGCTGCTGTAACACAACCAGATACACAGAAAGTGCTGGTGGCTTAGACAGGCTGTAAACTGTGGTGACCAGGGTAAGCAATCCGTGGATTAGATCCAAATGACAGACGCTAGAGCAGCTTTGTTTCGGTATTAGCAGTTAGCAACAATAGCTGGCAAGTTGAGCCTAAGGTTTCTGGTCTTTTAAGGACTCCGGGGAAATCAAAATGCCTACTATATCATGCCTCACTTGAGGAGAATAGTAGAGATTGCTGTTCCCATTTTAGAACTGTGCTTGTTGTGGGGGATTTAGGGACAAATCTCCTCCTTTTACTGTTGGCTTAAGTACTTTAATCTCTTTCTGATCAACATATGACTTCTCTCCTGAGTGAGATCATTGTTTCCTCCACAAGTCAGAGGTCAGAATGTTGAGGGTTAAGGCCTCGACACTCAACGTGTGCATGTTTTTCAATTTTCCCGCTCAGAGGTCAGGGGTAAGATGAAATCCAAAGTTAAGGTGGAGCAGGTTATTAGCCTTGACCTTGTTGTGTGTTTTTGCGGATGTGTTCAAGGTTCAAGGTTCTTTATTGTCAAACTAACATAGCTACAGAGTAATTATGTCGTTGAAAATCTTATGTCACAGGCTTCTCCAACAATGCAACATTTTAATACAGATATTAAAAGTAATACAAAAAGAAAAATAGTTCTAAAATAAAGTGAGTATGTGGAATAGTGCAGTACGAGTCTATATACAAGTTATTGGAATGATATATACCAGATAGTAGATATATATTACTAAGTAGAAGATGAATGTTTTGAAATTGTTTCAGCAGTTCAATTGTTTAACAGTCTCACTGCCCGCGGGAAGAAACTGTCTCCGAATCCTTTTGTTTTTGCCTGGATGCTGCGGCAACGTCTGCCAGACGGCAACAGAAAGAACAATTTGTGGCTAGGGTGATGGGGGTCTTTGATAATCCGTAGGGATTTCTTCCTGAGCCGTGTTTTGGTGAAAGTGGACATCGCAGCAGAGTGTGAGCCAGCAGCGGTCCCTCTGAACACACACTGGTTGAGAGGGAGCCCCTCTGAGAGCAAACACCCCCCATAGAGGACGAGTTTGACGCACCACCTCTCTCATCACTCAGGAATGTTTGAACAGAGATGATTGGTGAATGTTTTCCTCAATATGCAATTGTTCAAAGTTCAAGCCGAGTTGTCAAAGAGGGTAAATACCAGGAGTGCAACCACCATCGATCATGATTAGGATTGCTTTACAAGCTGGAAGAAAATGATGTCACTTTGTGAATTTTACTCTATTATGGTTCTAACAAACCAAAGTACAAGAAAATGAACGATGAATAGTCCAGGTGAGCCTTTTACTCAACATCAGATTCAAGATGAAAGAGGAAGTAAACTTGATGGTTATTACATAAGAGGACTGATACTCCTTTCATATAAGAGTCAAGGAAGTGCCAACACATTTTCTGCTTTAGTTGTCAGGAAGCTGTTTTAATTTAAATGAATGTGCACCATTTTTAAATCTCTTTGGAGTCTTTTCTGGCAGCTTAAAGGCCCCATGACATGCTTTTCTGGTTATTACCCGTCCCCTTGTGTGTTATGAAGGTTTTTCTGCATGTAAACTGTCTGCAGAGTCACAAACCCTCAAAGTACACCCTGTAGCGAGTAAAACTCTAACACAGAAAAGACCTGTCTATGCTGCCCCAGAACGCCTCGTTGGAGATTTGTTTTCTTTTTTGCTGGGTACAGTGACGTGACCATACCCAAATGGACCCATTGGTCCAAATGGACCAATCCGTGGAGCTCCTCACACACACACACACACTCTCTCAGTGGCGAAACTGTGACGTGCTGGGGGGGGTGCTAGTGGAGCCTCCCCGCGTCCATGGTGCTCAGGCTGAGTTCTCGCTGTCTCGCAGACCCCACGCAGCAACCAGGAAACGACACCAGTAATCCAGCTCACACTGTCCGCTCCTCGAGCCTCAAAGGGCGGAGCAGCGAGCCGCGCAACGTCCCGCCAACACGGCACCCAGACCCCACGCAGCATTCTCATCTGTATGTCATTACTGGTGTCATTTTCTGGTTGCTAACAAACGCCATTGTAACACATAATCACTGATGTTCCGCTGTAACGGTGGTGGACTCATCAGAACAGAGTGGGCGAGCTGACCAATCAGAGCACAGTGGGCTCATAGGGGGGGGGGGAGCGGGTCAGGAGCTCCAACAAGCCGTTTCATGTAAATCTATTCTAGTAGACCTCAACAATGGAATTATGATCAGTAGAAATGGCCATGACATGGGACCTTTAATGGTGATGACAAGTCACCAAAACGTATTGCTGCAATTTACCCAAGATCAAACGTAGTGACAAGGGTGGAACTTAGTGCAACAATACACTAAACAATACTTTTTAAATCGTCAAAACCTTACAATTAACTGTAATGTACTACAAATTGTGAAAGGATTAAAGTTGTAATACGTAAACAAAAAGAGCACTCAGAGCGAACAACACCATGATAGTGACTTTATTCAAAACGTGTCCAAGCCAGAAAACAATGTCTGCTTTATCTTGTAGTTTACTGTAATTGGGATTGTAATTAACGAAATGAACGTCATTTCGTATTGAATAAGTATTGAAACTAGCCATTGAGACCATAACCCATTAAAATGAGGCCTACTGGGGTAGTAAATCAAATGCAAAGAAGGCTAATATTCTTGTAGACTTCTACACAATAACGACTTTTATTTTCAACCTGGACACTTTAAATAATGCAAGTTTCAGCCACTTTCACAATGACATTACTTTTTAAACCTGGAGATTGCCCCTTGGTTTTGTCAGTTATGGGGAGTCAGTTACCTAAAGGTTAATGAAACGGGTCACTGCACATTACAATTGAGGAATGCATTTAACACACAAAACTCTTGATATGGTTATATTTGTCAGGATTGTGACGATAACGGAGGTTATTTGTGTGTGTTTGCAGGACTTGGCCTTCTCCCTGGAGGAGCGTCAGCAGCTGGGGATCCATGGCCTGCTGCCTCCGTGCTTCAACAGCCAGGACGTCCAGCTGCTCCGGGTGCTCAAGAACTACGAAATGAAGAGGGACGACTTGGACAGGTGAGGCTTATTCACAGAGCAAAACCTATACTTAATACCATAACCTAGTACCTTTTTTATCAGCTTCAAATCAGTAGGGTTGAATTTCAATGGACTCTTGAGAAGACTACCCCTGCCTCTATGCACAGTGAGAGAGCCTATACATCTGGAAGCCTTCATAACACGCGAGGAACATTAGCGATCAGCCCTCAGAGATCTCGTCCATCTCTTAAAATAATATATCTTACGGAACAAATCTCAACACTTTTCCCCCATTTCTCCGTCTCCTCCCTGTTCTCCCTGTGTTTTTATAACCTCCACAGCGACCAAAGGAAAACTTCAGTTCAGTTTTGCACGCTTCATGAGACACGTAGGAGTAGTAGCTGTTAGCATTATGTCATGAATCTACTAGCTAACATTTCAGTCCGGACTCCTTGATCAAATCAGGCACCAAACTGAACTCATAGCCTGTTTTACTGTTTCCAATTATATGCAAAGTGCTGAATATTATCTGTGTGTGAAACTGCTTCTCATTCCAGTCAACCGTTCCTTCAGCTGTCACTCCTAATGTCAAGGATGAACGAGTTGCTTGAGAGAGGGGATTTTGGGTCAACAGGAACTAGACAGCTTCTTAAATGCCGCTTAATTTTCCACCATAGCAACGTCACAACATCAACATGCAATTTGAGCGCCATTCCCATGCCCTATCACTTTCACTGACTATCTGTCTCCAGTGTTCCACCTCCGGGCTTTTGTTCCGTGGATTAAGGATTGCTATTTGCCTGCTTTTGCTCAAGCCCGCTGTGTTTACTTACAGTCTGTTCCCCTTCTCCAAATATTTCTTTGGTATTTACTGCTCAATGCTGGGTTCTTTTTAAAACCATGACCCTGTTCTATTTTAATCTGATAACCTTTCCAGTGGAATTTGCCATGTTGTCTAATTATTGTGGGAAATGATTGCCTAGAAAACAGCGCCGCAAAAAGGTTTATGATCTTAGATGATGGAGTGACTTGAATACCCACTGTGACTGTATCGTCAATAGAGGAGATGGATGTTTAAAGACTTTGCCAACTGAAATACTGCAGTTTATTAAATACTACAGCAAAAGGAAACCATATCCAGTAATGTATTTGAAAGCAGGCTTAGAATGAGCGTTTGATCCCTCATGCTAAAATAGATTAAGTAAGAGATTGATTATGTCCTTGCTGCTCCAGTGGGTGCACTTTAAAGGAAACACTGCACTCAGTCAGCATGGATCCTTGTGTACTGTAAATATTCCTGTTTCCTGGGTGTGTGTAGCGCTCACGCCTATTAAGGTTAAGAAGTCTTCCTTAATGTCTGCCAGCAAAACATCAAACAACAGCACACTGCAGTAATATGTTAGGATTATATGTCGGTATTTAAATATAGTTTGCTTTGCTGAGTCATAGCAGCTAAATTGTCAGTGAGGAGCAATTCAAGCTGGTTATGGACTCAAACTTTTTTTTTTCAAACAGGCTTTTTCTCTGCCTATAAAAAGCAGTAATACTTTTATTATTATGCATTTCGAAAGTGTGTTGCTTTGAAGGGAGCTTTCCAAAATCTGAGAAAATTATCTTTAGTTGAGTCAAACCTGAAATTAAATACAGAGTTTGATCCCAGATCAAATGTACGTTAGAGGGTCTTGAGCGTGTTTCTCTTAAGGGATTGTGATGTTATGTTAATGTCTGTTTCCCTGTATCTTGTCTTAAATATTTGTCCTTGTTGATGTTGCAAATGGAGCTGCTGTGATGCAAGAACAATGTCAGACTGGATCTGACAATTAAGTAATATAATATCCTAGTATACTACACAATATAGGGCTGCAACAAACAAAAAACACTTTCTCAAATATTTATTCTATTTTGTCCATCATGTCAAAAAAATATCCTTCACAATTTCTTTAAGTCTAAATTGACTTCTTTAAACCTCAAATAATTGAGTTTATTCTCATGTAAGACAAGTTAAAATAGCAAATTCCCACATTTAAGAAGCAGTTGGCCTTTTTTTCTTGAAAAATGACCAAGACAATCTATTATCAAAATATTTCTCGACAATTTAATAAATTGATTTAAAAAAAGGTAGCCTGGCTTTGTTTCTTTGCCATTGTTTTTTAATGTGTTTCTCTTAATGCACCCCCCATTTTCTGAATTGCAGTAAATTGCCAACTCAGTGAACTCTATCAGTCCAGGAGTTTGAAAAGCAGTTGAAACCTTTGGAAAAAGTTATTAAGCAGACCTTGAGTTAAAGGTGGGGTAGGTAAGTTTGAGAAACCGGCTCGAGATACACTTTTTGTTATATTCCATGGAATGCTCTTAACATCCCGATAGCAATGAATATCTTAAGTGCTTTGACAGAAAATCCATAAAAAAATATCATCTGTGGAAGCCGTAATACTGTAAAAAGCACAACCAATCATTTTAGCCGGCCCGGCTAAAATAACTGGATGGCCTACCTGCCTGTCAGCCTTCCCTCTGTGCACAAACTTATCTCGTGCCCTCATTGGTCATGTGCGCGTTCGTGTGTGTTGGAGGAGGGGCTCTGTAAGGAAGTGGCAGATTTTTTCCGGCTGTGTATTTTCAAAATCTAGCGCACTCAAGCTGGTTTCTCCAAAATTACCTACCCCACCTTTAAGCTTATAAGTAAAAAAAATGTACCGTCTCAATTAAACATTAGGAACAGGTATACACTTGAACCCATGGCAAATAATCAATCTATGGCTTCCTTTATTTCAACTCCAGTAAAACATACAAAAACCTTCCATGTGATAAATTGCATTTAGCAGAAACTCATTCGGTCCGTTGATATGAAAACAGTACGGCTCAAGAGCAACTGTCACCACGGTGTATTGTGCAGCTGCTGTGGCCTAACGTATAGCAGGGAGGGCCTTTTATCCACTCAACAAGAGGCACCTTGTGCTCCTGGCCTTATGGAAACTTCTGTGATTAGGAATAGAGCCCTTTCAGACGAGCTCTGTTTAATTTGGGTTAAATGCAAACCCTCTGTTCCCGTTCAATCTACAGAACAAAGAGTATGTATAGGATATCCGAAGGGCTATTCTTTGTATTTTTCCAAGCATTATGAACAAAAGCAAACGCAGGCATTTTCAAGTAATTGTTTCATATGTGAGCAGTTTCTTTCTTCTTTTTGTTTATCTTTTGTAACTTCACTGCTTTTGCTGGGTTTTACGATGTATGGACATTCTCGATCTTAATCATTGCTTCTCTTTCTTTGCTAAGATGAATTCTCTTTAAAGTATGTCTTGGTAGTTCCTTTAATCTCACACAAACAAGCAGGACTCAACATCTGACTTAGATAAACCCCTCTCCACAGTTCCGCAGGTTTGAGTCCTCAAGATGTTAAAGATAACACGCTGTGTTTTCCTCCCTGTCTCTTCCAGATATGTATTTCTGATGGGGCTCCAGGACCGCAACGAGAAACTCTTCTACCGGCTGCTAACGTCAGACATCGATAGGTTCATGCCCGTCATCTACACCCCCACTGTGGGCCTGGCCTGCCAGCAATATGGCCTCATATTTAGAAGACCGAGGTAAGACGCTTACAACGTTAAATTGTAGTGAATTATTAAAGGAAATGTCCGACAAAGTGCAAAATAAATCATCTTATTCAAAAAGGAAGCTGGTGATCTCTCTTTCAACCCAGTAAATCTTCCAGTACCAAGTAATAAGTGTTATGTTTTTGGGTTTTGTTGGTCTGTTTCTTGTTCTGTCAGTCAGCACCATTACGGTACAAATTAGTGGCTCAATTTTCATGAAACTTGGTGGAAGGGTGTAGCATGGGCCAAGGAAGAACACATTAAATTCCCAATGACAAGGCAAATACACACTTTATGTTTCACTTATGAAAAAGGCCTTATAGTGGATTCTGTTGTGGAACATTGTATCAGCAAGGGTTTTCCTGTACTGAGTGTTGTTCATGATGGTGGTGCAATAGATCTCCATTGTCAGTAGGTGTTTCTGTGGATATGTGTATGTTTAAACTGTGTGTACATAAGTTAATATGTTAATATCCTTTATCATGTACTATGTTGAATATATGATTTGTATCTTCTGTGGAACTGAATTCCTTAGCGGGACAATAAAGTATATATCGTACCATATTGTATGTTAGTACCATGGTACTAATATTGCATTGCATCAGGATGCCTATTCTAATGGACAGTACTCTGGAAAGGACTGCTAATAAATACATAAATAATAATAATACAAAACTTTTTTTTAAAAGGACTGCTTGCCCAAAGGTTTGCAGCAATCACAGCTTACTTTAATATAGGTTAGCTGAAGGAAAATGGACACATTTATGGCTAACAAAACAATGCCACAAAGTGCAATGGTTTCTCACTGATTTCTAGCTAGTTGGGTTAACCCAGAACCTTTACTGTACATCCAGATTGGATGCAAAACTATTAGTTTCTTTCCCCAGTTGTCAAAACCAAAAGTAGTGTATTGAGTCTGAAATAAATTCACATTTACATGGACTACTTTCATCGGTTTAAGGTAGAATAATGCAAACCATGATGAAATCTACGCTAACTTATAAATCAAGTTGCAGATTTTGCTATAAAATAAACACATTGTTATGTAAACAGCAGACCTTTTGTGTCGAGTTTAATTTAATTGGCAAACCCAAAGCCTGTAGGTCTTAAGTCTTAAGAAGATATACTAAAGCTACACAAAGTTATTTTAATTATTTGATGTATTGCAATGAAACCAAAACTCAAGGCCCCTTAAAGCGTGTGTATGTTATGTTGGATTAGTTTTTTTCATGTTATCAAATCTGAACCACATTTGAAGGTTGCGGTAGCTCTTTCAGCTGGAGTTTGGTTAAACAGCTCCGCTCCAGGCAAACCGCTGTAAGCTGTAGAAATCAGTTTAGCGTTCACCTTGAGTGGGTTTGGCTCTGCTCCGAGCAGACGGGCGTCCTTTGGTTTCCTCTCCTCATCTACTGTAAACACACTTTCATTCTCCGTTTTACCCACACACGCAAGAACACCTTGTGCTAGTGTCTGTTTTCCCTCAAGTAGGTTTGTCAGGTCCAAGTCTCTCACTATCTGACAGCAACACTCCCTAAGCACTAACTAGAAATTGAGTTGATGGAGCTTTCATTCTCCGTGATGCATTCAGGGACGTGTTCTGTTTTACTTGGCTCTGCATTTAACATTACTCACGTGGTTGAAATGGTTTGGTTTTAAGACTGACAGGGGAGAGACCACCCTAGTCAAATGTCCATAACATGTTCTTACGCTCACTTACTTCTGTTAGCTTTCATCCCCGAGTCTTTTAGGGACCTAAAACCAAACATATAAGCCAGCAAACCCCAAAGCAGCCTGCAGTGTTTAGCTTTTTGGGATTTTAAGCAGGGGGTGAATGGATGGATACTACATTTAAGAAACATTCTAACAGTTCCAGTGGTGGTTTAAATAAAGCATCATGAAGAACATAACTCCTAAAAATGCCTACCATCAGGAAACCGACGTCACTCTGATAATTATTTAGAATGTGTCTCAAAATATCCAGTTACAGGCATATATTTTTTTTTTATATTTGATACATTTAACGGGGTAATATTTTAAATACATAACTTTTACCTATAAATCCTAGTTGTGCACTGTAGTATTGCTTACTTTACTTACTTTTTTCCCCCCTGAGAATGGCCTTTTTGTTAGCTATCACCAGTAGGCCCTATAATGATCATTATCAGGTTCATAATTGTATTTAATGTCTCTACTGTGACATGTTTCCATGCGTTAATATTCAAAAATCTCTTTATTTTCCTCATACTGCCTGTGCTGCAGCACCTCTTTTCACCCTCTGACTGAAACCAGAGCCCAGTCTGATCTCACCTTAGCATATCACGCACCATGAGGAAGGGAACTTTGGGGATTTTGCATTTCCAGACCATTTAAATGCACAATAACCTATATAACACACCTTAGGAAAAGGAAACACCACATTATAGGGCCCCACAATTGTTTTGACATATGATCAAGACTGAAAGAAAACATTTCAAAAACATAATAGATGCAGCTAGCTATTGTGGCTACCTAGGATCATTATGACACTGCTTGAAATCAATGACAGGTCTATGAAATATCAAATTAGCGGGTATCTATAACTAATGTATTCAGAATCCATAAATGTGTCCAGTAAGATCAAACCATAGCCATTCCTTTACCTTCTGCTGCTCTGAGTCCTTATTATTTGTAACAAGCCTGATGTGAGGGACATACTACGAAGTATTTCACTACAAATGGCTAACATGGGTACATTTAAAATCAATGTGAACCCAAGTTCTTCCATGCACATAACTTTGTTTTCCAACAGCTCCCCATGTCCTCATCCCTGCAGAACGATGTGGAAAATATTCCTAGCATGTGTCCCTACCTCTCACTCGGAGCAGGCTGGAGGAATCATTTTATACTCTTCCTCAATCTCACAGCACAGTGTGCATCAGGGGGTAATTTAGTGGAGTACAGCGGATACACAGCTGACTCTCTTTGACAGGTGATGGTTTTCAGCCAGGCAGTTCCTCTCTGATCACCGTACAAGGGGACAAGCTGAGACCATGATCGTGAATGGCTCTATGGAAGGCATTGTCAGTTTGTCTGTCAACCTTTTTGTTCTAAACTGAAATATCATTACAACTATTTACAAGATTGACATTTACATTGACAATTTAGATATTCATGGCCCTCAGAGGATAAATCTTACACACTTTGGTGCTCCTTGACTATTCCTCTGGGCTACCATGATGTTGGATGTTGACGTTTTTCATTTAAATGCCTGACAACTTGGATGGATTATTTGATCATTACAGATATCTATGCTGCCATTGGGATAAGTCATTTCCTGACTTCAGCAAATCAACATTTTTATTGAATCTGTACATTTGTTGATAGCTCCTGCTAAATAGGGAGTTGCAGAAATCATAAAACCCAGGAAAACATTTTCAGAGAGTTTTTTCATTAGAGAAGGGGTCTAATATGTTGAGATGATCCTACTGAACAAAATAAGTTAAAGGGGACCTATCATGCAAAATGCACTTTTGTACGTCTTTTATACATGAATATGTGTCCCCGGTGTTCCAGAGAACTCACCAAGTGTCAGAAAACACAACCCTCTCTATTTTCCTCCATACCCAAATCTCTAAAAAAGGGGCTGCAACGGATCTGATAAAAACTGATCCAGATTTGAACACTGTCCTGACGTCAGGACAGTGGCGCTACGGCTATTGGGCCAAATCCACCAATCAGGAGGAGACAGCCACGGCCATTGCCGTTCGAAAGCGCTGGAGACGCTGTAGTACATATGCCAGGCCAGTAGATGGTGCTGTTCTCACTGAATCTGCCCTTGCAAAAACAGAGCTAAAACATGTCAAATTGAGCAAAATGAGGCATAGCTAAAATGCATGATCTGTTTGGTATTTTGAAAAAAAAAAGTATAAATATGCCTTATATAGCTATGGTGTACATTAGTGTTTAGCCAACAACTGTCTCTTAGTACACACTAACAGAGGCTCTGGCATGACTTGAGACATGTTATATAATCTTGAGGGATCAGGGTGTTAGATGTTTTTCTGAATGTAAAATATTATTCAGTTTCTATCTAAATCAAATGCACAGTGCACTCACTAGCATCCTCTAAAAGTGGCTTTAATATATCACAGATGCTTGTGTTTGTGTGTGTGTGTGTGTGTGTGCGCGTGCGTGTCTTCCAGTCGGACCACCATAGCAGCAGATTAGCTCTTACTAGCTAATCACCGGCTCTCAGGTATAAAGACTTTCTGTGTGGAAGCAGCAGCCTCTCCTTGTCGTGCCTGACGTTGCCAGCTAATCTGCTTCGTGAAGACTAAACACTCCGACACCAGGCTCTGTACCAAAGGCCAAAGGTCAAGCTCTATTAAGTGTCAAAACACGGCTGATTCTCTGATCTTTGGACTGGGCATAGGCAGGAAGGAGAGCTAGAAAAAGGAACACATTCACATCATCAGAAGATTAGCGGACATGCTTACATTTATTGGTTTGTCAGCTCATGAGCGGACACAGTGTTTCGCAGAGAAAGTTGGTCTGTCTGCATCACACAGCTCGTTTCTGTTTTCACCATAAACGTGGCTTGTGTACTTTGTTTGACGACTGAAAGTACTCAGTTGTGATAGATGATAATGTTTCGTAGCAGAAAAATGATACCAATTATTACAGGAAAGGAATTAGGTTTAGTTCAATCATGGCCAGTGTCACCATACCTCTGCTACAGTGTGTTTAAATAAACTGTTAATAGACCCTTTCAAAGTAAGAGTCCACTTGTTCAAGGAGCTCTTGCGGTAAGTGACACAAACCAATCCATCATGCTGATGGAGATGGATGATCAGTTGGAGCCCATTAATGGAATCCTAGTTAAAAGTCAAGGGTCAGGTCTTCAGCTACTACAGCTGTCTGTCACGAGCTGAAGAGTAAGACAAGCATTCCTGAACTCCCTAGAGATAGGGTAGGGTCATGACCAGATGCTTTTTTTCTTATCTGCCATTTTTACTGAAGGCCACAAGTCTTACTGCTTGCATACTAAAGATAAAATCCATCTATTTGATAAAAACTGCTGATTCTTGTTGTGAATTAGCTGTAATTAAACGTATTAAGATTTGCTGACATTATATACAGCACTACATTTTATTAAATACAAATAAAGTACATTATTGTGAGCCTCATTCATTAACATTTGAATTCTAGGTCTAAAATTAAGCACGACTTCCCAACTGCCAACTCAGATTTCTACGAGTACTTAAGACCAGTGGATAAAATATCTGAAACTTGACATACAAGGATAGCTGTAATGTTATTATACTTCCATGCCAACAACAGCTATAGCCAGAACCATGAAGTTTTAGCGTTGTCCATCCAAACTTCCCATTCCCGTGATGGCAATATCTCAAGAACACTTGGAGCAAATTATTTCAATTTTGGATCGACCGTCCACTTGGACTCGATCATGAACTGATTTCGATTAGAGTTGTCCAAGGTCTCATGTTTGACCTAACTCAACAATTTTGTAATGCTTATTAAAACACTGAAGTTTACTTCCAAACTCAGAAAATGAGCAGCACCTGCTTGCATCTTTGACATAGAACATATTTCATGCTAAACATTATAAGCATTATCGTTTTGACCATGTTAGCATTTAGCTCACATTTTCATCTATATACTGTACGTCCCATTCTTTTAAACACAATGTCTCAATTGGAGGAAGTTTTGTTATTTGGTACAAATACAACATTTTAGTCAATAATGAACTGATTAGATTTTAGTCCACAAAGTTCAAGGTCACCTCACACCCTATTCCAGTTTCTGGAATGTACAAAAACGATGTACAGACCAACCTTGAATCTTGCGTTCTTTTCCACCCATTGCATCGTCACGTCCTGATCATGTGATCTCACTAATCCTCCAGTCAACTCTAGGAAATTGTGGCATTCATCTTAAACAAAGTGGAAAAGGAAATTACAGAACCAAATGAAAGGACCAAATGTCAGGAATTGCTTCGCAGTGATATAACCTTAATTTGGTTTTGTTAGGCTGAATTTAGATTAAATCAGAGCTTGAGCGGCAGGAGGTTATAAAGGCCTAATGAAAGGCACTAGCTGAAGTTGTCTTGGCCACCTCTGAAGTGGCACATGCTGGAAGATGAAGTGTTCCAACCTCACAGATTAGGGGCTTCTGAACTGTGATATCACCCCATCAGGCCCACACACAGTGTTGCACTAAAAAGTGTGTGGGTCATTTAGATTCATGAGCATCCACAACAAGTACAATAATAGAATTCCCTTCTGCCCCATAAATCTGCAGATGATTATTGAACCGTGATGACTTGCTCCAAACCATGACAAAGAAACAGCCACTTATTCAAGACTTTTGCTGATGTATTTGCTTACCACATTTTTGCTCTTTGGTAGACCATGATAGAAGCTCAGAATAGTCTGTGTTGTGCAGCAGAAACATTGGAGAAGTGGAAAGGAGAGAAATGGTTTGGAATTCCACTGACCTCATCAGGAACGTGGCAAACATTTGGGATTGATTTCAGCCTGGACTTTGAGGACACAATCTAGAGCTAGTGTCGGAGGAAGTTTTAGAATAATAACGGTACAGTATAGTGTAATCCAAGTTTAATGCAGCATCCCATAGTTAAATAAATAAATGTGTCAGCTTTTACCCAACATACATCCAAGTTGCCATTTACTGTGTGAAAATGGAAGGTATTTTAACTAAATATATGTTTTAAAAAGCTGTCTACCTGGATGGATTGCCTGTTACCATTGCTAATTCAAACGTCACTTTCCATGACTTGGAGTGCTGTAGCATGGCTGGAGTGCAAGGTGGTTGGATTTGGCTCTTAAGAAGAAATTCAATTTCTTTTAATTGTGTTTCTAAGAAACAACCATGAAATCATTGCAAACATATCCATGTAGGTTTTTAGTCATGCTCAGGGCTGTCAGCATTAAAGCCTGCCTGGCAGTTTCTGTCGCTGCCTCGCCTCGGAGATGTTAGTCTTCAGCCAGACTCTGGTTGTCAGGTCCCAGCTTCGTCATCTGACCTGCTGTCTTGCAAGATCAGATTTTAAATGTTGGCTTCTGTTCATCAGCTTTACATAAACCCTTAAAATGGCTTACTAAAAATCACACATGCAGTTGTTTATGTATGGTGGGAATGCAGAGTTGAGTTTTGGACTTCCTGTTCCCTCGCCTCAAAGTAAAAACATTTGTTAATGGGTTTTTGTTCAAATGCCTTTAGATGTGATTTTCAAAAGTGACGGTTGGTAAAAAGTGGCTTAATGGGACCACAATAGCTGTCGAGACATTAAACATTCTACAAGGAGTTGTGACGTTGAAGTCAGGCGATGGTGCTGTAGTTCTTTTAAAGCATTTCTATATTTACTTTTTGTGACTATGTCTAAGGACTCTTTTTACAAACACCATTGCATTGCCCAAATCCTATGCTCTTTCTCAAGGTTTACCTCCTGCAGAAAAACACATTGACAAGTCTTCAGAAAAATGTGCCTTCTTTCATGATCAGTTAGAAGACTATTGCTTTGAAGGACATGAAATCCTATTATACACTCCATTGAAATGTAGTCTCTGCCTTAGGAAAGTATTAGGTGCAGTGGAGGGCCTTTCTCAAGGGCACCATAAAGAGGTACCATACTTGTTCCGTTCGAGAATTGAACCAGCAAACCTCTGTTTTTGGAGCCAAGTCAATACAGATTGCCGCCTTACTTCTGGTTGGTTAGTCTTCAACCCTGGCTTAGGCTGTGAGCTGTTCCTCAAACCAAACTCTGACAAAACGCTCAAAAGGATGACACGAAGTAGAACATTTCAAATAATTCCCCAAATGTGTTTTTTATTCAAGTAGTTTCAGCTTGACATTACTGGATCTGCCTAATGTTGCAACAGCATAGGACTCTCCTTTTTAAAAGGATACAATTATAGAGTACAGTTCTCTTTGGCTGCTATCCCCAGACCTTCTCTACTGGATACATTTTGCTGCACAATAGTAATATTTCACCAGCCCACATGGAAAATACAACTTGCTGATTATCCCATGTAGCTTATCTGATACATTCAGTGAACCACACTCTGGATGGTGGTTTGAAAGCAAACCAGAAGGTGTCTGAGCAGCATGCAGGAGACAATTCATCCAGCATATGTCACACAAATTGACAACAATGCTAGTTTTTCTTTAATGGCTTTAATGTGAATCTTACAGTGCATTTGAAATAAGAAGAAAAATGATAAATTGACGAAAGTGTTGAGCAGAAATGTAGGAGCTGAAACATAAAGTGAAACAAATGCCAAAGCTTCCTCTACAGTAATAACCTGAGTTAGAATGGATGTATCTTACATCTCCCTGCCTTGAGAAACTCTGGTAGAAGCATAAAACCTTGAAATGGGAGGGGTTGTTGGGTTAAATACTTTGCCTTATGGAATAACCCTATGTTTGCAAATCTTGGCCACTTCCACCACTTTGTACGTAAAGGCTACGCTCCGTTTCATTTAACGATGTTATCTTTCCTTCACAATTACTGCAACAGGGACACCATAAATCCTCAAAGAGAAAGAAAACTGACATAAAAGTATATCATTTCTTTATTACACCTGTCAAGGCTGAAATGTCCAGGCGTAATTCTTGGGTGCCAAAGCACATGTTAGAGGTGGCTTTGCAAGAGCTGGTGTAGGAGGGTCGCCAACTCCTCAGCAGGGACGTTTCAAGCTGCTGGCCTCGTTCCTGTGACACATAACAGCCAGACGGGTGTGTGTGATGTAATGCAGTGCTTATATGTAATGCATATTTATGTTTGCGCAATAAACGGAGAGTCACACATACTCTCGGAGGTTGGATCTTGACCGTGTATAGACAGATGTGTGCCGAAAAGCTGGATATCGCCAACAATGACATTATCGAGAGGAGAGCAGTGGTGCAACTGGACAAACTGCTTTCTTACCAAAACAATTGCAAAATCCCCAACTGCTTAATGCTGATTTAACAATATTAAATTAACAACATTTTTGACAAGATGTTGGCCATGTTTTTTTATTCAGCTAAGAAAGGAATAGCTGGTTATGTCCGGTATTGTTTTGACAGGCAAATGATACAAGTGACGACTTAAAGCCGATAAGAGCAGATACAGGGCAAGCTAAATATTAGCACAAACAACATCTGATGTTAGTGTTTAGCCTAAACCTGGCAACACTTTAATCAAAGTTGTAGGAGATAGAAATAGCTTACATGTGGGAATGTCCTAAGTATGTGTTGTCTTTTATTTAGCAGGGAAGCCTGGTCTTCTTTCCAATAATTAAAGTCTAGCAGACCAGTGGAAGCTGTGTCTTAAAGTGGGTCAACTTCATGTTGACATGAGACACTCCACACTGGCTATAAGAGCTAAGTCAACAGTCACACATGCATCACTGTCCAACTGCAGCACTTTCATATCAGCACTGAGATAAGACCATATATCTGACGTATGATCTGACAGGATGCAGACACTATGGCTCTGCTTCCTTTTTGTCTGTTCCAAACTTCTCTCTGCTTAGTTATAATGGATGAGGTGAGAAAGCGCTGAATGCTAGTGTATCTTTGTTTTGACAGCGGCATCAGTTCTCAGCTCAGCTCTGTGTGAACACTTGTAGTGCTGTCATGCATTCGGCCCGAGGTTAGAAACGGAAAACGTGAAGATATCCATCTGCACAAGGAATGTGTGATCTGTGGAATCAATTAAAATGCAAAATCTGTTGCAAGGGAAGGGCTTAGATTACTAGGTGCCTGTGACTATGGAATAATACAGGTAAACTAAGTAAGTGTGAAAATGATTAAATAAATCATTGTGAGAATTCAAATTCCACTGTATACTGAAAACGCTAAATACAGTAGGATTAGTTGTCACAGGGTCAGAAGTTAAGATGCTTATTTGCCTTTTTATTTAACTGTTTAATACATAAAGGCTGTCCAGCTAATCTGTAAATCGATAAAGACTCTGAGTCAAAAATAATCTCACATATTTGAACAGTACAATAATACTCAAGAGTCCAGCCAGTGTGTTGTAATACTATAATACATGAATAGGACAAATGGTATTCATGCGGAACGTATTCTGGCAGAGCCCACTGTAATTTAGGCCAGGACCCTTAACCATCTTGCTGGATTATAGGAAGTATCCTTTCCCTTGTATGAGGCACTGTCTGAGTTGAAATGGTGCACTTCTATGTTATGTAAAAGGTTGTTGTTTTTTTAAAATAGGGATCACTTGAGGTTGTCTGAATGTTAATTATATCTCTTAATTTCATAGGGAGTAAGCATAGTTTCAGTGACCATTAATAACACAGTATTTATTCAGGTAAATTGACCCTCTGGTTATAATGGATGATCTCACTGCTAGATGATTGCTTTAGTTGGTGTTGTAGACACGACCACTCTACAGGAATGGGATCTGCCCCCAGGTGACGTTCCTTCCTGACTCTCTTTCATCTGTTTTCATTACGTGAGACGTGACCTCTCCTCTGGCATCCTGAACCTTTGCTTTGATTTTGCCCTCAGCATTACATCAGCTCCGGCTCCATGTCCAGTTTCTCTGTTAGAGAGAAGAAAATGTCACCTATAGGGCGGTTGCATATTAACAGGGCACACATTCTTCCCATATGTGGTGGTGGTCGTCAGGTTTCCATCCTCTTCAAACAAATGAATAACTTGTGTTTATGAGGTAGTCATACTTATAAACGTTACAATACTCACACTATATTTAACATAATTAAATGAATTAGTATGTAAAAGTAGCATTTGTAAAATGCCGATGTTTGAGTATAGGCTGATCACTACCTAAGCTCCTGATTACTTGATCATTTTTAATTTCCTTTCAAATTTAAAAAGGAATTGGTTTAAATGTGTTGTCTTATTTGACTTGACCTATTCTTTGTTTAGGTTCTACAGCCATTCATTTAATGTAATAAATGAATTGAAACATTGTAAAATAAGATTCTGAATAGGTTTTTATTGAGTCTGCCCTCCAAAAAAAGACCATTAGTTGCTCCATGGATATTCCTTAAAGCGACATACTGCATGTCCCCATTCAATTGGGAAACCCTCTAGTGGGCATAGCATTATATATATTTAAAAATATGAGTATGATTATCTTATAACCTTAATTTCAAGGTTCTTATTGTAACCATGACAGTAATTCAGTTTTTCCAAAACATTATGTTTTACTAGGTTAATGGAGAGTCCAGATAATTGCAAAATATCAATACAAATGTACTTTTCTGCTGGATAACATACTTAAATGATCTAGAGAGCATAAAATGCATGGTCAATTCTAATTGTATTAATATTTTGTTGTAAAATATGATGGGTTTGGACTCTCACTTAGTGTCATATAGAACATGAATTATCTCCTCATCTACAAGCCGTGAAGAATTGGAGACTCCTAAAGTATTTCTCCATATGTTTATTGGTCCACCCTAGCCGCTCGCATGCAACCAACCCAGACATGTCTGAAACTGAATACACATTTTTCTGTGAATGTCAAAGAGAATACAATGGGCCGTAAATCATTGTCATCCATACAATGCTCAACGACTTTACAATATCGCCTATCATCGAGGATCTTTGTGCCTGTTTTTCATGGAGGATGACCTATTGACATGTTATGGGATATAAAGTTCTGCTAACACTAAGCAGCATTTGTAAATAAAAACGCTACAACTGCTCCGTTACTGGCCAAAACATATTGCTTTTGAATGTGATTTTGCAACCCACACAAAACGTCACTGGCATTCCCCAAATGTCAGGATGTGTGTGAAGAGGGGAATGAATGGAAAATCTGGTTGCAGTGGGCTGAAACTCCTCTTATAGCCAGCTGAGTTCATCAGGTCTGCCTCTGATTCCTTTAGCAGGGCCTTTCTGCTGGAATGGGCCTTTTCTTCCGTTCTTTGCCCCTTGACTCTCTGGCTTAGAGAGGAGCGTGATACCCAGAGCAATTGTCTGGACACTCGACTATCTCTGGACAGGCTTTGAAACCCTAGAATCCCACAGTCTGGTTGCTATTACCAACAGCTGCAGGTTAGCCCGTGTAAAAGATTCCGTGCCTTGCCATGTTTCGCTTATTTACCCAAAGCGTTGAAAGGCCGATCATTTTGGCTAAACTGTGTTCATCTTGGCCGAATTTCCCATTCTTCTCCAAGTCTGGAAAAGCTTCATGAGGGGAAGATTAGTTGTTGTGAGGAAGCCCGAGCTGACTTCAGTGGGCTGCAGTGGAATTAGGAGGGGGCAGGTTACGGTTTTCCGAGGCAGAGAACTGGAACTAGATCTTGCTTGTGTGAAAAGAGAGGGTGGTTCAAGCGACGTGTTGAATACTTGTAATGTGATGGAATCTTGTCAAAGTCTGAGCGTGCCATGAATGGTGGGAGGAAGTAGAAGAAGAGTGCATTGTCTTTGGAAAGTCATACTGTATGGAGAGAGAAGGTTGTGAAGGGACTGGAAAGAGAATTCCTTCCCGTCACATTTCGTTTCCAAGTGATGAGAGCCGTGTGTTGGAACAAAAATGACTTGGTACTGTTGCTTCTTGTTGCTAAGATGAATTCCTCTAAGAAATGTACAAAAAATGCACACCTCGGACACACTACAAAGATTGTGCAAACACAGGGAACTAAAGGCTTATGTGTGCTCAAACAGAGACGGAGGGATGGATTATGGGCTGGATGATTGAGTTTGTTGAGCGGATGCTAAATTATTCACCCACCATCCACAACCCTTTGTTGATTCTATTTATTTCTTCTTTACAGGGCCCTTATTTCCTTTTCCCAGAGGTCTGTTGCACATTTGGTTTCTTTGACGATCATCTTTTCCATTGCAATTAGCTATTTTTAAAGTGGCAGAGTTTGCGTCAACTCCTACTGCAACATTGAACATGGTTATTGATTGGCACTGCCAGACCTCAAGTTCTCACCAAGTTTTCTTCCTCTCTTCTATTGGTTCAGTCAGTTGCTTGGCTACTTCATGAGCTGCAACACGAGTGGGTTATTCGTAATGCCAAAGGCTTCACTCCTTTTGCTTTACTTACTCAACTACCTTGACAATTATCTGTATGGACAAAATCATAGCACAGCATCCTTAAAGTTACAGAAGACATATAAATATGTATGTGATATCTATTCACTAACCCTAACCCTAACAATTTACAGGGGAAAGAAAATGCATCTTCTCTTACCCATGGAAAGCCATTAACTTATTAAATACCACTAAGGAAGAGAGAAAGAAAGTTGATCCAGCGGTCTCATTGCTTAAATATGGTGCTGTCAGTCCTTTTCTACAGCTTGTGGTCGGATACCACATCCAGTCATACAGTATAAATTATACTGTCTCCATATGACTGTACTGTAAGTCTGTGTGGGTATTGGTGTACTTGGCCTTCTTACTTCATGCTGTGCTGGTTTTCCGAAGATACTCTTCTCACCTGATATGATGACAGATGGACCAATGTCTTTCCAGTGTATTGACAAATTGGACTTTGGCATCCATTACACATTCAATCATGGAGCAAAACCAAATACAGTTTATCCTGAGAAGAAATGTTTGGTTTACCTTGACCAAGGTGTAACCAAGTCTAGGGCACAGTTTTGTGACTTTTGGTAGTTGTCGTGTTCTGTTTTAAATATGGGTTGTAAAACAAAAAGGTAAAAAGTCTCATCAATCAATTTATTTTAAATAAAGGTAGGCTCCCCACATCACATGGCGAGTAAAATATTTTCTTTAGTCTTCACCAGATATTATGCAGTCTGTTTGTAGTTCCATTCTGACAAATTGTAGTCCTGGTCTTATGTTGATAAAAAAATATATATTTTGTCTCCTGTGACCATTTGAACCCTGACCAATTACTGTGCAGATTTATATTCTAAATATCAATATATTTCTATTGAAAAATGTGTGTTTTGTTTCAGATAAAGCCTTTTGAACTTCCTTGCGTTAATAAAATGATATCTCACATTCCCAGCAGCTTGTCTGGCAGAGGGATCCAGTGTGTTCATTTTGGATTGAATCTGCTGTTTGAAAGCCATAGATCTCCACTAGAGAGTTCTCCCACTGTGGGGACGTGTTGCTTTTTCTTGCAGGCAGATTGATCTTGGATAACGCTTTGCTTTTCTTTACTATAAATATCCTACTCCATTACGGTTTTTACCTTTCTCAGTTTATGTCGGGGAATCAGCTGCACACCACTCTGTAGAGCAGGGGTCTGCAACCTTTTTGACCAAAAGGGCCATTTTGGTCCCCTTTGGAGCCGCAAAACTATTTGATAGATTGATTGCTTATAAAGTTGTATATATTGTTACATCATTGACAAAAACTACAGTTTTTTTTGCATTTATTATTTATTACATTATAGAAAACTGTTTACCTCTAATAATAAACAAATAACTCTTATAAGGAGAATTAAAAAAAATACACAGGCCTACTTTAAAATAAATCAACACAGCACTTGGGGAGTCCTCTGCACATTTGAAGAAAATGAATATAATTAAAATGGGCCCACTTTGAAATAAAAAAACATATAGCTGCACCCTAAAAAGAGTTAACTGATTGAATTATGACTGAAGGTCGTCAGCTGTCTTCCTCTTCCGTGTTGTTCCTCGATACGTAAAGGCTGCAGCACCTTTGACCACTTCTCTCCACATATCAAATATACCGGTAAACCAGCATTGTTTGCTGTGAAAGTAGATAACTCTGTCCACGCAGAATTAAATCCTGTGTTCCTCTGATACTTTTATTTTCTTTGATTTATCCATAGTTCGCTCATCGAGCCGGGGGTCAGGTGATTCACCTGCAAGAAAAGGTGCTGGTGCGGGACCGTAGCAGGATATGACGCATATTTTAGTTGACCTAATTAAAACCGTTTTGTTTTTTATTTATGTGTCACAGTATCACCTCAAAATACAAGATACGAAATATTTTCAACTGTGCAACAAAATATAAATAGTCCTAGAAATATTTTAATTTGATTTCCTTCTTATTTTTGTCTAAGCTCAAGGGAGCCAGAGCAGAGGGCTTTAAAGAGCTGCATGCGGCTCGAGAGCCGCGGGTTGCCGACCCCTGCTGTAGAGGATCTCACTATACTGCGTGTCATTGCTAGTTGAGTGTACAGTATGTGTCTGCTACAATCTGTGAGAGTGACAAGGGATTACGTCACTCACAGAGTTAAATGTGTCTCACTATCTCTCTTCCTGACAGACTGTCTGCACAGTTACTGTTGCACCCCATCTAAAAGGCATGCAGCTTCACATAGTTTGCATAACTTTTCTTGTTACATAACAGTTAAGATACAGTGTGTCAATCATGTCAAACAGCTCGGGGTGATTGAGAAAGTATGAAGTCTAACAGTGACAGTTTTCTGAGGTAAATGCTGGCTCCAGCAGGTTGTTGCCTGGAACAGGGTCTATGGATTGGGTAAAGTAACCAATAGGCTAAACGGCAATAAGGCCAACAGATTTTATATCTAGAAATCCATTGAATATTGTTTTATTTCCTTGACTTTGAAGTTTACCATTCATAGGTCGCCAAAAATGAAAACGATGCAACGAGAACCCTTAAGCATGAGACTTACATAACTTTCAAATAACTCCAATGTAAACATTACATTACATGTTACTTGTTAGACGCTTTCATCCAAAGCAACTTACAGTACATACTCAATACTGTGGGCAATCCCCACAGGAGCAATTTGGGGTGAAGTGTCTTGCCCAGGGACACAACGACATGCTGACTGCAGTGGGGTTTGAACCTGTGCTCCCCTGATCCCAACACCAAGGCTCTATCCACTGCGCCACACGCCTCCCTAAACCAATTCACTTCAATATAAGATGCTCAAAGCTAGGGGTCAGAAAGAGTCCGTCTAGGGAGGAAGACGGTGTGGGTGGATGGGTACAAAAAACACAGCCTTTCCCCAGGACAATACTGTTGTGGTCCCGTGTATGAAACCAAAAGTCAGCGTTGACGTATTTACAGTGAATGCATATCTTACATACATCCCTTACATACATAACGTAACTTGAATACCAAAATACTTATTTTAACACAAATCCCAGTTTCCTAAACCTAAACTATTATTTTAGTTTTTTAAACCTAACCAAGTTTACTTTTAATTGACAAAACTAACCGTGCTTTTACAACTGTCATCATAGATTAACGTGTAGGGCTTCCTAGTAAAAAAAATCCCAGCCAAAGGGGTTCTGATCAATAGGTCTGTACTGTATGTGATGAAGATGGGTATGGGTTGAGTAAACTATAAAGTATTGTGTTGGAAGATATATTAGGTTCTATGTAGCACATTATTTCGAACTGTGGCTTAACCTTTTTTTTCATTTCATTTATTCGTTTATTTGAAGAGGGACAGTGCACATTGATGAACATTTAAAACAAATAATGCTTTAAAAACGTAAACATGCCGGATTTTAGCTTTGAGCTAGTTTCCATCCGTAGTCCCTCACATACAACATTTAAGAACATGACATTTATATACATAGCAAAATAAATACATGATATGCAGAAAGAGCATGAGCAGCATATAAGCATTTACCACATGGCAGTACAATGTAGCAGCTACGACATATAAAGTGCAGGAGAAGATAAAAGGGCTACATCAAGTGCAAGAGGAGATGCCCCTGTATTAAAGTGCATCTAGCGGTGATTGCACGTTTGTTTGTTTCTCAACCATTCTTTTAGTTGACCTTTAAAACTGTTCAAAGTGGGACAATCCCGTATCTCAGTTGGGAGGCTATTCCACAAAGAGCTGCCCTTAATTGATAGAACATTTTGACAGAAAGTGGTCCGTCTACGGTGGACCTCACAGTCTCCTCTGGTTTCTGACCTAGTGCAGCGTCCAGTGTGTTTTCTGTGGATGAATTCCCCTAAGGGAGGGGGGGGGCAGTCCATGTAAACATTTATAAATAAAACACATACTTTTAAAATACTTAAAATTGTCAAAACTCAAGAAATGGTGTTTCTCAAGGATGGTGCAGTGGTGGTATGAATTTGGCTTTCTGTCAAAACACCTTGATAGCTCTCTTGTACAGCTGTTCTATTGGTTAAGGTTTGTGGCACAAGCAAACGACCAGTTTGTAAAACAGTATTCAATGTGGGATAGAATCATACAGTGGAGGTATGACTTTGCAGCATTGACAGTTAAGAAAGGTCTAATTTGTTTAAAATTTTGCAAGAATTTAACGGTATTGGATACATTCTTGATATGTTTCTTAAAAGTCAAGTTCGAGTCCAGTATGACTCCAAGATACTTGAAGTGGGGGACTAGTTCTAATTCTGCTCCGTTTAAAAACACATTGGATCCTTCGATTTTGACTGGTCGTTTACTGAACATCATGCATACTGTTTTTTTTGCATTTAACTGTAAGTAAATGTTAAATGCAAAAAAAACAGTATGCATGATGTTCAGTAAACGACCTCTCAAAAATTACGTTTGCTCTCTGTCAGTGTGACATTTGAGATGCTTTTACTGATCTTAGACATCTCTATTGAGGTGAAATAGTTTAAATTGCACACAGTAACAGTCCAAAATATTGGCTCCTTTTAGCTTAAATTATGCCCTTTCAAACTAATTAAACAGATGAGAAAATCACATTTTCTCAGCGGACAACAACCATTAAAACGTTCCTGTCAGGGTAGATTTGGAGCTTAATTAGTTTGAGACATCTCATAGACTTTGACCTTTGACACTATTTTCACAGTCTTTTCTCAATGATTTGTGTGCACTGCGTCAGTTGAACCTCATGTGGTTTGCTAACTGAGGGCGTCCAGCACAGAGAAGAGCAATGTTATGTGCTGGGGCTGAAGGATGGTGAATGGTAGTGTTTTGTATGGACACGGGTCACCGATCAGTGGCGGGCTGCCTCATGGGGCGCTGACTGTGTTTTGAGGTCATGGTGTGGAAAGCAGCTTTTCCTCCTGCCAGCTTCCGCAGCCGTTCCACAGTCCCCGGGGTGTGTTTTGTGTTGGGCCGCAGGTCAGCGATGGTGCTGTTTCAGACCATCAGGGTGTTTTCTTCACCCTCTCCGTTCTCCACACACTCTTACAGGACGAGCCAGACATAGCAGCTCAACGCTTTGTGGCCCCCCTCTCAACTAGAAAATAAGGAGAATGCTATTCATTGTGGTTATTTTACATGCACACACACATTTCAAACTTATAGGCATCAATATAAGGAGAAATATAATTTTCCTCTAGAGATACTTTTGTCCCAGGACTTAAAAATGATAGAGTAGTTCAACTCATTTGAAAAGCTAGTAATCCTACTTTTAACCTGTTAAGCCCGAGAGACCCCGGTACCGGGGTACTGCCGCAACATCTTGCAGGAAACAGTGTCTGAGGGCATGTTCATTTAATAAAACTATGAATGTTTTATATCCATGTAACGGGAAAAAACTCATCTAACTGATCATTTTTATTTATTTTTCAAAAGAAAACCCACAATGCTAACACTGAGCCTCTGAATTAGCAACGAGCAAAAAATGCTAACACCTTACTGCACCGAAAATCACTCACAAAACCTTATTATTTATCTTTTCACCACATCCAACACATCCTTTCACATCGTGAGGTGACACAAAATCTAACGACACCGACATTACCACTGAATTATACGTATTTGCGACGTTATAAGCAAAAACGGACATCAAAACAGGTGACGCTAGGTAGCTAAAAATGCTAACATTTTTACCTTGGCTCTGTAGTCTCTCCAAAGTGGTCTTCAATGGCATTAAAACGATAAAAACGCTGCTGAAGTTAATCCATAGGTTAATCTAATGTGTCTGTGTCCCTTTGAAATGATTTCTGATAATCCATAAGCATTAAAACTGCTTTTCCGTTTCCAGATGTCAAAGCTAGAGATAGGTCCACTCTGATGCAAAATTACATGCGCGAAGCCCCCACCTCTTCTCTTCACAATGAGTGTGTGTGGGGGACACCCCTTCGATTCTATTGGCTCTAACGGTCAGAAAGAGTTGTCAACCATCAAAATCGAGCAACGGGGGCCAGAGATATGGAAAATCCACCCAAATGACCCCAGAAGTGGTTTCTTTTTGCTAAATCTCTCTAAAAAGGTCAAATGTCACTTGTTTTGCATCAATCTTGATACAGGGTACTTATTATATGTTGTACTTTGGATTCCTAAAGCTTTTAGTCTACTAACCCATCATCCAAGGGTGGTTTTCACTATAAGTAAACAATTATTTTTGGACGGACACTATAATTTACAGTTTTTTGCTATGTAAAATCTGAATTTTCTTTAAAATAAAAAACATCTATATTGATTCTGACTTTTCTACATCCAACTCACAGGTTTATCATTACTTTGAGAAAAAAGATTATTAATTTAACTCTTTTAGAAGGGAAGATATGGTCATTTGTTCTGGGAATGTCATTTTCGAGCCTGAGACCTGAAAAACAGGCTCAGGGCTTAACAGGTTAATTAAAAAGAAAAACAACAACAATATATTTCCACATAAAGAGTGCAAAATGATTAGTTATCAAGCATGCAGAGACGTTTAACGAGTAAGCTTTACGCCAGGGATTCATATTTGAAATCTATAGCTTAAAGTAATGCGTAGACAGTGTTAGTGTTTAGCTTAAATAAATCGATTCACGGTTCAAGTTAGATAAGAGTAACCGAACTACACTTACACACTAATAGCTAAACATTTATAAATGGTGATGAAAGGAGAAATGTGTTAAGATAAACCACTAAAAGTGTGGATAAACTGTTAAATACACTTAAAGTAGCTAAATAGATGTAAAAAAGCGTAATTTTAAGTAATGGATGCATTTCTGATTGCTAAAAGTAATGATTATGTCCGTGTCTATCAAGGATTACCTGATACTTCTACATCTATCTAGGCTTCTTCTGTCAAAGGATGATCTGAATCACTGTTGTTGAAGTTGAAAGACAATTGCATTGTAATGTTTCACATACAAATAATTTGCTTTGGGGTATTGGTGTATAACATAAACATAGTAGAAGACAAGAGACAAATAGAAATGGAATAGAAGAAAAACAAATACAACAGCAATACTACAAATATATGTATAATATAACTGGGATATTATTGGAAAGAACTATGCAGTTGTAATAAGTGGTAGTTTTGTACAGAAATCTGCAACACTTTCCGAGAAATGTACAATAATTCACATTACCAAGCATATGAGCAGTGGTTTTATGTTAAACGTACCAGAGGGAGGAATTTTCCTTTGACCCAAATTTGGACAGGCCAAAACGACTTAATTTCACAACAATATTCCCACACTAAATATGTGAAACACATATTGTTTTCCTTTTTTATCAGTCATCATCTGTGTGCTGTCAATGAGTCATTAAGCAATTTCCCACCATTTCAAAAACCTGGCTTAAAGAAAGATCATCATTCTCCTAATGGACAGTGATGATGGATTTAAAACGGCATGAGCCCTGACATCGTGAGATAATGTAGATTAGCTCTTTGCTGCTCTGGATACTGGAGATACATGAGGATTTTTCTCTGAGGATTTGGCATTTGTGTGTGTTTTTCGTTCTGTAGGCATAACAGGCACTCCTACTTCATTGAACTTGTCAGGGTCAAAGGTCATGAGGATGACAGCTCCTGTGCAAACACAGAATGGCAGAAAATGAGGATTGGAGGAAGGACAGGAATAATGGCCAGCTGAAATGTTTTTCATAACCTTCATGTTGACAGAGATTAGGCGTTACTGCCAGTCTGGCTGTCTGCTTTGATCCGTCTCATGAAGTTGTTTCCCAACTTAGTCAAATTGTGGGTTGACCTTTCAGCCCCAATTCTGCTTTTTCTCCATTATAGCCTCATTGTTCTGTTTTCTGGTAGTGACTCATGTCCTCCTGGCTTCAGGTAAACACACACAGCAGGCTGCAGACATTACTGCTGTGCAGACATTTGTTAGACTCTTCAAATGATTTTCCCAGTGTGCATTTCAAGCACACGACTCTGTAAATGTGTAGCTATATGCAGATGTGTGTCATCGTATAGCCACAAAAGTGAAGACGTGTTTAACTGCTAGATGTTTTTGGCCTAGTGACCTCTATGTGAACTCAGAGCTCTTTTTAAGGGAGGATCCTTTTCTGTAAATGTCTACTTCTTGGTCACTCAAGCTCTTCTTGCTGAAGTTCAAGCTTATCTTTGTCTCCTGGATGGAGGCGTGTGGTGCAGTGGGTTGTGCGTTGGTGTTCGGATCAGGGGGTCACAGGTTCAAACCCCACTGCAGTCAGCATGTCATTGTGTCCCTGAGACACTTCACCCCAAATTGCTCCTGTGGGGATTGTCCACAGTATTGAGTATGTAAGTCGCTTTGGATAATAGCGTCTAACAAGTAACATGTCATAAAATGTAATGTAATGTCTCCTCTTTTCTTTCTAGCTAGCTCTAGCTGTTTAGTTAATTAAATGTCAGGAAATCGAGAAATATTCAGCAGGAATTAAAAAATAAATGAGGGTGTCAAATGTCTTTTTTTGCCTTTAGACCAGCAGTAAAAAACAAAAGGATATTGAGTTTCTAGGAATATATAACTTAGAAAAAGATACTTGTAGAAAGAGTAATACAGGTAGTTATATAGCTATATATCTATATAAATAAAGAATCCAATATATAAAGTTAGTTATTTTCAAAACACTAAGTGGTAGTTAAAACAACACATTCATTAAGTGTTATTATTTGTATTTTTTGTTCTTCCTTTAAAACATCTATAAGCTGTTGACTAATCACAACAGAGCTGGCCAGCTAACCAATCAGAGAAGACTGGCCTCTGGTTTCAGACAGAGGGTGAAAAGAGGTGCTGCAGCACAGGCAGTATGAGAAAATGTTCTCAACATTGTGAGCATGCTGATGTTTCTATTTAGCTCAACACAACCACTTGTGTCCAAGTACAGCTTCACGTAGCTGTTAGCTTGGCTGCACTTTTTTTCTACCATGGTTACTGGTGTTAAGTTGAAATCAACGCTGACAGTGAACCCTTTCTCATCCCTGACATATGAAAGCATTTTTATGTGACACCTTTATGTTTTTATCTCACTATATTTTAACAACATATCATACTGTTTCTTCCACAAGCAGTGACCTGGGTTGGCTTCTTACTTTACGAGCAGATTCTTACAAAGAGTGATGTTTTTACTGTCACGGAGGAGGGGATGCCCCCCCATACTATAACCAGATGGGTGTAGGGTAGGAAAGACTCGGATGACACTGATGCAAGGGAGCGAGGAAAGGAAGGATGAAGGGTTGGTGGGAGGGGTGATACAAAGATAAATGAATATTTGGGGAGCCTCAAGGGTCCAAAGTAAACTCCCTGCAGAGGCCCTGGGATCCGGGCTCAACATTAAAGTCCCAGGTGCCGTCAGAATTGAAGAAAGTCTTGGTCAGAAGAAAGAAAGGCAGAATGGAAAAAGCAGCTTTACTTCAAACGTCTCTTAGCTTCAAGCTGTTGTTCCCTCGAATCTCAGATAAGACGTTTTTATAAGTACAAAGTGTTCACGTGTTATTTTAGTTCTTATGCTGCCATTTGTATTGGAACGATTTAAGTGACATATTACTTGATAAAATCTAGCATGGAATAAAACTTGGGGAGTTAGAAAGTATAGAACACGTTCCAGTGCACACTGAGATGCCTTTTGAATATGCAATAGTTCTATGTTATTTTTCTTTTAACTTTCTTTCTTTTATTTGTTTCCCTATGTTCCAGGGGGCTCTTCATTACTATTCATGACAGAGGCCACATTTCAACAGTACTCCAGAACTGGCCAGAAAAGGACGTCAGGGTAAATAACATCACTCAAAAACCTGCCATGAAGTCTTATAGCAGTATTTGATATTCATGTTGTTCACTCGTTTCAAAACCCATGGCAAATGAATCATATTCTGTACAATTGCACCAAGAGTCATAATTCCTGTTATTTGTGCTTTTTTGGATTTGTATGCTGGCAAATCAAACATATTGAATATAAACTACTTGGACAAAACAGAATCGACAAATGGAGAAAACAAAATGGAAGCAACACACTTTTTTTTTTTAAAGTGCACAAAACATACAGCACAAAACAATAACACACATGTTACTATGATGTTAAAGGACAAAGATTAGCTCTATGGACTTCCAGAGAAGATAACCTTAACTGCCTTAAAGAATTATCTTCAGTGACGGATGGCCACAGTTAACATGATCCTTTACAACATGTTGTTCTCTGTGTACATGCTTGCTTTGTATTGTTTTTTGAATTGTTTTGAAATTCAATGTAAAATATGAGGACTACTTGCTTTGTACAATGCATCAATGTGAGGCTTCTCTCTGTGTTATTGTTCACTGCTTAGTGGGGAGTTGTCCGGCTAGTGTAGCAAAATGCTTTATTTTGCGTCAACGGAGGGACTGTGAAGGATGCAAAATGCAGACTATTGCTGGCAGTTGAGCAGCGATGGTTACATGGAGAAGAGCCGTACATTGTGCATTTGCAAACCTAAATCCCCAAATTCATTGCATTGATACAAAGCCTATTGAAAATAGGGAGGGAAAAGTGATTACTTAATAGTTAGCATTAGCTTTTGGGCTAATTTGTGATCAGTGTTTTCTTTATTTAAAGGTTAGTCATCTCATACTATCTCAAACAATAATGACTACAGTAAATCTAGTCCATTGTATACCTGTGGATGATTTCATTATTGGTTCTCTTGACCTGCTGCATTGGCCAATTTCCCAAAAGCCTGAATTATTCCCTTTATCTTCTGTATAGAGCAACTATGTGCAAGTCATAATCTCGTCATATTTATAATGACGAAACTAGTATGCATTCCTGGCATGTCAAATATACCTGCAGCCTCAGCCACCTGTTCGCAGCTGTCAACAGCATGGCATTTAGCTGGGATCTCATTGTCAGGGTGGTCTTATCGTAAACTCATCCAATATGGCCTACTTTTACCTTATCCATAGAGAGAAGGAACATTGGTAGTCATCCATTAATAGGTTGAGCAGCCTCAGTCACATAAGTGACACTAATGACATTCTAGGCTTTAAACCTGTCAGATTCTGGTAAAAAAACAGGCTTTAAAGGCTGTGCCAGGGTATTCTGCATCACACATATGGTGGAAAAATAAAAACGTTAAGAATTTGGAACATTTCAAATTAAACACTTCTGCTGGGGATATTAAATGTTGCACAATCGATTTGTTTCATGCTGTGGAATCAACCTACAGGAACGTTCTTCTTGCCTAATGATTAAAGTGAGTGGAAAGCCAGCAGAGTGTAGGAGGGCCTGGCTTACACTGAGGAAGAAAATGTGTTTCTGGGTAGCAGGGTGGATTTGTTTTGGTGAGGAAGGTTTGACTTCATGAGACATAGCGGCAGAACTGCTGCTTCATTTAGTTCCTCATTAAATTGTGTATAAAAGAGACATTAAATCTAATTTAGGAATATGTAGCACAAGGATTTAAATGGACAAAATGGTTACTGTGGCTGCTGCAGTACTTTATTGTTTATGGCTGACGGTAATGTTGATTTGCAGGCGGTGTGTGTGACGGACGGAGAGAGGATCCTGGGGCTGGGGGACCTGGGCTGCTGTGGTATGGGGATCCCAGTGGGAAAGCTGGCCCTGTACACAGCCTGTGGAGGTGTGCCGCCCCAGCAGTGCCTGCCTATCATGCTGGATGTGGGCACAGACAATGAGGTAAGAGCTGAGGTCTAACGGACCATTCACAGAACAATAAGCAACGGATTTTATGATGTAGGTTGGTTGGGTGGATTGTTGGTTTGTTTGTCAGCAAGATTACGGAAATACTACTCAAAGGGTAAAGGGTGTAGCATGGGCCAAGAAAGAAACAATTAGTTGGAGCAGACCCAAATCACAGGGTTAACACACACATTATTTTTCACTTACGGAAACCGCCTTGTTGCCTTGTTGCACTTTCCGAATGTCCTTTTAATTATAAAATGTTATTTTTACAATACATACATCAGTGGTAGAAAGTAGTATCTAATCATTTACTCGACCCAAGTATAACGTAAATTATTGTTATTTTTGAGACCTTGTATTTATATACTTCTTCACAGCCTTTCAATAAACACATGATGAGATATGATCTACTCATTATAATCTGTTTCAAGATAAATAACTAGTCGTACATCATGCAGTGCTGTAAGGCTGTAGTTAGGCAGACAACTGCTTTAAGCTAAATGCTTACGTCTCCACGCGAACATGCTAATCATGACAATGCTAACATGATGATATTTAACCGGGTTTAATGTATACATTGTTTATTATCTGAGGTGAGCATGTAAGCATGGTAACAGTTGTCAAATAGCAATCTTACAACTTAAGTAACAAGAGGTAACGGGTAAAAAACGGTTGTCCTTAAGCATTACACCTCCCAGGATTTGCAACAAATAACTATAAGTTACCAACAACCTGCTAACTTAATTCACACACCGCTGGCCACGCCATTGGAAGTAACTTGAGGTTAAGTATCTTGCATCGACATGTTGACTGCAAGGGCTTGGATCGCACCCACAACCTTCGGATTGAAAGACGACCACACTCCCAGATCAGTCCATCATTCCTAAACATTAGTCATAGACTAAAAACTAAGACTGCAATGGAAACATGTTTTATTATTCTTCACTACCCACATATAGGCCAGAGATAAAGTGGCCTCTAGAGCAGCAGGGGCTAGTAAAGTGTCTTTCTCAACTCAAGGTGGATTACATTGATTATAATAAATAAAATAAACTCTAGTCATCCCTGTGGATAAATTAAGTCATTATAGCCCCAAGGAGTAAGGATAAAGTGTGCTTAGTCTTCCTGCTCACCTCTTAACTCAACTGCCCCAGACCCTTACACTCAGAATATTGCTGCCAGAGTACATTATGATGTATGCCAGTAGGGAAATTCAACGTAGCCAGGTAGGTCTGACCTCAGAAATCAGCCAAGAAAAAGAAAACAAATCTCACACTTTACCACAGGGAAACACCCTTTATATTAGTGATGTAAGCAGCTCCGTTGATGGATGCCAGCTGGGAAAACACCTCTCCCCTCTGCCAGCAAGAGTAGCAACCAACAGAGAGTTACCCACCTATGCTCCCTGTTCGCTATGGCAGAGTCTCTGAAAGATGATTAAAACTCTGGGCAGGGCAGCACTTGTGTCTGAAGCCTGAAACAGACTAAGAATAGTCCGTGTGCACATCTATATATACAAAACTCTCAGCGTCAGCCAAGGGTGTGGCAGACTTAGTCGCTGCACAGCCTGTCAGTTTCTGTCCTTTATCTTCCAAGACTGTCCTCACATGACTCAGGCCCAAGAGTTTGGTTTCAATCCGAGAAGATGTCTCAGAAAGATTAGGGATGACATATGTTGCTGGGAATAGATGAGTGCAAATACAATTAGAAAAACTAAAAAGTAATATTTGTTAGATTGAAGAGAGACCAAGAAAGGGAGAAACCCACTGATTGCATGCCAGTGCAACCCTAACCCTCCATGGCCTTATGTCCCTCTGTGGCAGCTCTTTCCAGACAGCTCATCAAAGTTTTCCCAGCCGAACTTCTTTTGAAATTATAACAACAGTAATACTGCAGATTTACCAGAAACCCTATAAAGTATATTACATTGCTGCATTAATCCTCTTGGTGCCATTGTAACTGGAGAGCAAAATGGCCTCTCATTCTGCCAATTCCTCCACCTCAGCTCTTTATCTTTATAGACTTACAGTATGTAGCTCTGCCTTTTGACCTCTTCCTGTACTGGCACCTCTATGCATTCCCACTTTGAGTTCATAAGTTCTGGTTTAAGGTCATATCATCCGCAGCTGCGATTTTTTGGGTCCACGACAGCAGTTTTGGACAATTATGAGCATAGCATAATAGCAGCACAACTTTAACAAGCTGTCTCATGGCTTGAATTGGTCCTATGGTCTCAATCTGCCTAGAATCTGATGCCAAAACAGGAAATAGAGAGTGTGTGTGTGTGTGTGTGTGTGTGTGTGTGTGTGTGTGTGTGTGTGTGTGTGTGTGTGTGTGTGTGTGTGTGTGTGTGTGTGTGTGTGTGTGTGTGTGTGTGTGTGTGTGTGTGTGTGTGTGTGTGTGTGTGTGTGTGTGTGTGTGTGTGTGTGTGTGTGTGTGTGTGTGTGTGTGTGTGTGTGTGTGTGTGTGTGTGTGTGTGTGTGTGTGAACATTGATGCAGAGCTTGTGGAGTCTGATGCGGTGAATTTGCACTATTGTACTTAACAACTTAAAAAACAGTTAGTCATCGGAATATTTCAGCATACATGGATTAATTGAGTAGAGATTAGCCTAGCATAGCAGGACAATCCGCTAGCGTGGTTCTGTCCGAAGCTCAAATGTCGGTTCTTGACTCAACCTAATAAAGAACACATTGTAAATCGTTTAATCATCGGCAGAACCTTGTAACTCACAAACTAGCCAAAGATGACTGATTAAGTGTTCTGTTTCAAGAAAACTCTCCTTCTATCCCTGTGCTTAATGCAGACATGTGTAGTTTGGGTCAGTAAGTAATGATACTTTCCAGTAACAAGTCGCTACATGTATGCTTGGTGCAGGCAGGGCTTTGTGTGTGTGTGTGCCCCTATTATAGGACAATCCAACCTTGACCATTCTGAGCGTGCTTGCTCATGTTAGCCAATGTTAGCCTATTAAGATATTTTGCCAGTTTGTTGTTAGCTAATGAAAAGCAAAATCACCGTCAAGCACTAGCTAAGGGTTCTGAGATTGCATTTCGGCCAATGTGTTCCACCTCTAATCGGTTCACCTTCAAGCAACCAAAGCCCATCGAAATGTGATTGGTTGATACTACTCAAAATACAAATGGAAACCAGAACCCTTTGAATACTAAAACCTTGTCCCATTGACTACAGACTCTTCATCCATTCCATATCTTCTTTTAGAGTTTACTAGACTTGAGACCTTATGTGTATGGAGCTTCTAAACTCTTGGAAAGAAGGAGATATGTTTCCCATTTACTAGACGTCGATCAGTCCTTGACAGAAATCATATACACAGTGAGAAATTTGCCCGAAAGCGATGACACACACATGCAGTTGTATTGCTGCCTTTATATTTTTTTTAAGGAAATAATTTAAAAGAGATTTAATTGTAAAATTGCTTGACTCTAGCCAACTTTTCAATTATTATAAAGAGATGACAGGCTAAATGATTTGTAATGGGGCAAATAGACTGTGTGTGTTTATTATGTGAGGTTCTTCTGAATTCATATGGGAGGCATTCTAGCCTGCTGCCCCTCAGTACCTCGCCTCACTTTGACTGTGAAGGCATGATGGGAGCATTGAGAGGTTATGAGGTAGTGGTAGCCCAAGCTAATTATTAAAATGACCGTTATTAAGGGATTATATTTGTCCTTGAGTTGATATGGGGGTAGACAGAGGCGGGCAGGCTGACGTCCAAACAGTGGAGCATGCAGACCCTCTTACCAAGACATACTTTGTTTTTTATCCCTTATAAATAGTTTAACATTTTTAGAAATACATTTATTTGCTTTTCCCATATAACTCTTTGCAGGAAAATGAATTAGCATATTTCACACATTGTCAAGCTACTCCTTAATGTTTTATCCGATCATGAGTAGCTCTGTTTTAGCTATATAGAAAGTGATCCACCATGTGATTGTCTGTTATTTTTTGGCAAAGGAATGTGGAAACTGTTATCTTGTGTGAGAACCAGCAATAACATATCACTACCTGGACAGCTATCCTGCACAAAACACACAATATATACCGACAAATCAGCAGTAGAAGAGTCTCTAAAACTCAGGGAGTTCAGTTTTCACGTCATGTAATCTTCCTGTACAGTATCTGTCAGTGTATCCCTGGACTTGATATCACCTGGCATAACCTCAACAAACACTCTCTTGTTGAAATGTGATTCAATGATGTCATCCTGGACAATTTGTTGTTTGTGCATCTGTAGTGGGTGGGCTTTCACATGTCCAATGCACAGTGTCCTTTACCTCAGACGGGTTCACACTGTTCTAGATCCCTGGTCTTTCAAAAATGTCTTCATAAATGTACTGTAACAGTCCCCTTTTTAATACTGACGCTGCATGCTATACTAATTAAACATCCTCATTAAAAGTCCAGCACAACAAAGCAGTCAAATATAACTTTATATTATTTTCTGCAGTCCGACAGTCATCAGTTTGGAGACAGTTGCAACAGTGAATACGGAGCTTCTGTGTCTGTAGAGCCATACACTTCTGAGAGAAAAGGGCTGAACAACACAAAGGACAGCTTAACCAATCAACAGAGGGTAATCTGGGACAGAGAGACAACTCGTGTCAACAGTTCAGCACAGTGTCACTGAGGTCTATACGAGTCTCTTATGATGCAGTTTCTTCTATTCCACCTATGAACCCCAGTTTCAGGGCGCTTTTTGCTCCTGTCACATTTTGATGGCCTTGTTAGCTCTGCAATATGTAAGTCCTGTATCTCTATAGGAACAGCACAATCATGGCAAGAAGTCGAAAGAAATTAAATGTGATTTTTTGCAGTTTAAATTGTTAAAGTGGCAAAAATCTGGGAAAAAATAAAGCATTGAGTTGGAATGCTTACAAAGTAAATATACTTACAAAAACTCTTTACAAATGTTGCTAATATTGAACAAAATGGGATTTCCAAATGGGGTTTTCATTGCAGTACAGTAAGTAGCCTGCAGTTCAATCAAAATTTCACTAAGTTATGGTCTAAGTCGAGTCAGTCATGGCATCCCAGTTGTACAAAGGAGCGCAGAATTCTTTTCAAAAACTGTCAGAACATCCAAGGATAAACTTGTGTTTTTTACAGTTTCTGGCTATAATAAAGAATGTAACATTGGCCTTTTTTTTAGTTAACATGCCTTTCAAATCTGCCAGTGGGTTGTTGGGTCAAAGGTTCAAAGGCAGTTTTGTCAGTATGTAACTCAACTGAATAATGGCACATAAAGTCACCATCGAACTTAATAGACACATGAGTCGAAACTCCAAATGAGAAATTAACCTATTTTTTTTTAATTTGATATCTATTTGTATCATTCCCCTTGCATGCTCTTGCATCATCTTGAGAAATGACCACCAGAAGCGCTCCCTGATATCACCCCACCTCTCAGCGGGATCACATGAACATTTTTTGCTTGTTTTGGTTACTGTTTAACTTGGCCACCCCGAGCCTATTACTGTCCATTTGGAGCTTGCCAGGAAATGAGTTGTCAACTTCAAATAAATATTGCCTTATATAAACGTTCTGAGCTGTTCTTGGATATGGCGAGTCTTGACCCTGCCATGGAAAGGAGGCTGCCGCGCTCATCTTAGTGGCACCCTCTAATTATCCATCTCCAGAAGTAAAGGTCGCCTGTCCCAATGGGGCATGGCAACGCACTGGAGCAGTTCCCGACGTCTTGGAATTGAAAAACCCTGGAAGACAAAGTTGAGATTTAAAAGACTGTCTAGGGTGAGAACCTACAGCTTGTTCTGGAAGGTGCATCATTTTAAAGATCTGATTAAATATGTGCTGATAGACGAAAGCAAAGTCTGCAAGCAATCATTCACTGCAAGGTGGCGTCTTCCATGTAATTCATCCCATTCTCACTCTTTCATTTTCCATGTGTCTCTGTCACACACATGGCTTCCCATCAACCTCTGTTCTTCATGTTCTCCTGTCCCCGCTGAATCGCTCTCATTCTTCCAAATATGAAGGTGCAAAAGGTCAAAGTTCACTACTGCTGCTCTTTCATCTCCTTCACACTCTTCATTTGGATATCTGTAAAGCCTTGTTCCCTATGGCTTCTATACACACACATGTCCCATATTTACATTCTTCACTCTAATGTATTCTACTCCAGGAGCTTTTTGAACATTGGCTAAGTCTTTCTTCTGTTCTCACGTCAGTGCAGTTAGCAATACGTTTTGCATAAGCCAAACTATTACCTTGAGTTGTTCAAAATAAAGAAATTCTAACAAAAAACTTAAAATCATTTCGGAGAAAGACCAGAGAATGACTACTTTCGTACAGACAGAAATATCTCAACAAGTAATGGATGGATTGTCATAAATATTATTCCAACATTCATTGTTCTCAGAGGATGAACCTTACTTTAGCTATCATCTGACCTTCTCCTAAACATCCACCAGGAAGTTTAAGTTGTAATTAATTTAAGTGTTTAAACATTGACAGTACTTGATGGATTGCCACACAAGTTTGTAAAGACATTCATCATCCACTGTAAATAATCCTTAAATGTTAGTGATAACCACTCACTTTTCCTCTAGCACTATGATGAAGCTGACAAAACTATTTTTTTGGGCATCTCAACTACCATTTAATGGACTACCATGGTATTTATTATGAAAAATCATGTCTGGCTATAATAGTATTTACTTGAAAATGTCCAAAATGTTAATTATTTTAGTTTGGTTAGAATTCCGTGGGCATGGAGATGTATCTGCAGATGTGTGTGTGAACTGACGTGACAGGAGGTGTCTCTCAGCGCTGTAGTACACACACACATGGCAGAGGTCTGAGGTCTACACATGTGTCTGTGTGTGTGAGGGTGTGCTCACACACTGTAATATCTCTCCTCTCTCTTTTATTTTCACACACAGGCACAGCACATGTACTGGGCATAATTCACATACATAGTCTCACATATTCCCTGACTTTATACTTCAGGTTTTTATTTACTTTTTATTGAAATACTGCACTCAATATTACCTTGTAATTTTTTTATTCCCCTGATGTTTCATCCTATAAAATGTTTTTACACTCACTAAAACTGTACATTTGCATTTTGGGAAGTATAGGATCCTGTGTTTTGGTTCTTGGCACATACTAGATCAGGATATTTTCACTTCTGTTATAAAGATTTACTAGTCTCTTTAAAGCCCCCCAACTTTATGGAAATGCAATCCTAAATAGTTGGAGTGCAGTGTAGCCTACAGACCTTTTGGAAACCCTTGAATTTACAGGTCTTCAATTTCCTACTCATATTTTAGTTATTTTCCAGAATAGAAGTATTTTAATTAAATAACACAAAGGTTCTTATTAAAGTCTTAATTCATGTAAGGGCTCACAGTTTTACAAAGAGTGTACTGTTTACAGTTGACTTGCATCACATTACAGACCTTCTACGAGTCAATGTTTTATAAGGGGAACTCCTTTAAAACCAAAAAGCTCTAAGGGCCAGGGCCAACAAGGACAAATAAAAGCATTTAATTGTGTGCATTGATAATAAATTCAAATTTTGAAAATAAAATAAAACTTCTCGCGCTTAAGGCAGCCTTTAAGAGAAACTGTACTTAAGGATCTCTTTTAATAAACAATGAAGTCATTTATTTGTTTGGAATAGACACAGTGTGGTTTTAAAAATTGCTTCTATTCACAAGGAGTGACCACACAAATTTAAGGATTTACACTCAACAGGGCGCGTCGGTTGCTCTCCTTACTTGATTTAAAGGACCAACGGAATTTAATTAATTTAAACTTTATTATTCAAATGGTATTTCAATTTCACACTTAATAATTCAACTTTATTCTAGAAAATCAAAAAAAGGTCCTCCTTATTTTCCCCTTTATGCTTGGCCCTTCCGTACTTGGGGTGTACTACTGTATGTAAAAAGAAAAATATTAAAGCTTAGATGTCTCATATTCTTTCCTTTCACCTTCTCTCCTTCACCTCCATGTGTTTCTGCAGGTGCTGCTGAAGGACCCTCTCTACATTGGCCTGAGACATAAGAGAGTGCGAGGCCGGGCGTATGATGACCTGCTGGATGAATTTATGAAGGCTGTGTCAGACAGGTATGATAATAATAGCCGTCAGTGAACCATCTGCCCGCTTCCTTTTTGCAGTCTGCTATTGTCATCTTCATGCAAACAGCATATGGAGCTGTTAAAATAAATATTTCAAGCAGTTTAGCAGAGTTGCTGCGTGCAGTGATCTTGAAGGATTCAGGCGTCTGGAGCTTCAGCGGATGAGTCAGTTTTACCTCCTTTGAACTAAGTTCTGGTTGCTAAGCAATGTCAATCAAAACTCTGCCTACTGGATGAATGGAAACTTAAGCTTATTGAAAAGTGCTTTTGATTATAGTGGCACTGAGAGTACAGCTATCCAACCACTGGGTCCGCAACTGGAATGGACAATCCTATGTTTTTGAGTCTTAGTTACATAACAATATCCATTTTTAAACTGTCCCCAGTGATTTGAATTGCTTGCTTGTCCACAGAAACTCAGCTAATTGAGTTTTTACGTAATCCAATTAGCTTCTTGGTTTTCATATTTAATGTAATACATGATTGCTACCACCGCCATGACGTTATGTTTTCGGAATTGGTTACAGAAAAACAACCCGCCTGAACTTCTTTGTTTCATCCTTGTTGTTTCCACATTACGACTTACAGTAAATCTAATGAACACATTGAAGTCAAAACAAACGACTTCCCTCGGTAAGTGGGACCATCCGAGGAACATGTCAATGCAACACAGGCTTTGGCGGTGGGTGGTCTCTCTCCAAGTGCCATTCTTGTTCTGAATGCAATATGATTGATCATTTAAGCACAGAAGCTTCCTTGGATAGTAGGATATATCTGGTTTAAAGGGGCCCTGTTGTGCTATGCCCTATCCTGGAGTGCGTTATATCGATTTGTGTGCATGGTCTGTAAAGGCTAGCTTGAAAGGTTTTAGTTTTTTAGTTTAGTTTATTTTTATTTTTTTCGAGCGTGTAAAACCAAAGAAAATACAAATGAAACAAAAGGTGATACAGACATGATACAGTACGTATTAGACTCCATTGTTAACTTATGTAACATAGTGACATCACTATGTAACAATTGTGCTTCTTTTGGCTAGCGTTCCAAAACATTGTACGCATCTCTAGGCCGTTGACCAATCAGAACAGAGCCAGCCAGCTAACCAATCTGAGCAGACTGGACTCTGGTGTCAGATAGAGGGTGAAAAGAGGTGCTGCAGCACAGGCAGTATGAGAAAAATAAAGAGCTTTTTGAACATTTAAGCATGTAAACATGTCACAATAGAGGCACAACATACAAATATGAACCTGAAAATGAGTATAGGGCCCCTTTAATAAAGAAGCTGTGACTCCATTTGTCCCAGTCCAAAGAACGTATCTCACCATATATTCCCCAAGGGGATTTATACTCAGACTAGTAGACATGCTATTAGAGTGAGGGGTTAGTTTTGGCTTGTCGGGGGCACAGTACGTGTTTAATATTCCATATTGCCATTCGTTTGGTTTTCATTCGCTGATCTTATCTGTTCCTCCTCTCTGAGCTGCAGTTAATGAGTCATACTGCTTCCCTTCGGGGCTCGTGTTTATTGCAGTCTTGTCCTTAATGAGACTTTTGTATACCCTAGCCTTGCATGCGTGCGGGCATATCTCTATATCTGTGGGTCCCTGTGTGCCATGAAGCCACACACACATGGGCCTGGTTAAGACCCGTCCTAACCCAGAGAGCCAGAGTCCAGCAGCAGGAGCCTGGGTCTGGGCCCCCTCCAGCTGGCAACAGGAAGCCATGACTCTAATAACCGGGTGGCTTCTCAACTACAGGGAACAGTGAAGCTTTTTCCCCAAAGGAGCCAGATTGGCGGAAAATAAGTAATTATGGGCTCAGAGATTGAATGAATGATTACAGCTCTGCAGCCTTTCAAGTAATATTCTTGTTTAGTTTTCTAAGAAACTAAACTATAAGAGTCCAGATTGATTCATCATAAATAAACAGAAGAAGTACAGAGGGATTCTTTTATCCAACATTTAAAAATACTGAAGGAGAATGGTACGTGTTTGATTTCCTCCAGCCGCTGCTCTTGTTGAATAATCAGCAGGTGTTGTCTGCTGCTCTGTTCTCCAGGCAGAATGAATCATCCCTTAATCTCATTGCGTCTACACCCTCATCACAAAGCTCAGCAAAGGTTTCAAAACTTTGAACTCAATCTTTTCTCTCATAGAAACACTAACCTTTGTTATCACCCTTAATCCCTATGTTTTTCTTTTAGCTTGTCCAGATTTCTTTGTCACAGTCCCATTTCATAAGGCTCAGCAGAGCTTTCTGAAATAGAAGGAATGTGCTGGAAGTGAAAATTACACACAAGTAGAAATTACCAGAAAAACTGTGCTTTACTGTAAGGCCCCGTCCACGCGGAGACGAAACGTGTTGTATCCGCTACAGTTCTCTATCAAATCAAATCAAGTTTTATTTATATAGCACATTTAAAAACGATTTTTGGTAGAGCCAAAGTGCTGTACATGTAATAAAAACACTTTACTACAATCACAATAAAAGACAATAATTGACAACAGAAATATAAAAAACAAAAACACAGGGAATAGTCAGGTGTCATGCTCCGCTCTGACTAGAAGGCCAGAGAGAAGAAGTGAGTCTTTAGTGAGGATTTAAAAACCCCTAGTGTCTGGGCCGACTGTGTGTGTGTGTGTGTGTGTGTGTGTGTGTGTGTGTGTGTGTGTGTGTGTGTGTGTGTGTGTGTGTGTGTGTGTGTGTGTGTGTGTGTGTGTGTGTGTGTGTGTGTGTGTGTGTGTGTGTGTGTGTGTGTGTACAACATGTGTATGCACACGAGTTGGACAGCTGTGTTTGGACAAAGCACCCTTGTGTGTGACCTTCTTTATAGACGTCCTCCTGACTCCGACTAAAGGAATCACTCTTCCTCTGTTCTCCTAGCCCCCACCCCACCATATAAGTATGTATGACATCCACCTACGTCCTATTAGCTGGAGATTCAGATTTCATCAGGTCTCAGCTGAATCCCTATTGTGGTACATGAAGGAGCTGGGGCACACGTTAACACCCCTGTCCCCCAGTTTGACCCAGACATAACACCAAAGTCTGATTGATACGTCACCTGGGAGAGCGGCTCATGTATCGCATTCTTTTTCATTCTATCTTACATTAATAAAAATGACACAGGCATTTATTCCCAATATATTATATAGGTTTGGCAGTAAATTGAAAAAAATACCTGAAAGTATTACTCCAGAAAACAATACGTCTAGGTGTGTTTTGTTCATTCTGCTACCCGTATAACAGTGGCCAACATATATCATAGCATAATAAAATATGTGAAGCACAAAGCAGCTATGTGTGGTGCTGCTAGCATGACTCCAGATAGCTTAAACAGCGCCATGGCAGGAACGGTTAGCGTCTCCTCTGCAAGTGTCTAGTCTGCCTAAGACACTTAGGAGCTGATATACTGTAAATGTAATTTACTTTTGAAGTTTTTAAGGTTAAATCATTCAATATCCTTTAGATATAAATCATTCCATGGCTATAGGCAAACAAGAATGTTTGGGAAGATCTACATTTTTAGGTCAAGTTAAACTGTTCACAAATTGGCTGTACAAAGCGATTAGTACATTTATGTTGTTACATGTAGTACCCTTTTAGATTTTAAAAAGATGCATACTATTTGAAAAAAAGTGAACCAAGGCTTAGAGGGGCCCTAATATGCTTTTTGGGGCTTTTACCTTTCCTGTAGTGTGTTATTTAGGTTTTTGTGCATGTAAAATGTAAAAAACTAGCTTATTAACATATTCATAAAATTCTCTGCCTGCCATAATCCATATTAAACCGTTCTTTTGGATATTTTTTTCTTCTTTGAAAATATTAAGGTGTTAACATGCTAAAGCCTCCACTATGTTCTATAGTTGTTATTTTGCATGTCAGCTGTTTTGTGCAGAGCAGGTTGAGCACAATGTGTTTATAGAGCTTTTTTTATTGCAAACAGCTACAGTTAAAACTACCTTATGCGACACACAAGACTGTTTTAAAAGAAGTCACGTTGCTGTTGATTATAGCCACTTGTTATGGAGAAACATTCCATCCCTCAAAACGACTGCATGCAGTTGCAAAGGACACACTAACCACAAGCTGTGTGAGAAACCTTTGGTTAGATTCACTGTCAAGGGAAGAACCAAGGACTTTTGCATTATACCTGCACACACTGGGAGTCATCAGGAACAAAGTTTTTACTCAGTTTTACACGCTTAAGCAGGAGTGGACAGGTTCATCCTAGTAACAGATGTAAGCTCTTTCCGACCAGGCCCCTTTTGGTCTCAGAAAGTCACTGAACAGACTCTGCTGTTGACAAAGCGCTGGCAAAAGAGACGGAAAGTCATCTCATTTCCAAATCTAAACAGCAGGGATACACCTTTTTTTCAGAACAGTCATGAGAGTTGGAACGAAGTCCCTGTTTTGGGATTGGAGTTCAACAAGTCGTGAACTCTGCTTTGAGTTCAAAGTTATAACAACAGTAGTACCTTTCTTATTTTCTATCAATATTAGTTACATATTGAAAATAAGTCAAAACCTACTATGGGCACATCTAGAGATAAATAATAATAATAGATAATATAATTAAATAGAATATTTGATGGATCCATCGACCACAACCTAGATTACTATTTAAAGACATTTTAAAGACATAGGCAACACATAGTTATTTTATAGCCACAAAGTTACAACACTCCTCAAAAGGGCAATAGTGTGGTTTCCCAGCTAAATAGTTAATGCACACCATAATATTAACCTCTTAAGCCCTGAGCCTGTTTTTCAGGTCTCAGGCTCAAAAATGACATTCCCAGAACAAATGACCATATCTTCCCTTCTAAAAGGGTTAAATTAATAATCTTTATTCTCAAAGTAATGATAAACCTGTGAGTTGGATGTAGAAAAGTCAGAATCAATATAGATGTTTTTTATTTTAAAGAAAATTCAGATTTTACATAGTAAAAAACTGTAAATTATCATGTCCGTCCAAATATTCTTTTTTACTTATAGTGAAAACTACCCTTGGATGATGGGTTAGTAGACTGAAAGCTTTAGGAATCCAAAGTACAACATATAATAAGTACCCTGTATCAAGATTGATGCAAAACAAGTGAAATTTGACCTTTTTAGAGAGATTTAGCCAAAAAAAAAACACTTCTGGGGTCATTTGGGTGGATTTGACCTATCTCTGGCCCCCCTTGGTCGATTTTGATGAATGAAATCTCTTTATAACCGCTAGAGCCAATGGAATCGAGGGAAAGTTATATACACACCAAAACGTTAACAAATAAGGAGTGAGAGTGACGCGTTACCAAAACCGGAAGCTGTATATGGTGGCTACCATTAGCAGCTAACTTTTCCGCTCCGATTTTTACATAAAAATTGAATTATGGATTATAAATAATTTTTTCAAAGGCACAGGTACATTATCAACCTATGGATCAACAGTTGTAGCATTTTCTTTTTTCGTTTTAATGCCATTGAACACGTCTTTTGACCTAATTGACAGCTACGGTGAGACGATCTGCCGTAAATGCTCCGTAACGGTACGTGTTGTGATGTCTGTGTTTGCTTCCCCTGTCGCAAGTTCGGATCGCTCAGTGATGATACTATACCTAAATAATCTGTGGAGTCTCAGCTTTAATCGGCTATATTGTATGTGCAGCTACGATAAGTAATAAGGGTATCTTTATCTTGAATTGTGTGCTGCAGTGCGTTAGAATTTTTTCGCTCAGGGGTCATTTAGACGCTTCTTATGAGACTTGTGTTTTGTTTTGGTAAAAATGGTTCATATCTTCAGTTAGCTGAGATTCTTCCCGTTAATCTGGTGCTACACATTAATAGTTTCATAAATGTTAAGAAGCCCTGAGACATTGTCTCGAAAAAAAAACGGTGGGAGGGGTCCAATGGGGGGACCGCCGTGCTTAAGAGGTTAATAAGTCATTCATATTTAAATATTTTTTACAATGTTATCAACTGAAGTAATGATTTGGCACCCTTGTACATGTTTTTCCGTCTTCCTGTGCTGTTACTTAGTAACAATTATTCCCATTATTTAGCTGGCAAAAAGGTGCATTGTCAGATGTTGGCGTTCCATTTAGAGGGTCGCCAAGGAACGACAACAGACTGTCGGGCAGAACAGGGACAACAACGACACAAATGGCCTCCAAGACGAGCTTTGTTTAAAGGTCCCATGTCATGCTTTTCCGGTTATTACCCTTGTGTGTTATGAAGGTTTTTCTGCATGTAAACGGTCTGCAGTCACAAACCCTCAAAGTACACCCTGTAGCGAGTAAAACTCTAACACAGAAAAGACCTGTCTATGCTGCCCCAGAACGCCTCGTTGGAGATTTATCTTTTTCCATTGTTGTCTTCCTGGGTACAGTGACGTGCCCATACCCAAATGGACCCATTTCCGTGGAGCTCCTCACACACACACACTCTCTCAGCAGCGAAACTGTGGCGCGCTTACACTGTAGGTGCGCCGCGTTTGGGGGTGCAGGTGCTAGTGGAGCCTCGCAGATGGGGGTGCTGCAGCACGTCTTCCCGCGTCCATTCGCGATGTCTCGCTGTCTCGCAGATCCCACGCAGCAAGCAGGAAATTAACCCAGCTCATACTGTCCGCTCCAGCAGCGAGCGCAACGTCCCGCCAACACGGCACCCAGACCCCACGCAGCATTCTCATCTGTTTGTCCTTACTGGTGTCATTTTCTGGTTGCTAACGCCATTGTAACACATAATCACTGATGTTCCGCTGTAACGGTGGTAGACTCATCAGAACAGAGTGGGCGAGCTGACCAATCAGAGCACACTGGGCTCATAGAGGGGGGGGGGCGGGGGGGCGGGGGGGGTGGGGGCAGGAGCTCCAACAAGCCGTTTAGGACAGAGAGTGAATACACATACTACACAGAGATGCTGTATGAGAAACCAATGTGAGTTTGGAAAATTGCACAATGTAAATCTATTCTAGTAGACCTCAACAATGGAATTATGATCAGTAGAAATGGCCATGACATGGGACCTTTAAGGGAAAGCACACAGAAACACACACACACACACATTGTCAAAAGCTCACCCCCTATCTTTATGGCTCTTATGGATCTAAAGAGCTTTCTGCATTGGGAAGATGCTCCTTTCTTTCTGCACGGTACCACAACCACAGATCTGTAGTTTATGGTCAGTGGGTGCCCATAAATATGCCTGTGTTCACAGCTCAGCCTTTTCTCAGGAGCATCTGGCCTTTCTGGGCTATGATTTTAAAGTAATACATATAATTCAATGTCTAAAAGGCCACTTTTTCAGAATCAGAAATCCTTTATTTGTCCCGCACCGGGGAAATTATTTGAAACATTACAACACAGTTCTTTGACTTTAGTGAGAATACTTGCATTGTGTGAGTACGTCTCAACATCTACTGACAACTTAACTTCCAGAACTCTTCCTGTATAGGCAGCTTGATTTGTTGTGAACTGGTGTGACCTCTCCAGTAGTCATTGCATTAAAACCATGCCAGAGGGCGCTGCACTGGCAGAGGCCACATCTATGTCTCTGTCTCCAAAAGCCTCAACACAATGAACGTTTATAGCTCCCTACTTGGCCTCATTATTCCTCCTCTTCGCACAAGCTCTCCCTGCTTTAGTAATGCTCTCTGCTTGATAGGAAACACATTTCTCTATTCAGCACTACTGCCGTGTTGGCAGTTAGTCAGCCGGGCTGTCAATCTCTGCATGAGGAACCAGTGTCTTGCAGAGTGGCAGAGGGAAGGAAACATTGACCCAGCGATGGACAGTTTTATTGCATTTGAACACAGCTCTAGTCGCTTCTCATCCTGCATTTCTTTCTTGTCCCACTTCCGATCAATTTCATCCCCCTGCTGAAAGTTTAAGCACTTTAGCAGCAACTGTAGCAAGTGGGAAAAAGCTTTAGTGAATTTTACGACATCAGTGCAAACGAGGATCCTTTTCCTCATGAGGTATGAGGCAGGGTTTTATGAAAAGACAAAGACAATTAAAATACAGAATGGAGAAATAGAGTAAAACAGAGTTGAGGAAGAACTTCAAACCTCCCCCCTGACAGACACACAGACAGACAGACATACAGACAGACACACAGACAGACACACAGACAGACAGACACACAGACAGACAGACCTCACCCTTTCCTCCCATTGTTTCTAATATATACAGTCACATCCTTGAGACAGCTTTCATGTAGTTATTGTACTGTAAAGTACTCCGTTGCAAGGGTTTTCCTCAAACATCTTAAAACCAATCCTTTCAACTAACATTTGAGGAACCCCTCCCCAAACAGTGATTGTCCAATCACCGCTCAGCTCATTTAACTAGGGAGAGCAGGTGTGTCAGGTTTGTATGCGCTGAAAGGTTGTTCATGGAGCTGTAATAGTTTTACAAGAACTACTCCTTAAACCCCAAGCATTTTACACTTTTTTGGTTGAATGACTCAAATAGGGTTAAAACAAACTTAATAGGTTTTTACATTCTGTTTCAATACAAACAATATGCAATGTAGTACTCCTCTTGTACATTTTGTATATTTTTCGTTGGTGTCTTGCAAAAAAAGTGGTTGCTAACAAATGGGAAAAATAAACGAGGTTGTGGGGGACATTAAACATCATCACTACTCATCTTTTGCAAGTATTCCAACCCTTCAACTAGCAGATATATCCAGCTACTGTATAGTACTTTCGAATTGTATTTTAGTTTCACCATTGCAAAATCAAATTACAAATTGGAAATGGTGGTGAAGGGAAGTCATGTGACCATGGTGTAGATTTAAGTGGCATTCATTTATGAAGATTATCTTGTTAAACAAAGTGTTTGAGTAGGCTATCATAATATTTGTTTGCCACAGATGTTATTTTCTGCAATAATCAAAATGATATGGAAAAGTACAATTAGCAAGGGAACTAGGGCTATGCTAGCTTCCATGTTAGCTTCAAAAACCTGTCATCCCTGCAGCACTCTGTAGGAGCAATGCACAGTATTGCAAGAGCTTTGTGGATGGTGTTTTTATTTCAATCTTTGGAAGCGAATATCAGGAGCAAAAGCGTTAGCAATGGATAATACAGAATAGTTATCTGCTCTAACATAAATCGCAAAATCTAGCAAGTCCAACCTGAATCAGCATTATTTCCAATTAGCATTTCATGAGCTAACTACATTTGGTGAAGTTTTGGGTAATATGAAAAGATTAACATGTAACACAGCACATCCACTGTTGTAGTGTTTCCCCACTCGGAAGCCAGTTCTACCACCAGAATTTAACTTTACGGAACAGCTGCTTTCCCTCACCAATTTTGTGGATTTGATATCACTTCAGCAGCAACTTGCTATCTTAGATATTGTTACCTTAGCTAACATGCTAATCAATCCTTCGAGTAAAATCCTTTTCTAAAATCATAAAACTAACGTTGCTAACTTAGCTAGGTAGCTAGAGCTGATAACATCTGATAGTGACGGTTATCATTTCAGGCTGCGAAAGTTTACAATAGTGGCAAATTGGTATTTAAAGGTGGGGTAGGTCATTTTGGAGAAACCAGCTTGAGTGCGCTAGATTTTGAAAATACACAGCCGGAAAAAATCTGCCACTTCCTTATAGAGCCCCTCCTCCAACACACACAAACGCGCACATGACCAATGAGGGCACGAGATAAGTTTGTGCACAGATGGAAGGCTGACAGGCAGGTAGGCCATCCAGTTATTTTAGCCGAGCTGGCTAAAATGATTGGTCGTGCTTTTTACAGTACTACGGCTTCCACAGATGACATTTTTTTATGGATTTTTTGTCAAAGCACTTAAAATATTCATTGCTATCGGGATGTTAAGAGCATTCCATGGAATATAACAAAAAGTGTATCTCGAGTCGGTTTCTCAAACTTACCTACCCCACCTTTAATGCTGAGTATTACAAAAATAATTAAGACTATATTTTTACTGTAGTAATAGCCACTCTCAATGTATCTTTTTAAATAATGAAATGACATATTTTAGATCTACGTATCTGCCATTAGCTTACACCAGGTAGTACTTTGCTTTTCCTGCAGCTGAACCCCTGTCTCTCATCTTGGAAAGCAGCAGCAGTCCCTTTGAAAACTTCCAGTAAATTCCTGAACAAAAGTCCCATATGTTGACAGGCATGGGAACTCGGGATTCCTCTCTGGCGCTGCTAAATCTAATTTAAAGACCCATAATGCTGACCTTTTGTAGGAGCTTATTAGCACAGTATTGACTGTGATAGGTGGTCTGAGCAGCATCTTGTTAAATTGAACACGGCTGCTTTGCTGGGAGACTGGGTGGGCTCCTTTATGCAGGTTTATCCTCCCTTTGTGAATTTGGGGAAAACAGGTGTCAGCTTGTCAAATGCCTATTTAACAAGAACAAGTTATGTGACTTTAAATTAAGCTTAAAACATGAAGTCTCACTCAAGTGTATTCCTCTTAATATCTCGAAATATTTAAATTCAACTTCAAGAAATCTGAATGAAATACATTGTTAAAAATGTTTTCCACTGAGAAGCCAGCATCACATTTCTTAATGTCTCACCCTGTGATGTGTTATGTGGTGAGAGAGCGCCCCCCTCAGGACTGCAATACAGTTTCTTTTTAAAGTGGAGACAGCTCTCTCTCTACATGTGTTTATGTGTGTGTTTGAGTGTGCAGAAAACTATCAAACTATGACTTTTAAAAATTAAGAAAATAGCTCACTTATATCCTTTATTTCTTTGTTTCTGTCTTCTTACAGGTATGGAATGAACTGTTTGATTCAATTTGAGGACTTTGCAAATGTTAATGCCTTCCGTCTGCTGGGCAAGTACCGCAACAAGTACTGCACGTTCAACGATGACATTCAAGGTAACAAAACGACACACACACACACTCACACACAGATGGCCATTGATGGCCATTGTCTCATATCCATATATACATATGGATATCATACTGTTATGATAAATGGGGGATTCAGCTTTTTATTTTTCTCAAAACATTTCTACAAGGCATATTCCTGATTAATTTTGTATATGTTATTTAGGCGTTTTTTACATAAGGCTAGAGCTTAAAAGATTAACAAAAAAACAAACATATGTCAGATATAAATAAATAAGTTTGCCATGGTGTTATTAGGTTAATATGCAATTATTCAAATGCGGGCTATACTATATAGATTAAGTTGCTTTTTGTTTTATTTGTTAATTTATTTTGTATTATTTGCCATACAGCAAGGAAACATCAGATTTTACTCTAACTGGTCTTTCTTCGATCTTACTTATGTCGTTTCATTAATCACTGTTCTCTATCACTCTTGAACATACAGCAGTAACATGAGTAGTAACATGAGTGTCACAGAACTTATGAAGAATGTCAGTAAGAGTATATTAAGTGTGTGTCTGTAATACTCCTCAGGTACTGCTGCTGTGGCAGTAGCTGGACTCCTGTCCGCTCTCCGCATCACTAAGAGCAAAATGTGTGACCATACCATTGTGTTCCAAGGAGCAGGGGAGGTATGTGCAGCACACTTATAGCAAGACTGACCACAAGAGTTCATATTTAGATATTTGCAAATCTCAATTCTAAAATAATGGGTCACTCCTAACACCATGCGCACAGGTGATCTAATAAAAACCCTCCTGATGCATTTGCTCTTTTATCCCTCCCTTTGTCTTCCCAGGCAGCGATGGGGATTGCAGAGCTGATCACCATGGCCATGGAGAAGGAGGGACTCGCTAAGGAAGAGTGTCTGAAAAAGATCTGGATGGTGGATTCCAAGGGTCTCATTGTCAAGGTGTCACGATCAAATACTTCACATTGCATAACTAAACTTATCCAATGTAATCTGACCATTAGGTTACCAGAATCAATAGTTCAGTAGGAAGTTAGTAAATGGATCCCAAAGTCCTGAATATCACAAACACCACAGGTTTTTGTAACAGGTTCAGGATCTCTAAAGGAGGATTTTCCCAAGCCGTTAGAAGTCAGTTACCTCCACAATGAGGAAAAAACATTTACCAAGTTAATTAGTGCGAATGCTGTTTACAGCATTCACACGCATTTTCAGCAGGAAATGCATTTTCTAGTTTATAACACAGGTTTTGTCCTTGGAATCACAGCAAAAGGCTCCTACACTAACATCTGCTAAACATCTGTTTTTTCTACCATATCCACGTTATTCATCCCACTTTCCTCCTTCGCATCCTCTGTACTTAAATCCAATCTTTACCACTGCCCCCTCAACTCCACCAATACCACTCTCTGTCCTTTTCATCCTTTCTCTGTACTTCATATTCATTACATTTGACCTTCTGTTTTCTCACTGATTTCCAACTCGGGATCCTTTTGCTCAGAGGAACACTTTGAAGAAATCTTTAATTCCTTCAGCAATTAAAGTGTCAATGATTTTCCACATATGGTTTCATGTGTTTAATGTCCTCCTCTTCAACCTTCCTCTCCAAATCCGCAGGGCCGGGACAGCCTGACTCATGAGAAGGAGAGGTTTGCTCATGAGCACCCACAGATGAGCAAACTCGAGGATGTTGTTCATGAACTGAAACCCACAGCCATCATTGGTAACAAAAAACAATAACAAGCATTAGATGTTTTCAAAAGACAGACAGATCGCAAGTTTGAAGCTATATGTTGAACATATTGTCAGAATGGTTTTTGATAGATGACATTGATGGATTGGATGCAAGAAAGGACAGTTAGCAGCATTTTAGGTGGCTTTAGGAGTCTGTTTCTCCAAAATTGGGGGCGTGCTAACTGCCTTCTACTGTAGCTAATACACTTACTATGGATAGGTAACTCATACAACCAACTTTTAAAACATTCCAAAATAAGGGAGAGCTCTGAGAGAAGCAGACTGAATTAGAATGCATTGCTCATGTCTAACTGCTTCCTGTCTCAGGTGTGGCAGCTATTGCCGGAGCCTTCACTGAGCAGATCATCGCAGACATGGCTTCCTTCAATGAGCGGCCAATCATCTTCGCCCTCAGCAACCCGACCAGCAAAGCTGAATGCACTGCTGAGCAGTGTTACACCATCACACAGGTACTCCCTCAAGACTTTCTTCATGGCAGTAATAGTAGTCAACTTATCGCCTACTTATTCATAATCCATTAAGCAATAAAGTTAAAGTTATTGTCTTGCAATAATGGCTGAAAGTGTTGTAGATTTCCCGCTTTTCTCTGTTTTATGTTATATTGAAATGGAAATCTTTGAGTTTTGGACAAACAAAACACCTAAAGACTTCACCGTGGATTTTAAGAAACTGGGATGGACATTTTAACTATTTTCTGACATTTTACAGACCAAACGATTAATCTATTAATCTAGATAATATTCTGAACTGTTATTGATATAGAAAACAATTGCTAGTTGCGACCCTGAATACATAGCTATAAATGGTTTCATTGCTAGTGAATATGTGAAACAAGCTATTAATATTACCCAGAGGGGCCAAGGCTTTTCTCATTAGTAAAAGTAATGAATGGCTCCATAATTAAATGGGTTCCCCTTTGCCCATTTTACAGTTCTCCACTTGGTTTCATGACAATTGGTTCAGTATTTGTTTCTGTAATCCTGCTAACAAACAGATAACAAACCCAACTGAAAACATTATCAATGGTTATAATATTAACATTTATTTTAAAATAAATACATACATTGCCATCACTCATTGTCCTGTAGGGGCGGGGCATCTTTGCCAGTGGCAGCCCATTTGACCCCATCACCCTGTCTGATGGGAGGACGTTCTACCCTGGTCAGGGAAACAACGCCTACATCTTCCCCGGTGTGGGCCTGGGGGTCATCGCCTGCGCCATCCGACATATTACTGAGGAGATCTTCCTCACTTCAGCAGAGGTAACGCACTGACATAAACAGTTCATTTAAAACTTTTCAAATCTTTGATATCCTTTTTAAATAAATGCATGCATTTGTACAATCAATTGTGTAATATAATTACTCATGATGTCACCGGACCTATACTTTGCACTCCACTGGTATTTAATGAATGCCTGGAGCCTTTCATGGTATATGGTATTATTGACAGTGACAGAAATATTTAGAATTTGTACAAAGGTAGCAATACCAGACTGTAAAATAATAATTTTACAAAAAAAGTCCCGCATTTAATGTAGGTATTGATTTCAATAGTTTGTTGGAGAAGGATAGGAATGGATAGTATACAGGCAGGCTGGGTTTGTACTACTGATTGTAATACTGTAGTTGGTCATGGTGGATCTAATTTTAGGGTGGGGGTTAGGGTTATGGTTAAGATATAACAGTGGTTCATAATATATAAGCTCATCAGGTTTGATATAAAACTTGTAACTGAGCTGTATATAAATGAAAGTGTAATATTTGTCTCTGAAATTGAGTTGGTTGAAAGTTATATCAGTCCGATGGCACATTTGTTTGACTTTTAGGGATATGAATAAGGGCTCAAGTCTTTTAACACTAAGTTAACTGCATGACATTGAAAACCGAAACTGTAAAGAATAGGCGTTTATCAGGAAAACGGGCCATTAGACAAATCGGCTTTTGGTCCAATGGGTCTCTTTTTTTTTTTTTTTTTACTTTTGGGCATTGGAATAAAGACGTAACTACTTTAAGGCTTAGTTAACTGTATAACATATACAAAGAGAGAGACAGAGATTGGTGCTGTAAACTGGATGGGCGTTTGTCAGAAAAATGGGCCATTTTTTATTTGTAATATCATATACACAACGACAGTGTAGTTTTGCTGTATAATATACGTATATCCAGAGAGAGAAAGAGATTGGTGCTGTAAACTGTGAAAAACGGGCCATTGGAAAATAGACTTTCGGTCCTTTGGGACATTTTCCTGATTATTTGGGTTTGGAAGAATTCGGCTGATTTTCCTCTCTACTGTAAACCTGAGCTGTGTGTTTACCATTAAACAGGCTCTGGCTGACCTGGTGACAGAGAAGGACCTGGCAGAGGGACGGTTGTATCCTCCTCTCAGCTCCATCAGGGAGGTCTCTCTCAAACTAGCTGTCAAGGTGAGAGCTCAGTGCACACACAACAAAGACCAGATGTACCTCACAAGCTGTAAGAGTCTAATTGTATAGTGACTTGTGAAACAGATCAAACTTAAATCCTCAAAATGTTTGCATTACAGATCATCGAGTATGCCTATAAGCACAACATGGCAACACTTTACCCGGAGCCGTCCGACAAGAAAGCATACGTGCACTCACTCACCTACAGCACTGATTATGATGAGTTTGCTGTGGCCTCGTACAGCTGGCCGGAGGACAGTATGACTATGCAGTCATGCAAACTGTAATGCACTGGACAACAGAATGAGGCCAGGGGGTGTAGGGTAACTACTGAATGCAACATAATCACAAGACATGATGTTGGGATAGGAGCAAGGCTGTGCGTATAATTTTCTCAATGATATATTTCTGTGAAATTAATGGTGGCAACACATAGAGGTAGGCTTTATGTCTGTGATGTCTGCCTATGGTAGTTTGAAAATACATTTTAACAAATAGTTAATTAAAAAATTGCTGAAATTAAGAAAGCTTATAAAACGTGAAAAGAAAGCCGTTTGCCGAACTTGTGAAATATTGCACTTGTGGCTGTTATCACATTCGATTTTATGATAATATATCTGGGGAAAGACCTAGTTAGTTAGTTTTACTGTAAAAAGCAGTGACTTCATGATTGTCAGCTATAATCCGAAAACGTTTTGTCAAATTAAAATGGTTTTGATTAATGTTTTATATGTCTGGTCACTTCATTTCTGCTAAGAAGACAATGATGCGTTTGAGCATAAGGCTTGGTTATAAATGGGTACTTCTAATTGAGTTTCTCACAGAAATACTGTGAACAAAAGTTTTTATAACGACGGACACACTGTAGTATTTTCATCAGTGCAAGACAGAATGTTTAAACTGTCCATTTACTCTCATGGTGACATCAACTCCCTTGGTAAATGGCAAACATTGTCGCTTGTTTGTTATTTAAAAAACATCAAAACGCTCTGCAGGGTGGTTGTGAAATGCGGCTTATGGTACTCTGGCTGCCTCTGGTGGCCAATGTCAGTGAATAAGAATCCTATTATCACACTCAGAAGTATCAGAAGTACTTTCTCTCCAGGGGGATTAGATTTATTTTGGACTGGTATTCGATATTTCAATAAAAAAAATCTTACATTAATTACGAATATTTAAATAAACATAGAGAAGTTGAAGTGAAAATGTTTACATTATACTAAAAAATATAACAACAAGATAAAAATCTGTAAATCACATTTTATACAGTTGTGTAATAGTACATTGTTTTTGAAATATAATTATATCAATGCTGTAAACTTGATCCTGTTTTATCTTACAGCTTCATTATAACTCTATGTGCAAATGTTTGTTGTTTTTTTAAACATCAGACTCTAACAGAGACTAAATCTACATTAGCACATACTAAATAATTAAGTACCACATTTGCTATCAATCTTTATTATTTTCATGCTCTCATATATTCAAACTAATTCACAGGTGCTCTACGTGAACCACAGAACAAGTGATGTGTGCAAGCCACACAAAAAGCAGAGGCTAAATCAAACTGCTTCATGATCCAATAGTGTATTTTCTGTCTGTCTGTTTTTAAACTGAGGATGATTTTTCATTACTCAATCGATCAGAGGCCAGACAGTCAGTACCCGAGGCCTTTGGCTGGCCCGCAGCCCAGCCCAGTCTGAAATCAATAGAGAAGCAAGCAGACCAGTCAGCGTTGAGCGCTGAGCGTCCCGCCCCAGGCAGGGTTTGGAGAGACAAACATTTGTTTTGCTTCTTGCTTCACTCTCCCTTTTAATTCAGCCCTGGGCAACCGCCACTCTGACATGATGATCAATATGTCTCAATGTCAGCACCATGCAGTCGGCAGCCTATAGGCCATCAATAGTGTATCAGTACTCAAATACATACAAGGACTTATATTAAAATATAAAGAATGGATTGTGTACCAGGTATCATTGGTTATTGTTTTCAAAAGATATACACTCTCACAGCCCTGTCAAATGAACTTGAGTATACAATCAACAACAACAACATCACCAGTCATGATCCAAATGTATTTCTTTGAGCCAACTGTTTTAATAGAATGATATTTAATACTTTTAGTGGTATCCTTCTATGTCATTGAACTGTTAAGATGGTTTGGTCAAGTTTGCATTAGTGTCAGATGTTATATATTCTAACAAAATATATGACTTGAGCTAGGTAGCTTAGCCATGTATCAGTTACTTTTAGACAGCTTTATGAACTGCTAATTTAGACATCTTTTTCTATCAATAATGCTAAAAATGTTCACTATTTTCATCTGTTTCTCAAGTCTATTTTACCATTCATCCTATACTTATAGCATTTCACCATTTATCCTGTACAGCTAACTAAATAGAACATGTTTCCTTTCCTTTTAACTGAACAAGTTAATTTCTTTAGCTATCTGTTTTAGCTTAATGTTGTACACTTTGGAAGCTTGCTAGCTTTTTCACACTCGCATTCACAATATGTGCCATCAGGTGATATACATGTAGCTGACTCAATATGTTGATACTTTTCTTTAATTTGAGTACTATTTATTTATTTCCAAATTAGTTGAGCTACTTATTTCCTGAGGCACATGTATCTGGTTGGGAATAAGTATTTATGCTACTTTGCTAAAGCTAACTTTCAGTAAATCTGTAATACGGGAGAAAATATGTTTCCCTTGAAACCTAATTGAGGATTCAGTTTGGAACCTTATGTTGTAGGAGACAGGGCTGTTATCTTATCCCCTGTCTCTCCCTCTCCCCCCTCGCCCTTCGGCCCTCCGCGGCACCTTGCTGGTCGCAGCCAAGCCGGTGACTGGCAGCTGTAACCCGACATCACTTTGACCTTGTTTACAGTCTCACATGTAATGGCACCTTGCTGAGACCTTGTGATCAGTGCCAATCAGTAAACCCCCCGAGGGACTATCGCCTGTCTACCCATCCTCCCTGTCGCCTGTCTGGCATTAAGCCCAAAAAACACTTTCCCATCTGCCCCGGCAGGCGGCCACCATCACACTCTTAGCATGTCCTGCTTGCATTTCTGTGTCACGTCAGCATAGTTCAGACAGCATCATTTCATTTCCTCTCAGGACCCATCCTTTGATCATTTTATGTATGTCCTTTAACAATATATTTCATTTGTATTTCACTTAGAAGAAATATTGCAGATATACTGATTTAAGTACTCTGTTGACTATTATTTGTATTTCCTTCTTCTTTAATGAATATCTTTCACTTGTAGTGGCTGTAATTTGCAGGTTTGTGAAGAAGAGCAACATCCTATAAAGGACCAGCAGAGGATGCTCTAACATATAGTTTGAGCAGACATCAGTGAAATGCACTATACGGTAACATGTGTGAAAAATAATTATTTGAATGCACACATTTGTCTATTATTATCTCTCCACGCAATTAGTTCCTTCTGTAGTTCTGCCGCTACCTTCGTCGCTAATGTATTCATATAATGACACAAGATAATTACTCTAAAAGGAAAAATACGCCCAACTATAAATCAATGCATTTACTCAAATTTCACCAGCTACATCTCCATATACATATAATAGTTCAGACTCTTGTATTATTCCTGTCTTTGAATTACTAGGTCATTATATCCTGCATATAGTCCGAGATGATGATGGGTAAATTGGACAAAACGTATGTGATATTATAGTGTTCTATAATCGGCTAATGGGTTAAATTATGCTATGCTTTCTTGTAATTTTGAATATCTGTTGCATAGAGAATCAGACTTAAAGGCAAGAATAAATATCTGATCAAGTGAAGGATATAGCTTTAGTAACATTTGATACTCATGAATATAAAGATCTTCTTGGAAAAACAAGACATTTTAGACTAAAAACAACAATGTTGTGTGTAACATTTAGAGAGGCTTAGTCATATCTTATTCTTGAATATAGGTTTCCAAATGTTAAACCAAGACATTGTTTATACTGTGACTTCACTTATTAGGACTACGACTATGTAATGTATTTTATCTTTGATATTTTGAGATGGTAAAAAAAAGGACAAGGCATCTTTGCCCCAGGCTTGGATTCAAACCTGGGACTCTACAGTCACCTTGAACAGCCACTCGGCTTTACAGGTGCTTTTAGTTCTGCTATTATTTTATACTTAATGTTAATATTCTACGCGCCACTGTCTGCATGTGTCTCCTGCAGTTGCGTCACTCACACTTCAGCTGCCTTGAGAACGTGCAACGGTAATTCATCTTGATCCGTGTTTCCAACTATGTCATGTTACATTTGAAGAAGTCTGGCCCTGAAAGTCCTTGAATTAAGTAAGTCTGTTATTGTTCCTAATTTATTTGTATTTTTTTACAACCTTTAGAAAACGTGCCATTTAGAGTAGCATGGTGTGGACACATTTTTAAAGTATTGAATTGTGCTTGAGCCTATTATGAGCTTCAGCCATGACCTTTGCTTTGACATTTCACCACACAGTGACAACAATACAGGATTGGTAACCCTGACATAAAAAATATAATTAATTGAACTTTTTCCTTCATTTTTGTCAACGTATTTGTCTATTATGAGGACTTAAACCTTCTCTGCTGTATATACAAAAGTTTGGGTTCTATTCATGGTGTGAGACAACACAAGTTGCTACACCAAGTGACCTTTATTTCTCAGCAAATTCAGTGCCCTGCCTGGCTGGTGGTGGACTGAATGAGGACAATTATCAAGAAAGCACCTCAGCCTCATAGCGTTCTGCTGTTGCCATGAATGATTCTGTGAGTAATTCAAGGAGACGCCTCCGTTTCGCAGACAGTTCGTGAGGCCTGCACGTCGCACAGGTTTTAGCCTGAGAGGCCGTGGTGGGCGCAGGTTTAAGACAGCCTGTTGTTTCTCGGGCGGGTACCACGCGCAGATACCAAGCAGGAGCGCCAACGCCTTGACAACTTTTCCATAATTAGATGAAGCCTTGCACTCACTCAGCGTGGGGATCCTCGCGTTGAAATGTAACGTGACATGTGTGATCACGACCCAAAGTCTTGTTTAATTAATTTGTCTTGCAACACAGGGCGCAAAGACATAATTCCCTGCAGCGATCATCACTGAAAAACACGATGTTATACCAAATTAGGCCACTTTGTAACATGTGTAAGCAAGTGTGTGTACATTTGCTGACTTGAACCTTTATTTCAGGCACGATTCAACAAGTGACATGTCCAAATATTTGTGTTTTAACGACAAGGATAGTGTTCCGATATCTATTAATTTAAGAATAAAGACATTTGATATAATTAAGCCTATTTTAGTTACATCACAATGCCTTTAGCTGTTGAGCATGTCTTTGCCGCCTTTTGAATGTCGGCACATGCTAGCCAGGCTTGTGCTTATTATTCTGCTGCGAGCTCCAGATGGATCAACACATGCTGAAAATATTACAAGCAAGACATTTGCATGTGACCTAAATCGCTCATTCCTGCTCCACCATGCAAAAACAAGTCAGTCCAAAGACATTATTTAAATACCCTGGATCAGAACAGTTGCACTCAACAAAAAATGTTCCCACATTAAGATTATTAGATTTGTGTTTATCAGTGCAAAATGCATGTCAACTCAATACTAGTACACTGAGTTCAAATGTTTCCCACCTTCTGGATATTTTGGGATATGTTGGTTCGCATTTGAAAATGAAAGCTACTGATAATGTGGATGGAAAATTAGTATAGCTTTCAGTTTATTCTGGTACATTATGTTTATCATTCTACTTTTTAAAAGTTGTACTCATTGTTCATCAGCCTAAATGTACCCACATGTCAGGTAGCATTAAGACAAACACGAAGTAAAAAGCCTTTAATTAAGGCATGGTTCAAGTGTCATTTTTTTATATAATGTGTAGGTGTTTATATAACTTGTATTGTGTGTGATAATTGGATGATCTTAAAGTTTGAATTTCATCTTAACTTAAGTATAATCCAAAAAAAATAGAATAGATTGAGGGACAAAGAAAGGTAATGAGCCTGAGAACACTTGCGCGCCATTGTTTGAAATCACATTTAACATGCATGCATTTGAACATATTAACATGCATGTATCTGCAACAAAGACAGTGGCTATTGTCTATGGATCTTCATTAATTCTGTAATTGTTTGCTGCCAGTGTGTTTTTTTCTGCCAAGTTTTGGGAACATCAAAGCATTTTCCATCTATTTTTTTAAACCAGATAACCTATTAAGTTAGCATGCATATTGCATGTGTAGCTCAATAAGTTGCCTAATTAATTGTGAGAGGCAACAACAGCTTCTGGTTGTGCGTATGGAAAGTATGTTGTCCCTCTTAGCTTGTGTGGTTATGGTGCGTGTTTGTCCTGCCGTGTTCAGTGTGTGTGTTGCTGATTATAAATGAGGACAGAGGGATGTGTGTGATGGTAATGCAGCCTGCAGTGCTCTCCTGCCCATTAATAACCAGGTTCCCTTTGATGTGGCCACGATGAGCAAGGTGGCCCCTTTTTTATGCATCAGTTGCGGCATGTAAATCTGCCTTCTGTGTTATCTCCTTAACTGCTCAAGGGTCCACCTGAGTTTGTCCACCTGACAGATAAATTAAAGAACCTGTATTTCATCTTTTTGATCAATATGTCACAGTGCCCTGCACAGCATCACACACTGTTCTGACAATCTGCCGCAAAGGTTGAACAGAATGAATACCGCAAACATTGTGTCTCCATCGTGACGGGAGGTTTGAGGTCAGTTTCTCTTGTTTGGAAAATAGAAAGTGTTGATTGTTATAGGTGCACTCGAGTGATTTGGTATGTGCTGCCATAAAGTTGTGGCACTTACAAGAGATGGATAAAAAAAAAAAGGATTTTCACATTTGAAGCTGCAGAGACCAAGATATCCAAAATTGTAGTGGTAGGCGTAAAGCACCAAGGAATCCTACATTTCCCATAATGCAGCTCAGTGGGGACTGTGCCTGGTAGATCTCACCATAACATTTGTTTTAATCTCAACCCAAGCCAAACTAGCTCTAGTGAGTTTACTGCATTCGGAACTCTTTTCTATCGTCCACCAAAAATGTGTCTTCAGACAATGACAATGAAGTTCCACATAACACATGTGTTACTGTACGTGTACGTGTCAAGTAACTAAACTCTTTTTTCTTTTAACACTTCTCTTCCTTTATTTATTTAACCAGGTAAAGACTCATTGAGATTAAAATCTCTTTTCCAAGAGCGACCTGGCCAAGAAGGGCAGCATGAACAAAGTTACAACAGATAAAACACAGACAATACAGGTAGACACATACAGCTGTAAAGCACAAATAAAATGGCACATTAGCCAGTCAATATGCAAATATGCAACTTCTATGGTCAACATCATTATAAATACAATGGAATCAAATGACTGTTGTTTAATGTGAATGCAGCAGGCAGACTTTAAGGAAACTATAAATGTGCCATAAGCTACCTGGTCAGCAACAACCTGCAGAGAAACATGAGCAACTACTGTAGCTAGTTATCGTAGAGAGGATTTGGCCTTAACAAAACCAGGCAAAGAATTACGAAAGGATTAAATGATGGCCACAAACATAACTCCAAATAAATGCTAAAATTAATATCGGCTTGATCTGTACATTAGCAATTGTTTGCTAACATGTTAAATGCACATGGCTGCACCCAACCGGCAAAAAAATGAATAAACATTTAATTTGAAATGTCAACAGTTATTTAGTTTAGACCACAGCGAAACAATCCAAACAACAGATAGATAGGCCTACACTCCAGTGGAACATACAGGACAGCTTTGATGTTTGTTTGGAATTCTAATTATCGCAACAACAAAAAAGTACAATACCTCGCAAACACACAGCCCTTGCTTGGAAACAACTTTTATACCTGAAAGGTTGTTTTAAAATAGTAATCTGTTGTGCTGGTCATTGAACGTCTCACAGGCCTGTATGGAGAGCACCTGAGCAGGCTCTTGACCTTGTGTTGAATGCTCCCTGTGCTTTGCTCCATTCCAAACCAAAATCTCCCCGCAAACATTCAGTAGTTCAGGTCAGATTATTCCATAAAAAATGTGATCAGAACGGATCCTCCAACGGAGGACAACACTGGCTGATTGTTTGTGGCTCTGTCTTAATAGAATCATACGCTGTGCGTGTATAAGAGTATCCGTCTTGTGCTGGCTGCATAGATAGCTCATTATCTATTGTCGGCAGGCACAATAGCCTGGAGGCCAGGCCACGATGGCCCAACAGCCTCGAGCACAATACCTGTAAACAGCGAGTAACGTGATTGAAAACAGCCTAGCATCACCATGTTGTCTCACAATAACAACACTGATGAATAGGCTTTCAAAAAAGCTTTCTATGTTGAAAGGTGGGAGTGGATTCCAAATGGAAGGTTGCATAATTGAAAATACAAAATGTAACCTTGCTCATGTTTTTTTTTTTACTGGTTCTCAAACTGCAGGTGCTCTTATCAGTACTATTTTCACAGTGGAGGTGGTTTTGATGGACTAAAATTAGAAAATATTGACCCAATTCAATTTAGATAACTGTACATTCATGATAAGACATGTTGCCAACATAAACTACAGAAATAGATGGCCAACAGCATTGATTTTCTAGCTTTTAAAATGTTATGCTTGGGCTCACTAATGCATTTAACCCTCATGATGATTGGTACCAATGTGCCCCTCATATGTGCCTCCAGGCACTGAAATCAGAGATATAATCGTCCTGTATGTTCTAAATGAGGGCTATACGTCCTTTAAATGACATACACGAGTGTGGAAACATCCTTCATGTAGGTCAGGAAGTCTACATCCATCCATCACCTCCACCCACCAGGATCTTCCACAAAACAAGAGAGATGGAGGAAATCTAAAAAAAGAGCTTTGTGTTACTCGTGCTTGACTGCATGTGGTCTAAGTAACAGTAATCCAATCAGATAAAAGACTAGTCAACATACAAGTTTTGCCGGATATCTCAGCCGCTGCATGCCCACCACAAATTCACTAGTTCCCTGTCAACTTGTTGTCTTCCATTATGCTGAACTCTGACGTTGTGGATCTAATTCTTTTGACACTGTTCTTTAACTGGGTTTTACGATTAGGCTCAGATATTTGCCTCTGTTTCCTCTCATGCGCAATAAAGTGCCTCAGCCATATCACTCTCTCCCTTTCTGTATCCACAAATCTTTGGTTTCTTTCTAGCCAAGTAGCTGTTTTGCTTGTTCACATTTGTCATTGTCTGTACACTTACAAGGGAATCCAAAAGGAGTGGATTGCATCTGCTGATAGCACAAACTTTTCACCAAACAAATGCATATTCCGTCATTATAAATATGTGAAAATCGCAGAGGATTCCAAAGTGGTTTTGTTTGGCAGCACAGTTGGGGTGCATTTCATCCTTTGCAGGTGCTTTGAGAATTATACAGATTGTTTTAATCTTATTTTATATGTTGCTACTATACAGTTGTATAATGAAGGTTAGTATATCTCCTTCTCTGCTACCTACATTTTGAAATGCAAAACTAAACCCCTTAGAGAATATCTTCATTAAAGGGATGATTCTGTTCTATTTGTCTTTTCCTTTATGTCACATTGTAAACATGTCACCGGCATACATCACACTCCCTTTTTTAAGAGAGATATTGGCAAGAAAGCAGCATAACACATAAAACATAAAAGTCATGGTTCAATGAGATAATTAAATGTATTTTTATTATTTGGCGTATTCCGAGAAGTTATGCAGCAGTCGTTAGCCTTTTTAGCTAACCTACTTACTACCTTGTAATGCTTATGTGTTTTCTTCTCCTTAAGCCAAGAACGGTATTCAAGGTTCAAGGTTCAAGGTTCTTTATTGTCAAACTAACATAGCTACAGAGTAATTATGTCGTTGAAAATCTTATGTCACAGGCTTCTCCAACAATGCAACATAATAATACAGATATTAAAAGTAATACAAAAAGAAAAATAGTTCTAAAATAAAGTGAGTATGTGGAATAGTGCAGTACGAGTCTATATACAAGTTATTGGAATGATATATATTAGATAGTAGATATATATTACTAAGTAGCAGTTGAATGTTTTGAAATTGTTTCAGCAGTTCAATTGTATTATCAGTTGTATTACTTTGTGGCATTTATTTTAAATGATAAAAGGCCTCTTCAGAACTCGAACATTACTTGTCAGGTTTTTACTCACTGTGAGAGCTGGTTCTGGAAGCTAATGAATCAGTCTGACGTTAGTGGATATGTCCTTTTTGGGGAAATGTATGTTCCACAAATCAAGACAAATTCCTCTCAGATATATAGATAATGGTAATTACTAGCTAGCTAGTTATGATTCAATCTCCTAGGACACTTTACAGTCGTCCGCAATAGGCTAGCTTGAAAGCTATGAGTACTCACAAAAGCCATGTTAATTGTTAACTTTATGTCGACAATATTTTTGCACTTAAAATAGTATGTTTTGAGGGGAGTAGGTTTGGTTTGGCTCTGAAATGATGGGCAGCTGTCTTGGCTACATTTCTAACCCTAACCCTAACCCTAACCCTAGATACTACCGTACTCTTGTTAGCTTCCAACCCTTGCTTTGACCAAACAAAAGTGTTTATTTACCAAATCTCATTTCAAATTGAGGTAATTTGAAATCCCCTGCAACACAGCCAGGTCCTTGATACCTTTCTCTGTCTCTCTATTCTGTCCCTCTTTGTCTATTTCTGTCTCACTCTCTAAATCATTTACCCTTCCTATGCTGACTGGCCTCGCTTCAGCCAAAGATTCGCTTTTGGAAGCCTGCAGCGATACTCTCCAGATGTTCTTTAGTTCAAATCTTTGTCCACAGTAAACGGGGAGGGGCCACCATGTGACCAACCTGTCTCTGACCCTGCTGGTCTTTCTGGGTCGGTCAGCCTCTCTCTCCCTCTCGCTGCTGTTTCAGTTCCCTGAGGGCACCGAGGCTGGTCAGTGAAGCCACATGACCGCAGGCTATGGGTAAACTCAGGCAGGTCTTGGGCCCAGAGGTGCCGCCTCAGATTTGCAGTTAGTTGGTCTGAAGGGCCTCTGTGATGGGCCTGGATGTGATTGAATCCGAGTAGCACTAATCCACTGGGCTGGTTGGGGCGGGTTGGGACTCTGGTGTCCCATTAAGTTTGGCCTGGAGGATCATAAGGTTAAGTTTTTAAGAGTCTGGACTAGCCTTGGGTAATATGATCTGAAGGTCCATGGCGAAGATACTCGTAAGATTGCTAGGGAAGAGAAGAGCTATTAGGCTATCAAAGTGACAGACAGAGAGCTCGGGGGTGGTTAAGCGATTAAAGGACTCTTAAGACCTGTAAATACTAGAAACATAATTCAAACAAACCTCCACCTTTTGGACTGGTAATTAATTTAAATAGTGAGGTGTTAACAGAAAGACCCTTAACCCACCCTAGGGTAATAAAACACTATGTATAGCATTATGTAAACTTGCACAATAACAAGGTCCTGTGTTAGAGAATTGGCCTTTTGTCCAATGTGGTGTGTGTATGTTCTCCTTGTTATAGGACAATACCCTAGTGTATACATGCTCAGCTAAAGGTACCAGTCCTTCTTTGAAACTGTTACTAATTATTGTTAATGAATATAATAGCTACATGTACTAAAAAATATATTTGAAAAAAAGGGCTATTCTTTGTCTTAATTATTATAATTTGCACACATACTTTCTCTGGGTTTTGGTATTTTGTCTTCAAGCAAACCACATTTTAGTTCACTAAAAACTCACCTTTTGTTATACTCCATTATACGATTTCCTAAAACTTCATTTTCAAAGTTTACATGTAGACTTGGAATACAGAGCTTTTTCATTGTAACTTTATCTCCTTTGTGAGGCGACACATAGGGAGGTCCCTGCCTATTCTCTAACGCTCTCCCTACACAGGCTCTGCCAACAACGTACCGGTGTGTGTGTGTGAAGCCCAACCTGCTCACTGGCCTTGACAGCGCTTCAATTGTGATTTTGCCTTTTCATTTGGACAAAGACTTTTTTTTAAAACAGGGCTTGTTGGGTTCAGAATTCCAGAAAAGACAGACAACTTCTAAGTTTAACTATTTATTGTAAAGAGAGCAAAATATATATATTACTTGGCCAAGGACTCATCACGTCTTTGGGAATCACAGGCAGCAAAGCTGTAATCTGTAACCACCAAATCCGTAAAGAGCCTCGAACCTCGTGCGGCAATACATTTTATTACACAGGGCGTTGCCCGTACATTTATGATTGGTCAAGACTAGCTGAAGAGATACAGCGGTTTAGACTTGGTTCTCTTTGGTTGGTGCGCAGACTCAGATAGAGTCTATTGGCAACACGATCCTCCAATCAGCATTCGGCCGGCTGGCGAGGTCCTACCCTACTGCCTGCTCTGTCTCTAACATACATAATTTGTTTTCTCTAAGGTTTCTTCAGATATAGCGGAAAACCATAATGTTGCTTCCTAGCTTTGCGGGGGAGCGCGGCTCCCATACAAAGTCAAGGCCGGTGCGATGTGCTGTTCTGACTACCTCTTTGTGTTCTCCCAGTCTCTGCACTCGACCTTGCTACTTTCAATATTGCAAGCTAAACACTTTCTCATGTAACTTTTCCCTCTGTTCCTGTCCTCCCAATCAAAACTTGGGGGGGGGGTGATTGGGTCCATTTATTCCTAAGTCACAGCACATACAATGAGCACAATAAGCAAATAATGTAATAATATGAATTTTTGTAATGTTATATAAAAATAGACTCCACAGGCTCCATAGACCATAGAATGTTTATGTCGTGGACGGATTCTTTTGAGAAAAAGCCAGTGTATGTAGAATAGGTTGGTCATTGTGAAGGTTAAAGAGGCCCTATTATGCTTCGGGGGTTTTCTCTATCCTGTAGTGTGTTATAGGGGTTTGTGTGCATGTAAATGGTCTGAAATCCCAAAGTTTCCTCCAGAGGGAGTTTCTCTCCCACACACTCCCCCCCTGCCTGAAATGCCTCCATTGGACTCCTTTGTTTACTACAAAGCGACATCATGTAACATCTGTGCTGCTATTGGCTAGAGCTCCAACACATTGTACGTGACAGGCTAAGGGGCGGGACATTTTGGACACATCTCTAAGCTGTTGACTTATCACAACACAGCCGACCAGCTAACCAATCAGAGCAGACTGGGCTCTGGTTTCAGACAGAGGGTGAAATGAGGCAGAACATTAAAGCATGTAAACGTAAAACGCTTTTTTTCTGCATTTACACCAATGCATGATTAGAAAAGCTGTAACTCTTTTGATAAGATAAGATAGTCCTTTATTATTCCCAGTTCAGAAATGCAGGTGTCAAGGCAAGAGGGAAGAACAGGATAGGACAGATAAAGTTCACAAAAGGATAAAAAATAATTAAATAAGCAATTGTAAACAAAAATGACAACTAATTGTAGCCAGCAAATATGGAAAGTGAATGAAAAAACAAAGACCGTATTTTAGCAGTTAACCTTTTATTTGATAATTGACTTTGGATCTTATTTTCTTTTTTTTATTAGCAAATAACAATATGCCCAAAGTACTTGTGTAGTGTATATTTTAAGCAAAGTAACATTAAGATAAGAGGTCATTAAGAGGTACTTTATTGATCCCAAATTGGGAAATGTTTGAGATCAATAAAGGTTTTGGATAGTAACACTTCTTCTTACACTCAAGTACTATTGAGAAATGTTGTATCAAAATAAAAAAATACATTATTGCAGAAATCAAGCCTGGATATCCCAAAACACATGAACCACGTACAGTATATCAGATGTCCCGTCTAGATACATATTATGGTAAGTAAGCAGATACATTTATTTTTGTTAAGTAAACTGGCCCTATGTAATACAAACTGTCCTTGGTTCAAACAACATAGGTCCTAATGCAGTCAAACACATTTTAAATGCAATTTCTTATGTTTCAGAACTCTTCTTTCCACAAGGACATTTACAGGGGAGTAATTTGGCATCAGAGGATGTTTAGCAATGTAAGACTTTAACATGCATACTTTCAAGACAAACTCATACCCTGCAGGCAGCATTGCTCAAATTAAAGCTGATGTAATCATATTCAATTATGTCCTGAGGAAATGTCCCCAATAGGTTCAATTTGTCCTCCTTTGTACGAGGGTTCAGCTCATGATATTAATTGGGTCCCATCCCATCTCACTTTATTGAACATGACACTCCAAACAGGCCATGGCTTTATATCTAACAATATGGAGGAAAGTGAAAGAGTGGGAGGGGAAAAGAAACCCTGAATAATTCAAATGGAATCACTGACCAGTTAATGAGGCAATTATGGTCAATTAGCGAGCACGTGGGGAAGTGTGAACATTTTAGCAGGCCCCTGATCCTCAAATGAGCATTTTGACACTGTGACCTGTTTTAGCCTTCAGGGGGCGAAGGGATATTTAGGAGCAGTGCTTCTCACAATAGACACCATTTCCTAAGTATTTTCAACTGTCTTTAATGTGTTTCCAGAAGCCTATAACAAAAGATCTTTATTATAGCATTTTTTGTACTTATTTTACAACTTTTAGTCTCAAATCCTTGGTAAACGCATGATGCAAGGGTTACATAAGATATTCAGTTGAGTGGTGTAAAGGATGTAGACCAAACTATAGACCAAATAAACAACATTTTTGTTCCTGGGCAGCACATTCCCAAATACTGTTTAACCCTTAGTTTTTATGCCATTTTTGTCATTTTGGTTAAGAAAAATCACTATAATATTTAGTATTATATTTTGGTTCACATTAGAAATATTTTATATTGAATTTTTCACTATGTATAATTTTAGAAATTTTTTTTACATTTTGAAAGAAAACATTTTGAACATATTGTCCCAAAGATCTCTGCTATTCTGAGACCCTCACAGTATTCCAGTCCCTTTTCAAAACTCATCTCTTCTCCTCTTGTCTACTCATATCCCACCCCCCATCAATCCATGCCGGTTGATCAAGTTTGATAGTCCTATACCCCCCACCCTAACCTTCCCTTACTTTGTAAAGCGATTTTGAGTCCTTGAAAAGCCCTATAAAAATATAATGTATTATTATTATTATTATACTGACAGGTATCAGATCTTGCCGTGTAAAATAATCTTCCTGAGAGGTGTCACTTGTGATGTCTACAGTGAATGTATTCCTGACAGCAACAGGTGATAAGAATCAAAGGTTCCCAGAGGATCCCATAGAAAATGCATGCAGGTCATTTTTGACCCACTTATGGAAGCTTGGGGTAGTAATACAAAAACTACAATTTCTTAAAATGTATACAATTTAAATTCAAAATGTGAATGGCATGATATCCAAAACATGTTTATTGAGGAATAGCTGGAATATGAAATGATAAAAAAATGTAATTACAAAGATACTTCAAGAAAACCACCTCACCGGGTCCAAAAAGACCCACTTATGCATCTCAGGGTTAAAATAACACAGCAGCCAGGAAACATTAACAGGACATTATAAATTATATAAAATATGTCATCTTATTGATATTTCTTTGTCTTTATTGGTTTTCAGGTGCTCTAAATGCAACATAAATAATATATTTATGTTACATTAATATAGTCATACTTGGATTAGGTTACAGAAATCATTTTTTAACAGGTTACTAGTAAATGTAACAGAATACATTTTTAAAGTTACACTCTCAACCCTGCTGCACCTGTATATACTCTTGTTACAGTTTCTCATTAATTGAAGTTTTACGAAGTACATTCAAAAATATAATGTCATTTAAACTGACTACGATATTAAAACGGAAGACCCCTGATTTTATGGCTGCATAATAGCATAAAGTGGAAATATTGTAGATGTTTTGTGCAACATATTATACGCGTTTCCCAAACTACACTGAACTAGCCAGTACTAGCAAGTAAAAGCTAATTGTTAGTGTTAAAACAAGAACCCTAACTATTCTCAACAAGCAATAGCGCTGAGCTTCAAAACAAAGGTCTAACATAGTCTTAGTGTTATCTGTTATCTGGTGAGAGTAAAACAACCTGCCGTGAGAGAGCAGAGTGGCACTCATGCTGTGCTCTATTCCAAGCGTAACATCCTTCGTATGGCTCAGAGGTTATTGAAGGGATGAACGTTAAATGCTTCACTTCCCCTCGGTAATAAGCAACGCTAAGTAGTCACAGACAAGCCGATGATCCAAATGAAAGTCTGTGTCAAAAAAAGACAGCGTATTCATTCCTGCTGGTGATTTTGGTCTTCTGATCTGAGTTTATTTTCACTTGTCAAATGCACAAGCAAGACAGAAAAAGTGCTCCTGTGAATATATTCGTCTTCCGCCTTGATTGAAGACCTGAAAAGAATGAAGAACTGTTCGTCTTGTTAGGGCACAGCCAGCGTTATCTCCTCAGATCTGAGGAAGCAGGGACATTCAGCGTGACACCAGCAATGCAGAGGAGAAGATAAATCCTTCTTCCTGTGCTGTGGCCTTTTGTTCTTCTATTTACACCAGTTTCCTCCTTCCTCCAAATTCAAAGGTTTTGGGATGCACAGTATATCAATTGTATCAAGATGTAGGAATTCAGGTCTAAATATGTGCAAAGAGGGAGGATTTGTGCTGGAAGAGAGGCCATTCACAGGGCAAACGCAATAACAGCAACAACAGCAACAACAGCAAGCGCTTACACTTTCACACACTCTCACAGACTATTTCTGGCCTTTACGGTACCTTCAAACTAAAGTGCTGCCAGGTTAAAACCAATGCCTGTTTTCAAAAGTATGAATGTGCCATTGTTATAGTCTTCTCCTCTGGACGTTTTGTTGCGTTACGAACCTTGAAGTGGTGGTGAGCTGTACTTGCTAGTAGATAAACTAGAAAAACTTGTATTCCAACACCACAGTACGACCTCCGTCATAGCACATTCATTGATTTTGTTCAGAAGTGGAGAATAAGCAAGGCCAGTTTCAATTGTTGCAAAAGTTATTTGAGAGAGCTGACAAATAATCAAAATAGCAAATTTGTCAAGCCAACTTTTCAATTCTAAAGGTCAATTTGTCACTATGCAATGCCCTCCGCTGTATGCCATGCTTCAATAGGGATGAGTGTGTTTACATGGTTCTGACTACTCCTGGGATCATTTGCATTACTTGGAGCCAATCCTTTCAGTTTCCAGTTCAGCAGGATTCTGTATTTCTTTTGACAAGTCATTTGATATCCCTGCAGTGGAGTGATTCCTAATGGTGAGCCGTCAGGTTCTTCCTGATATGAGGTGTGAATGAGGACCCCCTCCTCGTTAGAGTGAGCAACTCTGTGCGGCCTTGATGTCCTGACCTTTGTGACCCCCAGCTGCATCACGCTATTCATGGAGCCCCCGAGGGCAAAATACAAACTAACACTAAGTGTTGACACAAAAACACGCTTCATTAATGGGTGGATTACATTATTCAAATACGGTTATGCATTTTTGTAGGTGACTCACGGTTATTTGTGAACAATAATAAGATATTTGTTAATGTAATTGATAAAACATTTTTTAATTTTGAAGGGTTTTATGCCAAAGGTTCACTGCTGACTTGTGGTGCACATATGTAACAGTGTGGCAAATAAAAAATAGATATTTCTAATTCAAAGTTTATTGTTGATGAAAGAAAATTACTATTTGTATTATTTATTATTATTTATTATTATTACTGATGTTGTTTTTTATTATTATATACATATTAAACATTTTCTAAGTATATTAAATTATTATTGGCATTATATATATTTAATTATCACTTTTTAAGATTTTATGCTATAGCTTTTTATTTCGAAAAATTGATATATATTTATTTTTCGCAGTGATGTAAACATAATTGATTTGACTAAAATACACCTAATTGATGTATCTTTCTGTGATTTTTCTCTATTTAAATATTTCTCTCACCAAAGACTTTTATTTTCTTTCTGTAAAACTTTATCAAGGCTGATGGAAAGCAAATTATGTAAGAAATTCATTCAATTAATTAAAAACCTGCCCATGACAGTATTTACAGTCTGCCATGGTTTTTCGTCGGGGTGTCTCTGTCATCCAATCAGATGAGACACTGGTTGCAAGGCTGGTTAAAGTAAGTTTGAATCGTGAAGCATTGTCGTTTGGAAAACTCCTGCAAGGGAAAAGACAGAGGAACCAATTATGATAATGAGAATACTTCCTCAGGAGGGCAAAGGGACATCATGAAACAGAGGCTTTCCATAGGTTTATTCTGCTTGATTTGGTTGGTTCTGAGGCCAAGACATTCAAAAACAGTTCTTACAGCCTTAAGCAGCATTATTAATTCATAATAAAAGAGAAAGAGAGGACAGGATGCAGAGCAATTGATGTTTCCTTGAACATGCACTTGAATCCAGTCCGATGCGCTTTTGCCCAGCACGGTATGCTTGTCTGAGTTCACAAGCCAATCCTCCCTCCAGGTTTGAAAACTGCACTGGCCTCCCTCAGAGCCCAGGGCAAGGCATTCATATGGCGGGCGAGCCGCATATTAGACACATATGGTGCCGAAACAGATTTAAGAAATAAGCTGTCATCAAATAATCAAATCATTCATGTTTCAGAGAGCAATAATGGAGGTATGTGAGCAGATATGTCCGGGACCTTTCCTAGTGGCTTTGTGTGTGCTTGGTGTGCCTGTGGACAAAGGCTTGTTACTGTCTCCTCTCCTCTCTTCTTCATGGTCACGAACATGCTAACCTTCATAAAATGACAGCAAACAAGCTTGATTCTGGAAAGGATCCCAATTGGCCGGTTGAAATATATCAGATCAATTTAGATTGGTTTCTAAATACAGCTGATCAGGGACATTTCCAGTACAATATCAGAATCACAGTAGGCGCATCAATTGTTAAATACATAATATGAGTGAAGTATTGTGTTCCGACTTACAATTTGATTTCATCAAACTTGAGAAAAACACTTCTTTCTTACAGATCCTTGGAAAAAAATGGATTGTAATATGAGACAGCAATTATGTGAACAATTATAATTCCCTCCGATAAAGTGAATCATCGCGCAGTCGTCATATCTGTCAAGATAATTTAAATTACAAATGTTTTCAAATGGTTTTAGCATAGCATTTAGATTAAAGAAGTGATTTTATCTCCAGTTTTTTTATTTACTTTATATGTCTATCCTTTGTATTACTTTTGTTATTGTGTCTGTATTTAATGTGTTGCTCCTGTCCTTTTATTCAAAAGCACAAGGTACGATATAAATCAATTTAATTTACAACAGTGGAAACTAAAATACGCAGCATGTCCTTGATTCGAATCAATGTTTGCAAATTATTGAAGAGAGTATACTTATTTAACTTAATATACATATTCTCATTAAAATACATTTGCAGTAGCTAAAGTCACTCCCTGATACGGCTTATATTCTTTTCTCTAGCATAGACTGGATATCATGCTTAGCTGAACAGTTTTTCTTCCAGTCAATGGTAGAAGCCAACACTTTCCTCTCTGATAAGACGACTGCTGATCAATTCCCACTGGTCCAGATAGGCAGTGAAATTAATTAATTAGAGCCTTATCCGAGCAGTGGCTGGATATGATGCACACTATGCAAACACTAGAAAAGACAAGCCAGTGCTTCCTGTGCCCTGTCTGCACGCATCCCATCAACGTCAGCAGATCGCAGAGTTCTCATTGAGAAACAAGCCGGCGCAGAGTGGAAGGGGGGAAAGAACATGCACCACTCCGCCCACCAAACCCGAGGCTCTGCTTTTTTAAACCCGTGCCTCGCCCGCCTGCTGCCCCCCCCCCTTCCCTCATCCACCCAGCCTCCACTTGCAACCCTAGGCCATGCGTCCAGGCTGTGCATGACAGCTCGCAACATCCCCTGCCACAAAATGTTTTCCCAAAGCATCTACTTCCGTGACCCTATCAGCAGATGAAACCTCCCCACAACCTCCTGATGGAGCTCGCCTCTCACTTTTTTTGAATGTGTCAACGGTTTCTGGCTGGCTGGCCAGACACGGCGTCCTAGCGATGTCTGTGTGAGCAACTGTGTGTACATGTGGAGCCATGTATATGTGTATGCTTGAATATATTTACGTCTTTGTGTTTTTCTACATAAAGCAGGCAAAAAAGGGCCATGTCATTCTTCCACAACTTAATCAGGAGCTACACACAGGAGAGGGCTGCAGCAGCATGGACCTCCCTGATCATGTTAATGAGGTCCCCTGGCTATGCAGTCATTGAAGTATAATTGACTTGTTCGTCTCTTATCTTCCTAATAGACACTCTGACCCAGAGCACGTTTATTTCGCTATGAGAAATGTCAAGAAGGATTGGAAGTTTCCTTAGTGTGCCCATTAAAACTGAAGGCATGCCACCCTGTCTCCGGCCAGCCAGGGCTGCCATTGGCTCCTTGCCTCATTATGCAGATGCCAAACGTAAATAAATGATTTGCAGATCACTGCTGCCCCCACCATTCTGCCCCCGCTGGCCTCGCTTTCTTCCCAAACCATAGTGTTCCCTCCTCTCCTGGAAAGGAGGACAGGAAGGAGGGAGGATGGGAAAAACTCAAGACTGTCCAGGGAGCATCGTGACGATTTGTTTCTCTGGAGCCAAATAAAAAATACATAGGTAGTAATTATAATAAGACATGTCCCTGACTTGAAAACCTGGCGAAGCGCATTGATGTTGTTACAGCCACGTATGTCTCCTGGCCTTCAGGACCCATCACAATCAAACAGGGCGCTCGTGTAATGTGGAAGGACCAAGAGGCAAGCTGCGTAAGCGGGCGCCAGGCGAGGGCGAACCAGTGACTCGGTCACACGCTTGTGGATATGAGGGAGAACATCTGTGCAGATCAGCATGTCCCTGCATGTCCACCATGTCTTCTCGGGCCAGTCGCAAAGTTGCAAAGAGATTGCTTTTGGTCACAAAGCAGTGTTTGCTAGGGAAGCCTAGTTTCCGCACGTTAAATCTTCCGTAGTTCCTCTGTCCCCAAATCCTTTTTCCTACACTCTGTGTTGTTTTAAAGAGGCTGCGGAAAATTACGGAAATATTATTTGAAGGTTCTCCTATATTATAAAGAAAGTTCATATTGGATGTAATAGTTCTAATAATATGGCAGAGCTTCACCAAAGTTGAAATGCGTATCTGCTCCAAAATTGTAATGAGGGTTTAAATGCCTTGAGGGTTTTTCTTTGGCCCATGCCATACCTTTCCTATACATTTAAGGATCCTCGGGCCAGTAGCAGACAATACTCTTGCTGAACCAAAAACCAGCTGAACCAAAAACATAACCTCCTTGGTCGAGGTTATAATAATGAAGATTTTATTACAGAAAGGACTAAAGTAATGCAAATAACTTGTAACACTAAAAGAGCAACAGCATTTTTGTAAATGAAGGCAATTTCACAGATAGGCTACAGTTAATTAAAAAATAACCTCAATTCATTCTGACCTCCGACCTATACAGTTTATAGCTTAACCTAGCTAGCCAGGTTTCTGTTTGTTATAATTTAAGGAATTAACGTTGGTAAAAGGGATAAACAACGTAGCATCCAGCTCCTAGCTAATGTTAGCTTGCATTAGCGTTAGCCAAATGAGACTGTTGAAATTGATTGGGAATTTTTAACTGCCACCTTTTATTTATTCATTAAAATTGTAACTATATTTTCTGTTACATTTTTTCTTATAATATTGAAATCTCAAATGCTGTGTCAAACCCTTGTCGACTCTGGTTGGTTTGTGATATTGGTAGAGAACAAGAATCAAGAATATGTGGAACCTCAATGTCCTCACTGGAGCGACTGTAGTGTACAAATATAATTATTCTTGCTATACCAGTCACTCAAGTGAATGTATTTGTAGAAGGCATAAAAAGAGATAATCATTTCCACATACAAACGTCAATACCATTTACAAGAACACAATTAAAACATAGCTGTTAACTCACCTCACATTTGTCAAAGGCCCAGAAGGTCCTGTCATTTCTCCTTATTAAGCATGCATTAATGAGATGGCTGCCTTGTGTGCCCCCTGAAATTTGTATTTTCTGATCAGCTTCTATGTGATCGTGGCACTGGCCGTGCCTTGACTTGGAGACATCATTATAGTAATTACCACAAGCTCTAGTAGTTGCAGGCAAATAATTCTGCCGGGTTCATTTCCCCCCCCTTTGCTGCAGCTCCACAGCGGAGGGGAAATTACATTTTTCACCAAGCCTTTCTGTTGTCTGTATTGTGACAGCGGTCATACTCCATCACGTTGCCTCTCCCTCAGCTATGAGTAAACCACAATCGGAGTAATGGTTAAAGAAAAAAAATCAGAGTGGAGGAAACAGTGTGCTTACAACTTGTTTCGTACCACCTTTCGCTTGTGAGTAGAATAATAGGGTAATTTAATGGTTAAATGTCCATCTCTCATTTGCATTTAGCACAGTGATGTTTCAAAGATCATTTTTGATAAATCTGGATTGAGGAATTCTATTTTATCTTTACCTACAGTAAGTGATGCCACAAGGTAACATCTCGTTCTCGATTCATCCCAGCAAGACACATTTTTAATCTTTTGGCTCCTTCTAACTAAGGGAAGTCCTTCAGGAACAATATTTGAACTTATATGACAAGAATCCTTGAAATGTTTTTTTCTAATAACAAAGGTTACAGTGAAGCATCTTTGTAGCTACGGGTCCCTCAGAGATGTTGTGCTGGAGAAATGCATGTATTTATTTTTTTCTGTCTTGTCTTGACCCTACAACCCCATGTGTCACGGACATCTGTTCTTCTTCTAACTGTCTCTTGTACAACATTACGTTTCATAAACTGCATTTTCAATTACTTGAAAAGGGAATGTATTTTTTTCCCCAAAGCGGTCGCAACTTTGAACATGTGGTTAACATAAGTGCTTTGTGTTAAAGGCAATAATCTTTGATATACTGAAGTAAAGTGTCATTGTTTGGCTTAAAATTATGTTAAAATAAGTAAAGGTTCTTGGGAAAATTCCCCTACTTGTTTTTCCCATCCATGATCCCGGACTTATTCCATACAAGGATTTCCACGGACTATGATTAGAATACGTACGTATTATTTTTTTTGCTATTTTTAAAGATATTTCTCAGGATTCTGTCTTGAAAACCTTTCTCTCTTTGATAACATACAGCACACTGCAAATGGATTTGAAGAGGTAAGTTACTTCGGCAACATAAACCCATTTGTAATTGTCACATATAAAACAAGTTTACTTTGAAACATTTGACAATACAGTTTACTTGTACGGAAGAGTCATTCTTAAGAGCCAAGGTTTCTTCTTCACAACCTCAAAGGACCTTAGTGTTTTCTGGAAAAGTAAGCGGCCATCACTTTATCCATCTTTACAGAATTTAAATGTCTTATTTTACTCCTTTGTCTTGTTCTATTTCAGATTTACTCTCACTTACTTATCTTCCCCTTTTCACTGAACGGCATGTCTGCAGCAATTGTTAACCATGTAATAACAAACATAATTAGCATGTCTTTTATATTTCAAATGATTTTTGATTAAGCACTAAAAGCTTTACTTTGTTACCGCCCTCCTGAAGTGTACTAGAGTGTTAGCTTGTGTGCAACAGCTCTAAAGTGCCATTGTCGTTCCTCACTTGTCGTACGCCATGCTAACTCTCCATCTGACAGATAAACAATAAAGAGATATGCAATTAATGCAAAAATAGATAAAGGAGAACTGGTGAAAAGAAAGGTATAAAGAAAACAAACAATAGTTGAATAATATTGGCGGAAAAACAAATGATATGGACTTGAATATCAGAGACCACTTCAGACACAAACACACACCTACATGAGGGAGTGAAGTGTATGCTTTATATCAAAATCTAAAATATACAAATTGAGAGTCCGTCCCCTCACATGGTCAGGGTCAGAGTCTGTTTGTTAAACCTGACTGTAATTTTAGACAGCGAGCTGGATAATTTTTCCACTCTATAATTGGGTATTCAAGCCAAGGCCGAGCTGGTGAGTGTCTACGTTTTTCTGTTCTAATTAGCCCAAATTGAACAATTTGTTTCTTCTTTTATACCCCAAATCATCCCCTGATTTAATAGCCATTTACATTCAGAGGAGTGACATATGTGACACTGAAAGACCTCATACTGAAGCTCTTCACAATACAAGCACATCAGAATTGTGCCACTGACTATTACCACCACCAATTTAAAGTTAGAGGTGCTATGTTTGGCAGTCTGCTTTTCAATGGAGAACTACATTTCCCATATGAACAGTTGCTGTATGTTGCATTCTGGCTTAACTGCAGCCTTGCCTCAATTCAACACTTCATACTGACACTGTAAACTGTACACTGTGTACTAATTATAACCCTTAGGAAACAAAAACGTGGTTGTATGATACTAACAGGAACAAGGTGAATGCTAACGGCTACAAATATTACATTCGGAAAGCAAAAAAAAAGAGCTAAACGCTTTTACAGGGATTCTTTTAAATGTTATTTTACAGTTGAATTTATGTTTTTTTATTTATGGGAGTTAGTGCTGGATATTGTTTTAAAATTGTCCAGCTATGACTTTAGTCATACTGACATCCGGATTTTTCCAATGTAAAAGTGCTTGTATAGGGAATTGGGACAAAGGCTTACTAATTTCTAAAGGTATTTTAGGATGGAGATCTTTACATTACCATACAATAATGCTTGATTTACATTGTTAACAATAGGAAAAAGGTTGTTTAGTCATTATTGCAATATTTCTATTTTGTGTCAAAAGAAATCCCACTTTTGGAAAATGATGATGAATAAAGCTTCTTATTCCAGACTGCTAAAGATCACAAAAATGTGTAGAAGGTTAATATTGTTTTTACTAATTTAAGAACTGCTCCATGACTCTTCACTGCATAAAAAAAAGTAACTTAAGAAGAATTCTTGCACAAAAACGATAATAAAAAATGAACTTTCTTGAAAACTTTTTTTTTTTATCATACTAAAACTGAATTATCTGTGCTCTAAATTGATACTTTTTTCTGGCCTTGGATGAGTCAAGGTGTCCCCCTTTGAGAAGTACAGTTATAAAGCTGTTGGAAAGGAAACATGGCTTCCCTTTGTGTGCCTCGCTGGTCGTGCCTGCAGCACAAGGCACAGACATGTGGGGGCAATGGCAAACAGAAATGAAGAGTAACCTCTCATTCTCCTTTCCATAAGTGGTTTTATTACGTTTATTTTGTTCCTTTTTTAAGTTTAAGGCCTTCACATTTGCAAGGTTTTTCATTCAAAAAAGTAGAAAAACCAAATTCCACAGTTGGGATTCTGTTTACTTTTTCTAACCTTAGCATTAAAGGTTACATTTGAGGCTTTTTTATCAAATTCTAAATCAGCCTGTAGTAATATTGTGGATTATTGTCAACACGTCTCATGTACTGAAAACCCTTAGCCACTGGTTGGTTTTATTGTTCTAAGCAAGTCCCAGATTACCCCAGATAACCTACCTCTTTCTTTTAGATCAAAAGCAACAGATTAACTCTAATGCTGAAAATTGATAAGGGATAACAGACACACACTTTATGAAATGACATTTAACCCCATTTCAATCTAAAGTCACTTTCAGATGGGAATTAAATATCCACTGTGTTCTTTGGTAGATCCAGATAACGTGAAATACATAATAGACAATAATCAATGTTTATAACTAGATACATAAACCATAGAGGAAAGACCCTTCAAAAAATCTTTACATTTTCTTTATCTGTACATCCATAGCTAATTTGGCATACTTTCTAGTGGTTCCAGTTTGTCAAAATAGTGGGGTAGAAAACCAAACATAAGTATTACCTATAGCTGACATTGAAGCAGCACATTTGATGGTCTTTCACAAGGTCTTGCTCTCCTGAAGGCTTTATTTTATTCCGTCCTTTTGTCATTTCTTAAATAAACCTAAATGTTGGTGCAAAAACATATTAGAATTCCTACATTTTCACACAAAAGTCAACATTTTTACTGAAAAAAGGTAGAAAAAGGACGAGAAGCTCCTCTATTGAAAGACTTCATAGAGCCTCTTTAAAATATAACTATACCGCCAAATTATGGAAAAACTGTTTCCCTTAATACCTAAACGGAATTATATTCATTGACCAGCACAGACCCTATCAAGATCACTCCCCCGTCCTTAAAACATACATTCAGTCTGAATGGGGCCTAAGCTTGAGCTTGTGGAAGCAGTGAAAGAAAATCAGTAAACAGGTTATTCTGATCCAAGCCTTTATAGCAAATTCTTAACATAATAAGCCATTGTATTTCTTGGGATTTTTCAAAAAAACAAAACACGTTGACCTTTGCCCTTTCATTGATAACAACAGAAGATTAACACTGGTGTTAATAATCACTGCCCGAACCCTCTGCAAATGGTTCTATTTAAAGTGTGTGTTTGTTTCTTTCTGCGCATCTGTGTTAGTGTGTTTTCATTTGTGTATGAATAGATTATGACTGTGGGGGTGCACGTGTCCTTGAGTGTGTGTGAGCGGCAGCGTGTGTTGAACATGTGCTGGCGTTCTCAGAGGAACAGCAGGGCTCTAATAAGGACTAGTCCTGGATGGCAGCTGGTAAACTCTGTCCTCAGAATAGGTGTCCTTTATTCGTACACAAAGGAATGCAAATTAGTCCCAGTGCCGAGTGGTCACTGAGAACGGATCCACATGGCACACACTCTCAGTCTCAAACGTGCATTGAGAGTTCACCGCGATGCAACTTGCCTCAATCAAAGGAAAAACAAGCAGGACTAATGACAAGGCCCACCCGCACAGCTGTTTTGTTTGTGTGTGTGTGACTGTGTGAGTGTGTGAGCCCAAGCACGTGCGGTCACCAGGATCATTTTCCGCTATGACAACAAAAAGTCTGGTAGAAGTCTCATGAACTCATACTACCAACACACACTAAGATGGAGTATCTACTGGTGACCTCATCATTGCTTTTGTATTTTTATTCAAATGCCTCTTATGCTTTTTCACCGCAGCAGCGCTAAGATGGCAGATAAATATATTTTACCGCTTCAAGAGATAAAGCAATTCAGCTATTCACAAGTTCATATACATATCAAGTGTGTGACTTCTTACATTTGTCAAAATATGCCTCTCTTCATATGGCATTCATAATATTCCGCACATCTTATTTAAAGTTGGCTCTTCATGGATAATAATCATGAATAATGGTTTTCATGGTCTATGCTAAGAACCGTAGCCTTGAAAACGACTTGATGGGCTTAGGGAGAAAGCGTATCCATCACATGAGATGAAGAGATGAGCTCTTGAAAACATATACAGTATGCTGTGTATCCACACAAGTGCTCATTATGAAAGGAAGTATTTGCTTTCTGACGACTATTCAATTAATATTTCCTTTGAATTCATGACATCTAATATCCAGTGACATGAGAGAGATAACCCTGTATGTAACTGGAATGTTCTTATTCACCTGGAAAGATAGAGATGGTGTCTCCTAGCAGCACAGGAAACACAACTAGTCAGAAGATCAGATAAACATACTGACATGTTAGCCAAACTGTTACTTTGTCTTCTGTCAAATGTCCTTGTTAGTTTTCTTGGTCAGGTTTTACATGAAAACTGTTAGTATTTTAGTTTAGTTCAACTCAATGATAACAGTTGATATTTTAGTCCGTATACCTCTTCATAACTTCGGAACTTATAGCATCTGTAACAGGGACACAAAACACATAGCTCAAGAGGATATGAAAGCTATGAGTACAATGTACATGTAGTACAGACAGCCCGCTCCAGGAGTAAGATAATTATCAAACAAATTGCCAACAAAGTTTAATTATAGATTTTTTTTAAATCCCAGTAATTGCTAGCAGCTTTTTAGCCAATGCGGCTAAACTAGCTTAGTACCCGTTTATGCTACCCAGTCTCTCTCACGGCATTTTGTGTTATAGTCACGAAATGAATCTATTGATTCGTGTTCACCAACACGATTTCCCCATTTTTTTCGTGTCACACAGAAGCAATGTAAATAATAACAAATTAGAAGGAAAAAAAGATTTAAAAAATACAGATTTCAGTATTCTGACACAGAACGATTTTAGAAGCAATGTATTTCTATTGGTAGTATGTTTCGTGCCTGCACCAAATAATAACAAATTAGAAGGAAAAAAAGATTTAAAAAATACAGATTTCAGTATTCTGAGGCTCTGAGCCCCATTTCTTTTCCTCGCGGACGGCAAAAAAAGTCCGACATTATACAATTTAAAATAAAAACAATAATCGTGGCTTGATATTGAGTAAGAAAATGTTTTTATGAACCACACAGCTTCTGGTCTTCCAAGACCCGACTGGTTTCATTGATCTGGTTAAATAAATAGCTTGTGTAAAAACCTGTTTCTTTCCACGTAGAGTTTTGAAAGTTATGTTATTGATGACCAAACTTTCTAAACAAAAATGAATGTGGTCATAAAATGGGATTATACTAAAGCAAATGGAAAACAATTTTCACATGGAGCCGCAGAGATGATTTTGGTGGATTTTTTTGTATTCCTAAAAGCAATCTGTGTGGGTTGGATATAGGAAGATGTATTAAATGGACCAAACAGCTAAAGCATTTTCTGCACTTTTGGTCTCTAGGTGAGAGCTTTCAATTTAAAGGTGTCAGGAAGCAGCGCAGGAAGCCCCCGATAGATATTTGTAGCATGGTGCCATATAGAAAATGATTTCACTGTCCTGAGAATAGCATGAATAGATACACTGTCAGATGCAGTAGTGGAGGTGACCCAGTGCGAGGCCAGTCAGACATCAAAGGGTGCCAGCTGTTTTCTCAAACTGAGGGGGTCTTGGAGGAGAAGAACGAGTACGGCTGAAGAGGAAGATTGAGATGACACGTCGGATCTCCAGGAGTGTCACTTTGTGTAATAGGCAAGTGGCGGGTATTCATCTGCCTCGAGAAGCGGGAGAGAGAGGGAGAATACTCTACATGGACTTCAATGAGACTTCAGTAATTACTTATTACTGCACATATGGATGAGATGGGCGATGAGAGGACTTGAGGCGTGCACGGCTTTTCGTCCATCTGAAAACCACCTCCGGGGTGACTTCAAGAACATCCCTATAATTCTCCAAGACAAAAGTCTCATTACAGGTAATTATGGACTGCCTATATCGCCCCTCCACCCTTCCCTCTGCTTCACTCTTACTACTTTTATCCTCTCATTCAACAGGAGGAACCAACTGGGAGAGGGATGCGGGGATTGAGCAGGGGGGAAGGGATGGGGCTATTACCTGGGAGCAGACACTGATCATGGTCGCTGACGCTTTACTGCACTTCCATTCATGTGGAGTGGCTCACTTGTGGGCAGCAATTACCGACCAAATGATCCAAACTGGGCCTTTTGATGAAGTAGCCGGACTGACTAAGTGACTAGCTGCACTATTCTCCTCTGCTTGTGTGGACAGTATCGTCCTATATGCTTTTAAACAGAGTAGAGCAGCTGGGTGAGTGTATGCATATGCACTGGATTTATGTGTGTGCATACTTTGCATGGAAAAGGAATAGTCAGAGAAGCGATTGGGGTGTGTCTTTGACCGAAAACCTACACACTGTTCGATTTTTGTGTTCTTGATTTTATTCAGTCATTCCACATGATCTTTATCAGCAGATGGACTTTGCTAGTTGTAATTGATTTGTTGATGTTTAAAACATCATTATTTTTGCTTAGCGCTTTAAGGACATTTTTGCTCTTGGGCTGCAGTCAAATATATATATTTTTCTTTTTACAAAGTAAGGTTCTTAACAAATGACCCGAAAGTATCTTAGTGACATCCTTAAGAGCTTGTCAATTAAACAAATAAATATAAATGTTGAAAATAGGTCCCTCAATGCTTCCTTTATTATCTCCACTAGCATAGGGTTCAGAGGACCTTTGTGAAAGGAAAGGACATAATGACGTCCAACAGTTCCTTGTGGCAGCACCAGGACACACCCACGTCATTAAGACCCAGCGTTACAAAATTACATAGTGTAAGTGCTCAGGGATCCTCTAGACAACGCCATTTTCTTAGTCTCTATAGATTATCCTTCATATATTTCCTTGACCCATGAGGTTTTTCATCAAGGTCCATACAAATTGTTATGAAAGACATAGTAAATAATTATTTTGAATTTTCCATTGCATCCTCAAATATTAGTTCATGTACCCATTAATGGGGGTAAAGGTTTAAAATAAAAATAAAGGGTAAAGGTTAGGTTCAAACCCTTTTCTTGTTGAACAAACTGCTGCTGAGCCTATCAATATTTAGCTTGAGAGTTGTAGTATACCTTGATTCTGTTTCTGAATCAAACTCACAATGATCAAATACAGCAGGTTATCACTGAAATGTTATAAAGGAATATGGTCCCAAAAACACTGGTAATTATCAGACTCATACCTAATATCCTGGTATTGGTATATCATTTCAAAAGACCATTTCGGAACCACCCTGGATTGTAATGTACACGTCCCTGCACGCACGCCCTCTCCCCATGAGCTCGCCAGTGTGGAGCTGGTGCAACAGGCAGGGCTGTCATCCACAGATCAGAGGCAACAATGGCGCCTTACCCGGCCGCCTTTGAATATGTCACTGTGGGAACAGCATAATCAACCCTGTGTCACCACCAGCTGCTCCATCCGGACCACATTAGAATAAACAACAGGCGAGGAAGAAGCAGAGGTATAAAGAGAGGAGACAAGTGGTTATAGGAAAGAAAGCAACACACTTGTGTTATCCACCACCAATGGAAAGATGATATTGTTCTGGGTTGTTTGGCCCAGTGTCAACCCTGTGCTCCATCTGTGGCCGCTGGTGAATGAGCAGGCAGGAAGCACAACTTGAGCCAATAACTGAAGGGTGGAGAACCTCGTCTGTACATCTGTGTGGTGCAGCACAGCTTTTAATAAAATAAGCTGCTTATGCTATGTACAGGGACACACGTACCTCATTTCATAGTTTGAACAGATCTCACAGTTTGGTTAACACAGTTTTAACAGTATCTCATGTGATTGATGATGATGGTGAAAGCAGAACAGAGAAGGATGGAAACAGAAGTAGTCCAAGCACTAGGACCATAAGGGCTGCCTTCTTTTTGAAAGATCTCAGGCAGGGACATGTTGACAACAACAGGGTGTCCTTGGAAAACTCCAACAGAATATGAATGGAGGTGTTGTCATCATCTTTGACAAAGGACCAGTACTACCTGTACGGAGGATGTTATGCTTCCAATTTCTCCAAGGTCAAACACAGGTCACCCTGAGACAGGCCAAAATGTAACATGTTTAGGATAGCATAGCTCCAAAAAGCTTCACCAAAAGTTTAAATGTGTTTAAGTCATCTAGAATAAACATTGGAGGAGTAAAAATGTCTTTCCATTCCCCATATCCAGTAAATTATAATAAATATAGGTTGTGTAATGTGTATACCTCTTTCTATTCATCCTGTTTCTAGTGCCCTCTCACTAGCCAAGAACTCTTCTCATCTCCAGTACCTGTGAATTATACAAAATGATGCGTTCGCCATTGATTTTATCAGTCCACTGTAGTCGCTAGTAATCCCATTATAGCATCTCTGTTAGTACAATAGCCAGATATGGCTTGAATAAAGGGAACCTTTCTTTGCCTTGTCAAAGGTAGGCTGTCTCAAATTACTTCTTCAGAAGTTAAAAGGCCCGCTGCCTAATCAGTCTATTATAGCAGACTAATAGATGACCAGTAATTGCAACTAATAACTTATTACTCATCTACACAAATATTCTAATAGCTTGTATTTAGAAGCCAATTTTTTCAATGGATAGAGTAAGGGGGGGGGGGGGCCCTATTCACAAGCCAGACAGACAGCATCACAAAGAAATACTCGCACAAAGGAAACTGAGAAAGCAACCTGTAGCATGTTTTTTCTTCTCTTAGCTGGATTAATATCTAACCTTATTCATGGGGATGTGAAACCTCAGTTTCGTCTTCATCTCCAGAGCTGCCTAGCAGCAGGGCTTTGTTTGGTTCCCGGGCTTCCTTTGAGAGAGACGGCATAGGGAATTATAGATAATGTCCTCTATCTTCTCCCCCTGCTATCCTGCTAGGCCTCAGACACAGAACTCAGTGGAGACCAGAGAGGTGGACACACTGTACATGATTTTCAGCTACAGCAGCCATTGTAGTACCGACAGGGCTCACAGGTGGAAATGCATTCAGTCACAGTCAGGCGGGCAATGAATTACCTACGAGACAAAATGATAAAGAACTAGACGACAGTACACGGTGCTGCTATTTGTTTTGTTATGGTATCTGTTCTGGTGTTCATTTTTCATAATCTATAAAATAACATACTATATTTAGATAATGTTACATTTGTATACACAAACTGAGCATCAGCAGTGTTGGGCATGTGAAACATTTATCTAATTATTCATTGAATATCACATTACTAATTGCTCTATAAAAGGGTTATGCAGTGCAGAACCTGTTTAGGCAACAAAACTACTTGATTATGGTTAAGACAATAAAAAGTAGGTTCCTGACAAAAGTTACCTAGCAACCAAAGGCAAGGCAAGTTTATTTATATAGCACCTTTCAACACAAGGCAATTCAAGGTGCTTTACAAAAATGAAAGACATTCAGAAAAAGGCATTTAAAAACAGTCATTAAAAAGCAAAGATAAAAAATAAACATTAAAAGAAAAAAATACATGAATAAATAGTTACAGTGCAGTTTAAGATATGAACAGAAGTTCCACTTTACTGATGCCTTTCTTTAAGGTTTCTCCGAACATAAGCTGTGTACGCTTGTATGGCACATACGTCCCGAGCAGCATACACAGAGAAAACCAGCCAGGACAAAGTCCCCAGACACTAATTCCCTGGGGTTACTAGCCCCAAATGTTCATTAACCAAAAACGAAACACAACCGCTCAGTTTCAATTAAAAGCAGCAGCAAAAAGAAAAGTCTTCAGCCTGGATTTAAAAGTAGTAAGAGTTGCAGCGGACCTGCAGGTTTCTGGGAGCATAATAACTGAACGCTGCTTTACCATGTTTAGTTCTGACTCTGGGGACAGAAAGCTGACCAGTCCCTGAAGACCTGAGAGTTCTGGATGGTTCATAATTTAACTAACTTTTATACGTTCTGACTTGGCTCCAAAAACCATTACCTCAGTTTTATCTTTGTTTAATTTGAGAAAGTTCTGACACATCCAGTCATTGATTTGTTCAATGCACTTACTCAGTGTTTGAATTGGGGCATAGTCTCCTGGTGAAATTGTTATGTAAATGTGTGTGTCATCCGCATAGCTATGGCAACTTATTTTGTAGTTTTTCATTATCTGAGCCAGTGGTAGCATGTAGATGTTAAAGAGAAGAGGCCCCAAGATGGAGCCTTGAGGTACCCCACATGTCATATTTGTCAACTCAGATTTGTATTTACCTATAGAAACAAAGTTGTTTCTGTCCTTTATGTAGGATTCAAACCAATTTAGAACTGTTGATGAAAGTCCCACCCGGTTTTCCAGTCGGTCTAGTAATATGTTGTGGTCAACAGTGTCAAACGCAGCACTGAGATCTAATAATACTAACACTGAAGTTCTGCCACTGTCTGTGTTTAAGTGGATGTCATTGAAGACCTTTACAAGAGCAGTCTCAGTGCTGTGGTTTGGAAGACTGCAACCATCAAAGTTCTACCCCTGGTAGCCATCCCATACCTCCAATCCCTGCGCCAAGCTAACAGGTACTCGTCAGCTAAACAAAAAGAGACCAAACTTATATCAACTTTACATCTAACTCCATTTAAAACAGCAAAAAACTACCCCATGCTACATCTGCGTCCGCAGGTGAATGAGGAGGCATGAAGCACAAATTGAGCCAGTAACTGAAGGATGAAGAGGCATGGAGAACCTTGTCTGTACAATATAACTTCCTAGCTTGTCACTTGTACAGTTTTTACAGTCCTGTCTCTGTGTCTCTACGTGTCTCAATTGCATAAAAGGTTATCATGGTCCATCAAAAGTCTACCCTGAGGCCCCGGCCCCACAGGAACGCATACGGCAAAATGCATAGGATTAACGCAAACGCAATCGCCAAAAAGCTTCCGTCCACACGCAATATACACCGGATAGTGTCTGCCCACACGAGACAGCTCCGTTTAGATCCAACCGCTGGAAAAGCTGCAGTACATATGCCGAGCCTGTACGTGGCGCTGTAACTTCCTCCACAAAAGCAGCAACTTCCTCCACAAAAGCAGCGAAGAAGAATGATTGTCATGGCTGCACTTCTGTTTATTCTCCGTGGTGGGGGCCGAGGGAACCGGGCAGAGTTTTTCGCCGGTCAACGTGTGTTAAAGTTTAAATCTTCCGGACAAAATTATAAAAGTGCCGGTCAAAGGTCTTATTTGTTATTTATTGAGCTTTAAAACAAATGAATAACGACTCTATATAATGATATATAATAATAAAATATACGGAGCCTGGCCTCTCTTTTTCCTCCCTCTCTTCTGACAGTGTCAGTGTCTGTCTCATGCAGCAGCTGATCCAGTAATGAGTGACCCGACAGTAAAAATAAACATATTTATAACTAGTTTAGGTAGTTTGAGAGGTAATTAAAATAACTAAGGGTGATGATCTGACTTGAAGTGTGTGTTTTGCTCCTCCCGCTGCATCACAGCGGGAGGAGCTGCGTGTCTCCGTCCTGTCAGATTAGACTTCACTCGCGTTTATGTCCATATCGAGATAAAGATAAATAATCTGAATTCAGTGTGCAGTTTACTTTTGCGGGGGTGAGCAGCAGAGGTGGGGGGAGGCAGGGCTATTGCGTCATCATTATCACAAAATGATCGTATAGAGGCGATCACACGGAGCCGTTGGACCCCCCAGAGCGCTCCGTTCCCAGATCTATCCACCTTTGGACCCGTTGTCGTTTGCGGGGTCCGTTTCTATCGTTTCGTTACGGCCCCGTGTGGCAAAAAGGGCTATACGCAAGAGAAATATGCGGATACAACCCGTTTTCGTTCCCGTGGCCTTAGTAGCCACCTCACACCTCCAGTCCATGCACTAAGCTAACAGGTACCAGCCCACCCTGTCAACTAAACAAGATGACATCAACTTTTCATTAACCTCCATGTAAAACAGCAACAAATCTGACCTCTAGACTGTCGGAGTAACAAGGCTTTTTGGGATTAGTAGTTTAAATTGCTGGATTTTCATTCTAAATATTTGTACTTGTTACTAAACAAATACATCATATTTATATCATATGACATGTTACTATGCTATGTAAAGTATTACCAAGCTGAGCGTTGGTTCCTATCAAAGGTTGCATGTATTACAAACATCATAAAAATACCTTGGACTGAATCTACTTTAAGGAAGAAGCATCATTAACAAATATGTTTATTGACCACAGTGCATTGACAATTGAAAGGCCAAAATACAATAGCAGTAGTTAAAGGGGCAGGACACACAAAAACCCACTGGGAGTATACAGCCCCCGCTGATCAATGACCTCATCCAGAGTCAGTTTCTCTTTCAAAGGCGGCGAGACCAAAGAGCATTGAGGCCTTTTCAGCCCTGCAGATAACAAACCAACACCAGACACCCAATAAAGAGACTTCCACTTCATTTAAAAGCAATTAATATTCTTGGCCGGCCGGCGTGATCCCTTTGGTGTGGCAGGTCTGTACACGCCCCCTGCACTGTAATGGAGTTGACTGGTTAACTTTGAGTCTGCGGCCACAGTGTTGGCTGCCTGGGTGAGAGCACTGATGCACAGTGGGACACAGTGTTTAGATCAGAGTGAAAGGACCTGTCTCACAGCCCACTGCACCCCAAAAGAGCCTCCTCTTCACCATCTTTCTCTATACGTGTCTAACTCTTTCCAACTCTCTCTCTGTCTTTCCCGTCCTTATTCTTTCCTCCACGTTCTCTCAGAGTCTATCTTGGCTTTTGTTTCCTTTTTTCCTCCTGTTCTTTCTTTTTTAAATTCTCTTCTCCAGTCTGTATGGATTGGCTTTCAATAGGAGCAAGGGTTTAAATAGTTAGCCTTTGTAATGTTTGGTAATGATTGTCCCCTGAGGATGTGAAAGAGCAAAGGGAAAAGCTATTTTGTTCCTTTAAGCACACACACACATACACACCCTTGCTTTAAAAAAAGGTTATTATAGATAAAGAGTTGGATAAGAGAGTTTCACATAATTGGATATATATACTGTGTGCCTATACATTTACACAGAGTGCACAGCCATGTTGCCAGCCAAGTGAGGCAGTGAAACTGTAATCTGATGATGGCTTTACAAGTGAAAGTCAGGGAATCACCAAAATGATTTCAATACAACTTGATGGAAAACCAAATGTGTCTACCAATTTTTATTTAAATTGCCTTTTGCCAAGTAGGATTCATCCTATGGGGGCAATACATGTCTGTTCCGAATTCTATGGAAATATATATAATTTTAAAGAAGTGTCAGAAAAACGAATTGAATGTCCTAGCTAGAAACTTGCCAATTTGTTGCCAAATACTGTATTTAGTAATGTGTTGCAAGGAAGTGTGTATGGCTCAATTAAAGGCAATCAAATATGAACAAAAGGAAATCACTGAAGCATCACAAGCTGAAGTTTAACTTCCAAACATTACAGTTTTATGGGGGCGAAGGATATACAAAATGAACCAAACCTTATAGTCTAGGTAGCATTTCTTTAAATTTAAATATTCAAAATGAAAAAATATGAGTATCTAAGTAAGAGGTTTAATAAAGTAATCAGGTTATGCTAACCCAGTAGACATTAGGTAATTTAGTTTCCAAAATGTTTTAATTTCAAGTATGTTGGTTTAATTTCCAATAATGTAATTTAAAATCTTCCCAATATACAAAATTATAAAAAAAATATCCAATTTTTTTGTTGTTTAACTCAAATAAGTTTGAATTTACGAGAAGTTGCTGTGACAAGCTACTGATAAGTAGTTAAAGAAACTTCAAGCTAACCTTTTAGAAATATTTGTGATTTTGTGATGTAATGCAAATTCTACCCAACACTTGTGTTAATTAGGATTAAAGTTGTACAATATGAATAACAACCTCTGAAATAAATGTTCAACCAAAAACATTTTCCAATTGAAATAAAATATTTTTGTTGAATAGATTTGTTCCATTGAGTTCTATAGTTTTCAATTAGACGAAACACAAAACAAAGACTCACTATTGGAGTGAATGAAGGTGACATTTTGATGACTTCTCCTTTTACTTCCATTATTAAAGGTAAACAGAGCAAACATCCTACGCACAATAACACAGCAATACATGTCCTTGGTGATTATTATTGCCTACAGAAAGTCTAGCAAGTTGAAAAGTAATGACCAGTGCATTAGCAGTCGCCTGGTTGTTTACTAGGCTGAGGGTAATGAGTAAATCAATCGGCCACATTCAACACATCTTTAGCCATCAACACAAAAGATCCAGCAGTACAGCGCATTCATCAACAGTACACACAAAACAAGTCAGGTCTGAATGCCTCGGCTAAGTGAAACCTCAGCTACATCAACAAAGATGATGAGTTGAGCATTTAAATGTTACTCTCTTATAGACTGGCGTAAGCAGGGCGTCGATAATAGCTCGTAGCAGCCTGTGGGCTTCAATTAAATCCAACTTTAAACCCGCCAGTGAGTCGATGAGAAATAGACCTGCTACTTTTACTGCCTAGCACTTTTTCCTCTTACTTTGCTACAAATCCATACTTCACTCCATGTTTATACTGAAGAACGTTTATGTAATTGTACAGCTTGTCCTCACAAATGTACTTATGTTTGCGTCATTGTGCTGTGTTACAAAGATTCAATACCAACATATTTCCTTTCAAAATAGGTAAATGAGATGATTGATATTTGTCAGAGAAAAGAAGATTACTAAAGCTTTTTCTATTTAAGATTACAGTCTATTAGCCTAGCTTTACTTACTCATGTTTCTCATATTCCGCTGAAGCTCAACAGGAAATTCGGGATAATGATGATTTGAACAAACACATGACTTTCACACAGGAGACTGCTGTTCTAGCCCTGTGTTAAAACAAAAGTTGCCATTGACTTACATTCATTTAAGTCTTCGAAAGCCAAATCATTATGTTTTTTTCTAAACAAAAGTTGTATTATTTGTGTTGCTTAAACATATCCAAGACTTGTTGTGTTTTTGTTTTGTTTCAATTTTCAAAGAAATCATTAACAAATGTTTTTTTACAATTGGAAAAAGTGATATAAATAGTCATTATTGACCAATAGAACAAACTGTTTTCCCCTGTTGCATCTTTATACTAAGGTAGATTTACCATTACCCAGAGTTCTCACCTAAGACAGCTGTTTTGGCGGCCTTTACCCCCTTATTCCTGTGTGTTGTTGTTTTTTTCTTTATATGTTTGTTGATGTGTTTGTTGCTGTTCTTTCTTATTTTACCGTTATATCTATAGTCAATAGGACAATGAGGCAGAAAACATTGGTGAATGGAATGTGGATTGATTTGAGACAAATGTCGTACATTTGGGTTATACTCTATGTATGACATGTTTGCTCCATCATTCAGATTCAACACATGCTTCTTCTGAATAGGAATCTGGTTTATATTTGTGTAGTTTTGTGAGCTTCGTGTTTTTCTGGTATGTCTGCCAGCAGGCAAGGCTCCACTTCACATCCACTCTGTCAGATGTCCATCATGGCCAGGAGGACTACATGTCTACCTCAGATGGATGCTTCACATACTGAGATAACGAATGTGCCAATCCTCAGAAGGTCAATGTTTCTTGGACTCAGTAGTGGTGTGCTGTGTATTCATTTTATAAAATCTGTCTGTTAATGTGTGGGTTTTAATTGTATGTGTTTGTAACTTGGACATGAATAGACTCCAGATCTCACAGACCTGACTGCTTGATGTGAGGGACCTGAACAATAGGGGTTATAGTTTTCAGAAACCTGCGTAAATGAAAATTCATCCTCATTATTCATGACATCAAACAGGGCTGGGGCCCAAAGCGGGCTCATTTGCAGCTGAATGTGGGAGGCAGTGGAGACAGTGGCCTGTTTAGCATGTGTTTGTGTTGCAGAGGTGGTGGAGGGACGGAGGAGGAGAGGGTACCAGTGAGCCACAGCTGGTGTGACACGGTCTCAACCTTCTACCTGCTATCACTATCACAACTGACAGGCTGGGCCACAACCAGGGACTAATAGTCTCTCTGACTGAGGGGAGGCTGTGGACTGAACACACACACCGGCCTTCATGTCAGCTTGTTTCTTCTGCTGCTGTCTTTCAAGCCTGTCTGCTCACATGTCTGCCTGCATTGAGCCTCTTTCACATAGTTCCCGGTAAATTACTGGGATAACCCTTCACCACAAGAGATTTTCACTTCTCACATTTTCCACATTGGCAGCCGCTATTAAGCTCAACAGAAGAAGAAGATGGGGCAACGTGTGGAAGACGTTTATTTATTATTTTCATGAACATGGCGGGCAAGGAGTTTATTTTCTGTGGCACAAATGTCCTTGATGTGTATTTAATAGCCTACCTAAAACCCACAAAAGCACTGGCGTAAATGCTAAACTGGGAACATAGTGGGTCTAAGGAAGGAAACGGACCCTAGTGAGAAGAACTACAAATTCCAGAACAACGTGCTCTCTATAAAAGAAAGGGTAGGATCCTTCTAATTTTCCCCTGATATAAAGCTAGTTCCTCATACATTTAGGCTATAGGCAGTGAAAAGCAGAAGTCCAGCTGTCTATCATTCTGATTACAGCTTCTGTCCTTCGCTCTCTGTATTACTCCCTACAGTTGTGTGTATGCATGTCAACATGTATGTATCACAGTGTATTTTCCTGTTCCTCCATGCTTCTATATGTGTCTCTGCAGCTCAGTGAAACCAGCTGTGTGTGTTTACTCTACCTGGTTCACCTGCTCCAGGAAAGCAGGCTGCCAGCAGCATCCCCGTCACTTCACATTCACTCTGTTGGACCCCAACCGCTGCCAGGAGGTCCGCACGTCTACCTCCAGATGTACGGACACTGGGCGTACAGCTGGGTCATCCTCAGTTGAAGGTGGTGCGTGTAGATTTGGGTGCATGTGGTGCATGTGTAACAATTTGTTCCATCAGTTTCAAGCTCTATCTGACCAGTTGTGCATGTTGACTCTACCTGCGTTCATCTTCTGGTCTACCTGCTCCAGGAGAGGAGGCTACAGACGTAGGGGCAGTCACTCCACATCAGGACTATAACAGGCGGAGAAACCGAGACAAGCTCTCCCTGCCTCTCCGTCAAACATGCTTCTGTTTTACCAACCACACTTTATCAGAGAACTGAGTCCACTAAAGCATTCAGCTTATTTCCTATATAGTTGAGTCAATATAGGACCTAACGGTGGCCTTTAAACATGTTAAAGGAGAGGTGTCATGGCCATTTCCACTGATCATAATTCCATTGTTCAGGTATACTAAAATAGATTTATACTGTGCATTTTTCCAAACTCACATTGGTTTCTCATACAGCATCTCTGTAAACTACTTGTATTCACTGAATTTCACTCTCTGCCTTTAACGGCTCGTTGTAGCTCCAAAAGCTCCAGCCCCCACCCTCCCTGTGAGCACAGTGTGCTCTGATTGGTCGAGACGTTGTGAATTGCGCTGAGCTCCGTGGAGGTGTTGTTTCCTTGTTTAGGATACATAGCGAAACACAGCCAAACTCATCCTGAGCACACACAAACTCACAGTCGAAGTAAAAACAATAAGTGTGGCTTGATATTGAGTAAGAAAAAGGTTGATAAACGCTGTGAGAATGGGTCTGCAGAGAGAATTTTGCCGCGATCCCAACTGTCTGTTATCAGCCTGCAGCCAGGGAGGAGAAATCAGCAGAGCTGCCTGTGTGTGAGGAAGTCCGTGGATTGGTCCATTTGGACCAATCTGCGGGGGCTTAACGTAACGGCTCCGCGGACGTAACGTTACGTCTCCACGGATTGGTCCATTTCGTTCCGGGTACGGGATTACATCATCCCGTACCCGGAAAAATCAAATGGACAATGACGTACAGTATCTCCAACGAGGCATTTTGGGGAGGTATTTTCTGTGTTAGAGTTTTACTCGCTACAGGGTGTACTTTGAGGGTTTTGACTCTGCAGACCGTTTACATGCATAAAAACCTTCATAACACACAAGGGGACGGGTAATAACCGGAAAAGCATGACACCTCTCCTTTAACATCACATTATGTTTCCTCACTATTTCCTTCTCCTTTGTCTGTGCTCCATTGCGGCAAAAGCATGTGCTACATGTTCTAGTCGATGCATTTCAAAGAAATGTCTGGCATGTTATTCTACACTAACCAGTGGCTAAAGCAACAAACAACATTACTAATGATGAATAGATACCTTAACTGTTAAATATAACCTATAACTTACGGTTTATCATAAATTGCTTTGTTAAAGGCATATCATTTCTTAAAACGCAAAAGAAAACATGTTTCAGTATTAAAATGGGCACATATTGTTTTAAAGCAACCATTTAATTTTAAATTACATTGTTGTTTTTAACAGATATTCCCTGTACCTTAACAGTAAACATACATACGTTTAGCACTTACGTGTACTGGAGATGTTCCTGCATGTCCTTGCACAATCACCAGTGCTCCAAGTTTCAAGGAGAAGATCCCAGTTTCAATGAATATACAGTAGTAAGGTTTTCTGCTTCATGAGAAGTGTGTAAACTGAGGCCGGTCTGGCCATGGCCCCTATTGGAAAAGAACATGGTTAAATTAAAGTGTGCATCTCTGTAGGACTGTGACATTTACTGATCGCTGGCTGCCCTAGAAACGTGATGTCGTAATATAAAAGGAAAGGCAATGCTGTTGGCTTTACACTATTTAAGATGCTTAAATAGATCGGGCAAACCAACCTAACTTTTTGATATTCTCTGGCATTAAGCTCCTTTTTATCACAAAAGGATTTGAATGGCAACAACAACACACAACCCACAATGTATTCACTGGAAAAAAGTCATGACTTAAAGGTGGGGTGTGTAATTTATTTCAGAAACACTTTTTGTTATATTCCATGGAATGCTCTTAACATCCCGATAGCAATGAATATCTTAAGTGCTTTGACAATAAATACATAAAAAAATTCATCTGTGGAAGCCGTAGCGCCGTAAAAAGCACGACCAATCATTTTAGCCAGCCCGGCTAAAGTAACTGGATGGCCTACCTGCCTGTCAGCCTTCCATCTGTGCACAAACTTATCTCGTGCCCTCATTGGTCATGTGTGCGTTTGTGTGTGTTGGAGGAGGGGCTCTGTAAGGAAGTGGCAGATTTTTTCCGGCTGTGTATTTTCAAATTCTAGCACACTCGAGCTGGTTTCTCCAAAATTACCTACCCCACCTTTAATCTGATCTTTGCAGCTCATTTTAAAGCACAAATGAGAGTTTCCTTTTTGTTGTCCTTCTTTCTTTACCAGACTCATTCAGCCATTTAAACCAGCTAAATGTGGTATTAACACAGAGAATAAAAACACTATGGAAGATACAGGCTGTCTGTCAACTTACTTTTTTCTTTTAATGTGTCTTTGAAAATTGATGAGCACAAGCCTAAAAGGAATCCCTCATTATTAAAGCTATATTCTACATAGTTCCCAATTTTCAAGGGGGATTTGTTGAATAATGTGACAAGAGATTTTGTTCTGAGCTTCACCTCCACAGGACTCCTCTGAACACTGAACAATTATTGAATTAAATGTTTCCTATTCAGCAGTCAATAGTATATATTCAGTACTTTTATACCCAAACATGACTCTACAATATCTGTTTTTATCTTTATCATGACTCCATTGCTTGGTCAGTTCATGCAAGTGGACTGAAAAGGATTCCTGTGATCAAGGTTACCCACATCAGGCTTTGGGAGAGACTGAGTCGTAGCCTGGAAACAAGCGGGCCCTCGGTGTGGTGCTTGGCCTGCCGGAGAAGTCTGTTTTTGGATCAAATTCTAGGCTGGGAGTCAAACTCTGTCAATCAAACTCTTTTTTCCCAATGTTCCCACTAATGAACGGCACTAATTGATTGAAAACGCTGGTGGGAGGGGATGAGCGGGGAGGGTGTTAAAGTGTGAGAGAGTGAACACAAACAGAGCCTGAACTGGATCCAGACTGATGCAGGGGCCCACAGCGGAGGGCCCTGAGTATTGTATAAACAGAAGGTTACAGTGGAAAACAGGGGAGCAGACACATAAAGGGGCCGACAGCTCCGACCCTGTGAAGCCGCTCCCCTGCTGGAAGTGAAAACACTTTGGAGTTAATGACAATACATCCTGTGGGTTGAATCATTGTGCACATTTGTGGCCAATCATAATGGGAATACATGTTTTCGTAGACATGGGGAAAGATTTTACATGCTGTTCTTCTTTTTCTATTTAACTGACGATATGCAAGGGGATAAATAAATAAACTGCATCATTCAACTGCCAGACACCTCTTTTTTTCCTGGATAATTCCCTTTAACCAAGCTAGCTTTGGTAAGCAATAATTGAGCTTTTCTTGTGGGAAGAGTGAGGTCACCAGCCCTGTGGGAAAATCTAATTTGATCGCTTGTATCTGCAATGTCATTCTTTCAAATTCTATCCAATGCTTGTGACCAGTAGGTGATCAAAGATCAACCAGCAAGCTTTGTTGTTCATTTCTTAACCATCACAGGTACCTGACTCACACTCAACCCCACCATCCACCCTCCCTAATGGAAAAACCTCAGAATACTTGGACTGCTCCACTTTGGGCAGTTGTTAAGGAAGGAAAGGAAAGGGAAGGAAACATTTTTTATTTTCAGACGGCCTCAAAGCTTGCACTTAAGGTGGTTTGGGGTAGGTAACGCAGGGAGTCCCAGCACAGATTTCTGTCCAACTAGTTGCTTACAATGCATGACTATATTATAACATTACATTACATTTAATTTAGCTGACACTTTTATCCAAAGCTACATACAATAAGTGCATGACGAAACAAACTCAAAGGAAGCATCCGGCAGGTACATTTCAGCCCAACCAGAATCCAAACAGAGTAACAGAGTTAGAGCAGTACCTCAAACTTAAATGCATTACCATCGATGTGTTCTTATCAGATTTGATTTCATTATTGTCTGCCCGCTTCTTCATTTAATGTTACTCTGCTAATTTACTAATCTTATTTTTTACCTTTTGTCTGCACTGTCCCCAAGCCAATGCTGTAGTATTGTACATTTTAATCACTTTAATCAGGGGCAGGCCTACTGCAATCTTAACTAACAATAAAATATTAAGTTGTCTTAACGAGTAATTCTTTATTTCATATAGATCATTGTGAATACATTTCAATGAACAGAGACGCAGTGTCTGACGTCACCTACGTTATGACGTTGAGGTCATGACCGACGTTGCCATAAAAAATCGATCCATCATGGCGGCCGTCGGCGGCCCTCGCGAGCGACGTGAGTTTATTCATTCATGGAGCTACACATTGACACCTGTAAACACTAAGAAACTTGTCAACATGTTTTTTCTTATAGTAACACTGTAAGAACATCATAATAAAGGAAACATTCGATTGCTAGACGGCGCTGTTTTTAAGCACCGCAGTTACCCAGTGCCTTGCGCACATTTGCGTTGACATTTAGTCAACCGTAGTCCTACTGTTAATAAGTGTTAAGTTGTTTATGTTAGGCACTATTCTCTGGTAAATGTAATATTACTTATACATGCACCTGAATAGCTAGCTGTAACTCTTATCCACTGAGCATAGGTGGATTTTGCGGGGGGTCAGGGGGGGCATTGCCCCCCCTAGTGGCTGAAATATGTTACAGCATTACTACGTCGAAAACTGTTCCAATACAAATATTTCGTATATCAATATTTTAATAAGGTAGGACACTGGTTAATAATATTGTAGCATGTTCAAGTAACCAAGGGATATAGTAGTTATCAAATAAGTATAAGATGTGCACAGTTACACGAAAACTACCCTTGAATGATGGGATAGTAGACCAACACCTTTAGGAATCCAAACTATAACATATAATAAGTACCTTGTATCAAGATTTATGCAAAACAAGTTAAATTTGACCTTTTTAGAGAGGTTTAGAAAAAGTAGGTCCAGGCGGACTCACCTCTGGGTACATTTGGGTGTATTTGCCGTATCTCTGGAACCCATTGGTCAATTTGGTTGATTGACAGCTCTTTGTAACCGTTAGAGCCAATAGAATCCTAAATCCACCTAAACATTACCATTAGTGAGTTAGAATGATGCACACGCAGCTTGCCCAAAACCGGAAGCTCTGGTACACTCTATATGAAAAATAAGTTTATTACATTACATTACATTGCATTTAGCTGAAGATTTTATCCAAAGCGACTTTCAATAAGTGCATTCGACCAAGAAGATACAAACTTGAAGAAAACAGAATCATATAAGTACAGCAGGTTTCATAGAGCCAAAACATTTCAAGTGCTACTCAACTAGCTTTAGATAAGCCAGTCCTTTATTAAGTGCTTTGTTAGTAATTGTATTGCTCGAAGTGGAGTCGAAAGAGATGAGTTTTTAGTCTGCGCCGGAAGATGTGTAAGCTTTCTGCTGTCCTGATGTCAATGGGGAGCTCATTCCACCATTTTGGAGCCAGGATAGCAAACCGACGCATTTTTGCTGATGGGAACTTGGGTCCCCCTCGCAGTGCTGGTGCAGCGAGCCGTTTGGCTGATGCAGAGCGGAGTGCACGTGCTGGGGTGTATGGTTTAACCATGTCCTGGATGTAGGAAGGGCCAGATCCATTCACAGCATGGTACGCTAGTACCAGTGTCTTGAAGTGGATTCTAGCAGTTACTGGAAGCCAGTGAAGGGAGCGGAGGAGCGGTGTGGTGTGGGAAAATGTAGGAAGGTTGAAGACCAGACGAGCCGCTGCATTCTGGATGAGCTGCAGAGGTCGGATGGCACATGCAGGTAGACCAGCCAGTAGGGAGTTGCAGTAGTCTAGGCGTGAGATGACGAGAGCCTGGGCCAGAAGTTGCGTCGCTTTCTGGGTCAGGAGGGGATGTATCCTCCTGATGTTGTAAAGAGTGTATCTGCAACAGCGGGTTGTAGCAGCGATGTTTGCAGTGAAGGACAGGTTGTTATCTAGGGTCACACCCAGATTCCTTGCAGTCTGCGAGTCAGGGAAACAACAGAGGGGCCGATGTTGATTGTTAGGTCAAGAGTGGGACACTCTTTTCCCGGAAGAAAAAGCAGTTCAGTCTTGTCAAGGTTGAGCTTGAGGTGGTGAGCAGACATCCACTGAGAGATGTCTGCTAGACAAGCAGAGATGCGTGTGACGACCTGGGTTTCAGAACGGGGAAAAGACAGAATGAATTGGGTGTCGTCAGTGTAGCAATGGTATGAAAAACCATGCGGGCTGATGACCGATCAGAGCGAGTTTGTGTACAGAGAGAAGAGGAGGGGACCAAGGACAGAGCCCTGAGGGACCTGTAGGAGCCATTTTATGGGTGTTGTTGGTGTCTCAGTTTACTTTATTTATATTTATAATGCAATATTATTTTTTAACACTTGCTGGCGGGGTTTAGAGCACACCGATTCCACCAGCCCGGCAGATGCTCACCACAACTATTGACACAGTATACTTAAACCTTGGTATGTAAAGCAAAAATAAACATAATTCTAAACTGCAGCAAAAGACCGGAAATTCATCTGTTTGTGTCCACGTCTGGATCACTCCAAACCCTCCTGTGAAGTAATGGCAATAGGATATAGGACATTGGAACATTTAAAATTGCCATTAGAAGACCCCTGTAGTTAATTGACAAGGGTCGGACCCGGACCCTCTCCAAGTTACCCTGTAGGTGCGGTTTTTGAGGTATGAGGTGAGGAGGGAAAGTGCAGAGCCTGAAACTTCAAGTTCTTGGAGAGTGCGATGGAGGATCTGATGATTCACCGTGTCAAATGCAGCAGACTCGTCCAAAAGGATGATGACAGAGGAGAGGGAGGCTGCTTTAGCAGTGTGCAGTTCCTCAGAGACAGCAAGGAGAGCAGTGTATGTGGAGTGACCTGCCTTGAAACCAGACTGGTGCGGATCAAGAAGGTTGTTCTGATCAGTGGCGAGCCTTGACTTTTATACCTAGGCCCTCTGACCTCCACCCCTTCCCTCGAATAAAAAAAAAAAAAATAGTTATTACATCACAGCGTATACTTCAGCGGAATATCAAAACAACGGCCCATGGTGCAAAACGCATCAATGAAAGCGACCCTCTACCACACAAAACAACACCTGTAAATAACCCAATTTGTGTTTTTCGTTTATATGCGTTTTAATGCCCTTCAACACAACTTTTGATCTGAAAACAGCAAAGGACTCAAATGCACGACGCGGGAGCCAGAGGTAAAGTATAATTATTATACTTTATTAACAAAAAAGAAAACAACACTCTTAATAGAGGCGACAAAAAAAGGCTAAACATAAATCGCTCACAACGTGAGGACAGAAACTTACGACAGAGTTTCAGGAGCGTAGTTAGAGTATGGTACAAAAAAGGCAATCGTGGAAAGAGCAGCGATCTGGCATGAGGACAGGACAAGACGAACTGACAACAAACAAAGGGGAACAGGGGAATATATACAGGAGATAACAAGGCACAGGTGAAAACAATCAGGGGCGGGGCTGAAACTGATGAGAGCAGGAGAACACACAAGGAAAGACAACACAAGAATAACAACACAACACATGATCGACTCAGCATTTCTGAAGGTGCACAACAAAAGTGAAGTTGTGTGTTGTCTTTCCTGGCTTTCGCTGCCGTGGGTTTTGGTCGCACAGTGATGATACTTATACCAATGGAATCTGTGGAATCTCAGCTTTCATATGATATCTAGTTTGTGCAGATAGCATGAAGTATAAAATATCGCTACCGTGAGTTATGTGCTTTTTTCACTTAGTGCTGATTCAGACGCTTGGTGTTAAGGCCCTGACACACCAGGCCGTATTCGGCCGTCTTCGGTTGTCTGGCGACAACGCGTTCCTTGACGCCCAAAGTCAATTTGGTGTGTCCCGAACCCTCGGCCGTGACACGCCTTATTTGGCCTTTCACGGTCGACACATGGCCGATTCAACATGTTGAATCGGCCAAAATACGGACACAAGCAATCGGGCCAAGAAACCACTCTGATCAGCTGTTCAGCTAGCAAATGAGAAGCGAAACGGAAGTGAGGGACGTAAACAAACGATTTAAAAAGGCACAGGACAGCAGCTAAACCCCAGCAGGTGATACTTAAAAGACATCAAACATAGCCCTTAAATGTCCTCTTACCTCCCACACATAGCAGGGACATCTCTGATATCGGCGGGAGCGTCCCCGGCTGTCCTCTGCTGAGAGCTCCGTGATTTGTTTGGTCAAGTCCGGTTTTTCATCTCATCGGTTTATTTGTCAGTATAAAGTTGCAGGATTAGTCTCAAGTACCTCAACATTGTCCTTAAGTACAGTGTCTAAGTAAATGAGATACTGTCTACTGCTGTTCATTTACCTATTGTGAGTCGCCTCGGATAAAAGCATCACATGGAAATGTAAATTTAGCAAGAAGTGGCCATTATTACATTACATACATTACTACATTGCTGACTCAATAAACTACACACCCGCCAGAACACTGCGATCATCAGATGCAGGTCTATTAACTGTGATTTTATAGTATGTCTGCACTTTATGTGCTCATTTCATCATTCATGTATTTTTATATTCTAAAACATGTTTTCGATGGACGAGAGTGAAAATGGAACGCACACGCTATTTGTTTGTTTATATCAGTCTGTTCTTCTTCTCTGTCTTCCGGTTGTTGCCTATTTTGAATGACGAATACACACTACCGCCGCCTGCTGGGAAGGAGAGTTATTGCCACTCATGCATGCGCAGTTCGTACGTGCTCGGCTGAAGTCTTTGCGGTGTGTTCCAGTGCGACACACGGCCAAGACGCAGGAGAACTCGTCGATGGAACTGTCGGTGTCGGTGTCGGCGAGTTCTCTGGTGACGGCCTGGTGTGTCAGGGCCTTTAGACTTGTGTTTCATTGTAAAAATGGTTAATATCGTCTGATAGCTGAGTTTCTTCCCGTTAAGTGGGTATGACACATTAATAGATTGTTAAATGTTAAGAAGCCCTGAGACACAGTTTCGTGCAATATTGTTGTGTCTGCCCCCTCCGGCGGGGGGAATCGGGCTTAACAGGTTAAATGTTAACTTAGGCTGTTTGCTTTTTTTTTCAGTTCTTCAGTAGCTTTACAAAAAACTACATGAATGTTGGGAATATTTGAGTATCCAAAAAAAATAAAAGACATGGTTTCTGAGCTGCCAGACAATGAATTTCTCCAGAAACACCTGGAAATGTTGGTTTATTCCAAAGCGAATTTGACTTGTTTATTTATCATTTCAGTTTTTAACCTGAGTTAATTTATTGTAGGGTGCAAATGGTTTAATGGAGTGGAGTGCAACTTGTCTCCTCAGAAATGTAAGCACAGTTGCACTGCCGTTTGAAGCAAGTCCTCCAACTCATACGACCAAATAGGTCGATTGTTCAAGCGCTTATTACGACCAAATAGGTCGATTGTTCAAGCGCGTATTACGACCTATAATCACGTTTTAAAGTTATCGACCTCTAGTGCTCCCGTTGACTGCAAACGCTCCAGAGGGTCATATATTCACAAATAACCCTCTCTGGAAAATCCTAAATTGTAGAATAGTTTGACCATTAAAATGCTTTTTGATTAGATTTCTAGCGAGAAGTGTATATTGTACTTTTAGAATATACGTCCAGTGGATGTGTAGGATCTATAGTTTGATAGATATTACGAAGATTATTTGAGGTCTCGCCAGGAGAACGTTTATATACTACGTCTTTCCCCCTATTCATTTCTATTGACGGCAGCGTCCATGTAAAGTTGGCGTCAACCCTCACGGGGTGAAAACAGTATTTCCGGTCTCGAAGTTTTCATAATAAAACCGGAAGTATTCCCCTCACTGTCAAATTATTTACAGTGATATCTGCCGTACTCATCCACTAAAAAACATCAGTTCATCCTTGTTAAGTACACAACATTGATTGGTTTAAATGGTGTACAATGCTTTTGTGTTTTTCCCCTTCGATTCAGAGAAACAAATAGTTTTTTCGGAGTTTAGGATGGCCGAAGACACTACACTACCCATAATCCTCAGCTATCGTTTGGGACTACACCATCCGCTTTGCTTGACAAACTCCGTGATTAGTCCTCAAGCTCTGTGATTGGATCTTGGAGTGGCAGTGCGCCAAGGTTACGCCGAGCTCTTTGAAATGGAACGAAGCCGCCACGGCAGACTATCCAAAGCAGGATTCGAACGGGTCCCTGTATATTTTGCAAATATGGCAGTAGCAATCGATCATCTTAAGATAAGATAAGATAAGATAAGATATACTTTATTGATCCCAAGTTGGGAAATGTTTTTGTTAAAGCAGTACATGTACAACATGTAATTGATTGTTACTTTGTAATTCTACACCACTACAATTCAGAGGTTAACCTGGTATTTTTACTCCACTACATTTATTTTTAGTTACTTTGCAGATTCTGATTAATGATGTGAAATATATACAACCCTTAAATCAAACTTTAGTTACACCTGAGTAAAATTCAGGGAAGGTGATTGTCAAGTGCCAAAATAAACTATGCAATATAATAGACGTTAAGCCCTGAGCCTGTTTTTCAGGTCTCAGGCTCGAAAATGACATTCCCAGAACAAATGACCATATCTTCCCTTCTAAAAGGGTTAAATTAATAATCTTTTTTCTCAAAGTAATGATAAACCTGTGAGTTGGATGTAGAAAAGTCAGAATCAATATAGATGTTTTTTATTTTAAAGAAAATTCAGATTGAACATAGTAAAAAACTGTAAATTATAGTGTCCGTCCAAAAATTCTTTTTTACTTATAGTGAAAACCACCCTTGGATGATGGGTTAGTAGACTAAAAGCTTTAGGAATCCAAAGTACAAACATATAATAAGTACCCTGTATCAAGATTGATGCAAAACAAGTGACATTTGACCTTTTTAGAGAGATTTAGCAAAAAGAAACCACTTCTGGGGTCATTTGGGTGGATTTTCCATATCTCTGGCCCCCCTTGCTCGATTTTGATGGTTGACACCTCTTTCTGACTGTTAGAGCCAATAGAATCGAAGGGGGAGTCCCCCCCACACACGTTGTGAAGAGAAAAGGTGAGGGCTTCGCACATGTAATTTTGCATCTTTCTCTAGCTTTGACATCTGGAAACGGAAAAGCAGTTTTAATTATACCAACTTTGGGTACCTGGCTGGAGTGAGATTTTGATATCATGGGTTTAATTCGGTTTAATTACACATATGCGCACGAAATGACTGCTATCGTGTCAGCAGCGGGACCTTAGCATATAGGATATATATACAATATATACAAATACACAATAATGGACACAGACTATAAAGGGCACACAGTTTCATTCACTAATGAAAGTCAAACATGTTTGTTTCCACTGTTTTATTGTGTGCCTGTCGCGATAAGCAATTAATTGACTTATCGTACGATAAATAAAAATGAACTCGATAACTTTTCTGACCTCGATAAATTGCCATTTACATGAGGATGTGACTAGCAGTTTGAAAGGATGTACTTGAATTATTATTATATATTATCATTATGTCAGTGGTCTAAAATGAAACGCCACGCGTGAGGTTTAGATTATTTCCCTGTCTCAATCCAAATTGAACTGTATGAAATAAAAAGGCACATTTGTCTTGTAGTAAATAAAAAGGGCGACCTGGAGCCAATCCTGCAATTTCCCCACAGGTGAAAGAGTTGACATGCTGAAAACCCAACCCCTGCAGGGGGGTCTGGGGGGATTCTCCCCCAGGAGATTTTTTTAAATACTAACATAAAATACACATTCTGGTACTCTCTTGAGAAGAAAAATAATAAATCTATTACTACACGACATATTTAAAAAAATGAATGCCATTTTAGTTTTTTTGTTACTTTGTTCTGAAAGCTGAACCTGCTGCTCCTCATAGAGAGAAGAGGGAAGAGGCTGTGTGAATTACTTTACATTGTGGATAAGGGTGGATAGCCCCCATTGTTCTGTGTGTCAAAATGAAAGACAGCACACACACCTATCAATCATCAACCGTGGGGGTCTTATTTCATTACGTGTTGATTTCTATCAACACGTAATGTTGTATCGATGTATAGCCTATAGAGATGTACTACAGCAAAAGTATTCTCCGTCGGGACTTCCTGCAACAACACCACGCCGTTATCGTGATTCTGATTGGCCAGAAGACATTATCAAAGATGTTCTATTGAGAAGACGATCACTACGTGACAAAAGTTTTCAAAACCGTTTCTAGTCTTCGGTATTCTTGCTTTTGGCGTGAGAATAGTTTGGGCAGCGTGAGAGCGTGAGATTGAGAGTGAAAGCGTGTGTCACACGCCAGATGCGTGAGAGTTGGCAACCCTGCTTATGGATTATCAGAAATCATTTCAAAGGGACACAGACACATTAGATTAACCTATGGATTAACTTCAGCAGCGTTTTTATCGTTTTAATGCCATTGAAGACCACTTTGGAGAGACTATAGAGCCAAGGTAAAAATGTTAGCATTTTTAGCTACCTAGCGTCACCTGTTTTGATGTCCGTTTTGCTTATAACGTCGCAAATACGTATAATTCAGGTGGTAATGTCGGTGTCAATAGATACTGTGTCGCCTCACGATGTGAATCGATGTGTTGGATGTGGTGAAAAGATAAATAATAAGGTTTTGTGAGTGATTTTCGGTGCAGTAAGGTGTTAGCATTTTTCCTTGTTGCTAATTCAGAGGCTCAGTGTTAGCATTGTGGGTTTTCTTTTAAAAAAAAAAAAAAGGATCAGTTAGATGAGTTTCTTCCCGTTACATTACTGGGGTCTCTCGGGCTTAACAGGTTAAGTACTTTGTCAGGCTTAATATTTATCTGTAGATACCCCCAAAGCTTTTTTCTTATTCAAAAGAAGACCTTAACTTAAAGTATTCTTTAAATAAAGCGTTATTAGTTTGTCTGTTTTGCACATCGTCCTATTAATATCTTTGGACGTCCTGCACTAAACTGTTTTATTGTAGAGATCACTTACAGTATCTTCTTAATATTTTCTATTCTATATTTCTATCATTGACCTTCTACTTTCCCCCTATTTTGTATACTCTTAATATTTAAATTTTTTCATCAAATATAACATATTCAACAAAAAAATTAAAATACATGCTTTAACCACTAGGTGGTGCGGGTTAAAAAACGGTCAAGTTTACAGTGTTAACCCAATAAATTATACTTTCCAGTATAAGTTTCCAGCTTAGTTTATGACGGATGTATTTTGTTATCCACACATATATTGTTTTGATATTTGTAACACCAAACCGACAGAAAAGATGGTCTTAATAACATGACCCAGTGGTCTAGTTAATAAAACATAATAATATCAAACATAATATTTCTATTAACTTTATTATGAAATTAAAACAGAACAGTAAAGAAAAATACAGTTTCAGTCTCTCGATTTGAAGCTTATGCATTGTACCATGAACCTGTATAGACCTGTAACAGTCAACTGGTGAGGAGTTGGAAAGGTAGTTTCTGAAGATGTTACACATAACACACAGCATAAAATGCCATAATAACTTTGTATTATTAGTGTAGGACACTTATGTATGTATAACATCTGAAGATGTGTAGTTTTATTCATGTTTTCACATAATTTTACAGGATATTGCTATATTATTTCACATATTGTAGTTCTACACATTAATATCTGATTTGTAAAACATCACAGACAGAAAGGTATATCCGTCATTTAATGGTAAGCTTGAAATTCTGAATCCATAGATGTGTCTCCCATTACCCAAAACCCCTGACTATTTTCTCAACTCAGTATTTACATTCTTATATCAAAGAAAATCAGTAATATCTTTAAAAACTACAAGTCCTTTTCTATCAGCTGTGCACCGTTATGGTGTAAATATAGCCTATCTACCAATTGGATCAAATATAAAAGTCAGCCAAATTAGTATTGATACTGCAAGGAGACGTATTGTGTGAAGAGAAATTGAAGATGTTGTTTAATTGCTGATATATTTATGATCCACGTCACATATTCAGTTTCGGTGGCAGTTCTTCCAGTTTAGCCAGAAGTCTTCTAATCGGGGCTCTATAAATAAAGAATTACGGCAGATGTGTAATATTTAATGCAGCCTAACCATGTATTACAATGCCGTTATGTGATGACTTTCAAAGAGAAAAGCAAGTACACGCGGAATAAAGTATTATTTTTTATTTATTTTTATGTTTTCGGATTTCATATCGCATAAACACCATATCCCAACGTGCATTGCGGCTAAAACATCCAATCACCGAGCTTGAACGATAGCTGAGGGTTAGATATTTTAGCCTATCAAAACCTCTGAAAAAATAAATGTGTCTCTCAGAACCGAAAGGGAAAAACCTATGGGAAAAACACAAAAGCATTTTACACAATTTAAACTGATGTTTTTTAGTGGATGAGTACTGCAGATATCACTGTAAAATCATTTGACAGTGAGGGGAATACGGTTTTATTATGAAAACATCGAGACCGGAAATACTGTTTTCACCCCGTGAGGGTTAACGCTAACTTTACATGGACGCTGCCGTCAATAGAAATGAATAGGGGGAAAGACGTAGTTTCTACACGTTCTCCTGGCGAGACCTCAAATAATCTTCGTAATATCTATCAAACTATAGATTCCTACACATCCACTGGACGTATATTCTAAAAGTACAATATACACTTCTCGCTAGAAATCTAATCAAAAAAGCTTTTAATGGCCAAACTGTCCTACAATTTACGATTTTCCAGAGAGGGTTATTTGTGAATATACGACCCACCGGAGCGTTTGCAATCAACGGGAGCACTAGAGGTCGATAACTTTAAAACGTGATGGTCGTAATAAGCTGGTGAACAATCGACCTATTTGGTCGTATGAGTTGGAGGACTTGTTGAACTTTTTGCATTTACATTTCAGTCATTTATTGCATGGAAAATGAATGTATCATGGTTTGATGGTTCTTATAGCTCTCTCTTTATACCTGCATAAGGAGGATCCACAGCCCTTCAATCCCTGGAATGTAAGTACACAGTGCATTCACAGAACTGTTGGTATCAATAAGGTCATAGTGTGTAGCCTACTCTTCAAGGTTCTTTAGCTTTTTTACCCTTCTAGTTTTGTAATACAGACAGGAGCAAAGTAATAAACTGCTGTGAACGAGAGGAAAACTTTTAGCAGACACCTTAAATAAAAAAGGTCACATTATGAAAATGTATGGCTTTATTAAGAAATGTGTCAGCTATGCAGTCTATGTTTCCAACGAGAATCTGAAGCTATTATTTAGTGTATGCTCTCGCCAAAGCCACACAAAACTTGGTCATTGTGTTTTTGCTAATAAAAAACAAATACTTATTTTATTATTTTAGGTTTGGTTTTTTAAGGTCTTTGTACAAATGGGATATACTTGGTATTTATTGATTAATTCATTAAATGTATTTAGTTTTTTGGTTTAAATGTCATGTGTTGTTTGATGGCCATGGTGGTAAGATCATTTGAATTGCTCTTGTAAGAAATCAGGCCATACTTTTTACATCAAGCACTCAGATGCTCAACTCCGGGTTCCCTTGTGTTTGAGATGTAGAGATCCCACTCATGTACGGGTGTGTCTTAAAGGTAACCAACAAGTTGTCAAACTCTTGTGAGATGGTAAAGTTTGGATTGTGGGGGGGCAAGTCTCGCAAGAGGTTTGGCCACATTTTCGCAATTTGTCGGTTACTTTCTAGACACGGCCCTCATACAGCCACAAATACATGCACAGACACATACACACTCACCCACACACTCAGGAGGTGATCCAGATACAGCTACATCAGAAATGTCCAATATTGCTTTGCTTGTGGAGTTTTTTTTTTCGTAATCAGTTTCTACAAAGATTTGGGTATTCTGTACTTATCGGATTTGATAGTGTGCTAGCGTTTTTCTTTTTCATATATTTTGCACTTTAAAACAGGATGTGACACATGCATTTAACATAAAAAGAGACCTTGTGCTGTAAGTATTATTTGTTATAACAGGCTGCATTGGATTATTCTTCATCCCATGTTGCATGATAAACACATTATGGCTTTTCCTGAAAGAAATCAGTGCACAGTCTCTTCATTGTTTAATGGGAGTCTACTGTATCTCAATACATAATGCATCAGTTTAAGTTGTCACATATGAAAACACGTATAGAAAGTGGGATTTGTAAGATACTGCCACATGCTTGACCCATATCCTGAAATCCACACACAAAGGTGATTTTATGTCTGTGCTTTTTCCAGTGTAAGTGCCAAAACAACATGAATTTAGCAATCTCAGAAGAGATTGCTAAATTATTTCAAATGTCTACAAATGGATTCAATAAACCACATCAAGGTCACAACTATCTTTGCTGCCTGTATAACTTGTACACAGGAGACGGTCATTCACCAATTGAAGTATTTTATTTGCTGTGTCTGTTATTGAGGGATCTCCGCTGCAGCAGTTCTCTCCTGTGAAGTGAAAGATGTTTGACAGGTCAGTGGAGTAGAGGTGTTCGGAGAGCAGCCGCTGACATGACAGGGAACCAAATCTGAGAGTCCACACCATGCAGGAGAGGCACATTTCATTTCAAACTGATGCCTTGATAATTAAATAATAATTAAGATGAGTTATGTTGTGGTTGAAACATTGACAGTGAAAAAAGCAGAGGTGGAATGAAACTAAGTACATTTACTCAAGTACTGTATTTTAGCAAACATTTGAGGTTATATATATTCAAGTCTGTTGCCACTTTATTCTTCTCCTCCACATTAATTAAAAACAATAATTGTATTGAATGTAATGTATTTGTAAAGATTTAACTAACAGCATATAAATGGCAAAAAAATTGCTTTACTTTTAATCGCAAAACTGCTTGTTGATGAGATAATAAGATAATTATGGGCACATTTTTATTTATGAAAAAATAATTCTGCACTTTTGCATTTTTTACATTTTACATTTCATACTTTTAATTAACCTTTGCTAATAAAATTAACATTTCAATGCAGGCTTTTGTTGCAGAGTACTTTCACATTGCGCAATTGTTACTTTTATTTAGGCTAATTAAAGCATCCGAATATGCCTTTCAAATTATCATGTATATATTATATCAAATATTCTTTCAAATGTAGGAAAGGTAAAGAAGAATTGCCGTTTGACTTGATTACAACAGGCCCGACTGGCTAAGCTTTGATGCAGATGTATTGGATGCAGACGAACAAATATATATAAATAAAATCTGAATATCTTTCTGTTGAACTGCATGCAACACCTTTATACTGAGTGTCACACAAAACACCCAATTAAAGAAAGTAGAAACATATGGCAATCATGGACTCACGGACAATTAAGAAAACCTCAAACACGTTTTTTAATATTTTTAAATTAAATGTATTCAAAAACCAACAACTTAACGGACAGGAGTAAAATATTGTGCTCATAGACAATATCACTTGTAAACAAACGTATACAACACTTCTCCACTGAAATGTGAAATATCATACTTTACACTTCTTTACATAGGCTATAACTGCAATCCATACAATTTCCTTTCTCTAGAAATAATTCCTTAAATAAAACTGGGCTGCTGCTGCTTCTCTCAGAGCAGCGTGCCTCGGCAAAAAGTGCAAATTTAAAGTACAGTTGTGTTATAATGAGGCTGCAGGGATCCGTTAATAAAGCCATGATCATAAACTGGATTATATGAATCAATATGCATCGGTTTTGTTGAACTGACATGCCCATTGCTGTTTTTAAAGTGCAACTGACAGTTTAGAGGGGGATGTGGGAATGATTTTTAATGGTACAAAAATAAAAAATAATCATATTTGTGCAGCTCATTCGTGAATATCCAGGGGTGATGGAATGTAGTGCTGTTTTTATTTTTGGATTAGGTCTTTCGATAAATTAACCCATATGTCCTTTCTCAAGGGGCGACAAAAAACAAAAATATTCTTTTTTTTACACAAATAAAAATGATATCTAAGTTTAGTCTCATATTCAGCCTTGATTTGTCTATTTTCTTAAAGCAACTGACACTGTCTAATGTCGGATCTTTGTTCTTGTTTAGTGTGGTGTTTCTTTAGAATTGTTAGCATTTTTTCAACGCAGCAAAAGACATGGAGAAAAATGAAAGCAAAATATATTATAGTCATTTGAAACAAACGAAAATGTCTGCAGCCCCACTGGCAGACTGTTTTACGCATGGTTAAGAAAGCGTGCCAGAACCCAAGGCCACAGGTTATTTGGCACAAAGAAAACATGTTGCATTGTCCAAGAGATAGACAAAGAAAATGTTACCTACCCCACATCTGTGACTAACAAATAAATATGTGTTTTTTCTCTCGAATATGTCATGATGAAACACCAAACAGAAAGTCAAAGATTAGAAGATTTAGGCCTTTGGGTAACAAAAAAAAATCAAGATTCAGCACAAGACTAAATGACATTGTGTACATCATTTAAAGTCACTGATCAGTGTCTCTGGCCCTGAACGCATCTCAGTCAGTGTTTTTGCTCGACTCTTCCTGGTCGCTCTGGTCGTCGGTGAAGCACACGTCCACGTCGCTGTCATTGTCGCTCTTTTGCTCTGCGTCCTCGAACAGGCCTCCCGGTTTGTCCTCCAGTTTCTTCACGGTCTGCCCGGGGTGTCTGGACTTCACGTGCCTCTCCAGGTCGCGCCTGCGCACCAGAACCTTGCCGCAAAATTCGCACCTGTACGGCGTGTTCCCTTCTGCGTGCAACCGGATGTGCTTGTTCAGGTTGCTTGGGTCTCCGAAGGGCCTGAAGCACACTTTGCACTTAAGCGGCTTGTAACCTGTGTGAGTCCTCATGTGGATTTTCAGGCCGTATTTCCTGGAGTACAGCTTGCCGCAGTACAGACACAGGTGTCCCTTTTTGGGCTTGCCTGACCCGGCGTTGCTCGCGGTTCCTGCGGGCATTGAGTCCAGCCTCGTCCGGTTCTTCTCCGCCGCGATTTCAGACAGCTGTTGCGTGTGCATGGCGATCTCCCGGTCGATGTTTGCGATTGAGCCCAGGTCGTGGTTCAGTGAGGGCGCACCGAAGTAGGACATGGACTCCGGGTACTTGAGGAGGTTGCTGAAGTGGAATTTGAGAGGATAGTATGGCGAGCTGTACAGAAGCTCTCCGTTATACACAGTGAGGGGCATTAGGGGGATGTTGCAGTCTCCACCGTATGTCTTGACCCCATCAAAGTGAGGGAGAGAGAACCTCTCAAAATGCAGTCCAGGGGGCATCTGGGGGTAGCGGGAAGGGGACAGGCCGGGGTGCATACGGCTCTCTACGTGCTTAAAAGCTGACGTCTCCTCTACGTGAGGCAGCAGCGGAAAACCCCGGATGGCGTTTGTGCATGGCACCATTTGAGATGAGGAGTCCATGATTGCAGGTGTGCACTTGGGAGGGTGGCTGCCTCCTCCGTTTAGAGTCTCGCCAACATTGCGGATCGGTTTCATGTTTCCAATGAGCTTGCCGAACCCCAGGCTGCTCAGCTTCGCGTTTGCTTCCTCTCCGGATGCGTCCGCGCCCGGGACTTTGGAGACTCCGGTGGGTTTGAAGGCAGAGCGCACACCCGGATGAAAGCCCATGCTGCTCAACATTGAGGATGTGGCCCCGAGGCCAAGGATGTGTCCTTGGTTTCTGGCTGAGGTAACGCTCATGTCAAGGGCTCTGTCCTGCTCCTCTGTGCTGCTTTTCTTCGACAGTCCAACTTTTTGCAGAAACGGCGATGAGGACACAGCCCGCCTGCCAGAGTCTGAGATGGAGGAGTTACTGTGGCCGCTCCTCGGGGAGGTGGAAGTGTTGGGGATGTCTCCAGACTTTGGTGACCTGGTGAAGGTCTCCGTGCCTCTGGCCTGCTCGCTGCTCAAAAAGCCCCGCCCGTTGCTCAGGGCGCAGTGGAAGTGGACGTGGGCCTTGAGTGTGTTGGGGTACTTGAAGATTCGCCAGCAGTACCAGCAGATGTAACGCTCCTCACCTGAAGAGACAGAGAGAGAACATGACATTAATTATCAGTTGGACAAGGATCATTAAGTCACACAACACAGCGTGAACACAGATAATTCCCTGCCAAATTACAAAATATTCCCGTGCGTAAAAGGGCATGTCCGTGCGTAAAATGAGCATAACAGGTTTTGAAACCAGTGGAGAAATACCTGTAAACTGCTACACAGACAAATGCCCCCTCCCCTCTTCCCCTCACAGCACACGAACATATATTGAACAGGGGTTGTGATAAAAATGTAAAAACTAATATTTGAGATAAATGGGCCTCGAGATTAAATGGATAGATGGTCAAAATTAAGCTTTGCAAAAAAAAATACATGGCCCTTTTAAAAAGAAGCATTTTCTGTTAATGTAAGGATAATGGATATGATCCGGTTTCTAAGATCCGGTGCCAAATGGTAATAGACACAGGAGGCCGTTTAAGTGAGTCGAGCACTCTGAGGTTAATATAGATGTAATGATTTTGTAATCCTCATGCGGGTCATTGTTTATGGCCGCCATCAAAAGAGCAAACGCCCTGCCCAATCTGGCGCTCAGAACCCATGCATTGAATGCGGGACTTTCTCTCTCTGTGCGCTTTCCCGTGGAAGTGACAGCAGCTGTTGCTTGAAATCGCAAGTCTCCCGAAACAATGGCGGCGGCCCATCTGTTGACGCCTAATAATGGGAGAGAGCGTATGTCCAGGAGAGCACACGGTGATGGGCCGGAGAATCAAGGCAATATACACCCATATAAAAGTTAGTATTCATTAGGGCACAATACCTTGACGCACCCACCTAATTTGCCGTGAAGCACTTGTTTTTGAGTTTATTTGCTTTTGAATACATGAATATTAATGACGCAATGACATTTGTTAACCTCCGTCTCGCAACTGAATCAACAGCCTCTTCTTTTTCCAGGGACGCCCAGACTCGTTAGTTTGTGCTTTTTAATTGCTTTTTTATTGGGTTAAGCACCGTAATTACTTTATCACAATTATTATTATTTTTATCTCGACGTGCCTACATTTGATATAATTTGAAGCTTCGACGTTTCGCTTTTACAATAATTCAATTAGTTAAGAGGCCCTTCCAGGTCAACACGAAACGTATAATCAAAAATCATCTTCACTTAATGGAATCCCAGCAAAGTGTCTGTTGTTTATAATAATTTTTTGAACCGGATTAGTTCCTGTTCAGCTGGTGTTTTGCCAAGATTAAGGAATAATCCCCAAGCGCAACCGCCAAACTATCATTACCAGCCCAAACACGGATTAAAATTCCTAACTATTTTGAAAGCAGTTGATCAGTGTTAATTTAAAGCTGCGTATATGCGTTAATTATGCTTTATTCCCTGTATTGTATAATATTATTGCAATCGGATTATGTTTGCCTATACACAATATTGAAGGCTCACCGCACATGATTAAAAGCTATCACTATCCGATCAAATCCTTGCTTCTGTAGGCCTGAACCAATATTTGCATTCCTTTATTCAAACGAATTGTATGTTTTCACCAAAAGGCAATTTTCCAATTGATTTAATATTCTTTAAATGGTAAGAATTCGTTGTGTTTTTTTTTGGATTCTACGATAAACAAATACATTAACAACAACAAATAGTCTGCCTGAGGAAAAGACAACATTCAATCGATTTCCATCTCTGTGCGGTAACGGACAGACATTATTGGTATTGGCAGTCATTTAGCTGCAGTGATGCCCCCCCTCCACATGTCGATGTTGTGTCAGACCTCTGTGAAGTCATGCCCACACTTTGAAGGATAAGCAATAAAAAATGTTTTACCTAAAAGTTTCTGTGATATTTGGAATCATTATTATTGCATCTTAAATCCCGAGTGCTGCCATTCAGTTACCCCCCTGATATACCCCTATAAATCAGAGCTAGTAGGATCATGTTTTCCTTAAATTCCCATTATTTAAATCCCAGACTAGCCCCCTCCCAGGTCATTATTAGCATTCTGATTTACCTTTTTCGTCGTGCGTTGGAGTAGCAGTGGTCGGGATGTCGTACCACTGGGCCAGAGCGTTTGAGTACCAAACACTGAGCTCCTCTCCTGAAGGGATTTCTCTCAGCACGCGGTAAAAGATCTACAAACAGCAAGTGGGAAGAGGAGAGGGAGTTAACGGAAGTGTCCAAAAGGTGAGGGAGGGAGGGGGGAATCCGGTATTGTCATTCAAGTGTGATGAGAATTTAGATAGTATTTACCTGTCTGCCAGGTAAGTCTGAAACCGCCTCCAGGTTCTGCTCTTGGCTGTTCCTGGCTGCACGGATCAGTCCGATCCAGTCTGGCACGGGACAGCCCGATTCATCCACGAACTCCCCGCGAACCAAGCGAACCTAAGCCATAATAAAAAAACGGTAAATACACAGTTTGATAGGAGAATATGAACACCGAGGCCCTTTCAAATGTCCCCTCGAAGACAAACCGACACAACTTAAAATGAATACATACAACTACAGCATTTAAAACAAATGTTCCCTTTTTGATTTTTTTGCAGGTTTTTATTTTCCATTATCATTCCCCGTTTTTTCTTTATTTTGTTATTTCATAGTTCATTTTAACGAATTTTTTTCACCAGCTCTTCTGCTATATTACCTGAAGGACTGCGGCCAAGCATGACCACAACGTCCTTTAATGCGTCTTTATCCGCTCTGCTGATAATTTACTAAAGAGAATGACACTCGGGCCTAATTGAGTTGATATGGGAAACGAATTTGAGGAGTGTCAGAGCGTTTCTAAACTGTTCAAGGACATTAAAGATCGAAGCGTGACATTTAACACAGAGATTGCACCTGATGATCGCCGGCAGCCCGGGGCCACGCATTTAGACGCATCAATCACAAGCGCTGACAGCTGCAACAATAACTGGGTGGGTTATGGATGCACTTATAGCCGCAGATTGTTTACCCATATTGTGTAAAAAATAATAATTGACTTATTTATTTATTTTTAATGTTCTTCTTTTACATTTAAAGTGTCTTTAGATTTGTATTTTCTCATTCTTTGATCATCTGCACTTGAAAACCAAATATTTACCACCTCAGCAATGGTTCACAGAATTATCACAGTCCAATAACATGTATGCATTGTTTTATTTGTATTATTTTATCTGTTATTATTAGCCATTTTTCGTAGCCCCGGGCTATGGCCCCGGCCTCAGTGCCATCTTTCTGTGGCCGGATTCCATTAAAATTAAACGGCTCATCGGGATAACAGGCCCGCCAGGCGGTGAAATGTGAGGCGGCTGAGGGCATGAAGTCCCACACAGCAGACCCGGGTCGCCCATTAGGCCGGTTAAGTAGAAGCACAGACTGACAAGTCGGCCACTAATGGAGTTCAATTATTTCCAAACTGACAGGCCAAACCAATTAATAAGCAAAGGCCCGATGGAGTTTGACAGTGCAGCTTAAAAACCCAAATCGTTCGTTTTTAATATGAAACAACCTTTATTTAATTTTTAACATAAAATGTTTCTTTTATTAAGGAGGTTATTTGTTGTAATCGGTGGTACATTTTGCAGGACTAAAATGGTAAAAATGCTTGAAAAAAGTTTTTAATGCAATGTTCAACTAAATAAATTTGTAATAAATAAATAAAAAGTGTATTTAAAAATATCACATCCATTCAAAGCTATCCAATGCACCAGAATCATTTCAAAACATAAAAAAATAAGACGCATTTTTTTTGCTAGAAACATGAAATGCAACATAAACCCAATTAATAAACGTGACCTTTTAAAAGAAAAAAAATAACTGTTTTTTAATCTCACCTTCTTCTTAGGTCCAACTTCCTTGCGATCTGAAACGTACTTCCCGAGTTTGAAGATGCCCGGTACCGGTCCTATCCGGAGCCCGGCCGGGATGCTGCAGTCCGCAAACACACTGACGGTGGTGGGCGCCCGGGTGGCTTGCATGGTGTGGGGTGAGATCAGAACCATGAAGACTGATGGAGACCGATTGGGAGAGTGCAGGAAAGGAGGAAGAGGAGGACGAAGAGAGGATGAGGACCGGCCGATATCCGCCCTCAAAGTGACGCGGTGGCGTTATGCTCTCCGGCTTTTCTAGTGATGGTGAAGGCAAGGTAGCCCCCCCCCCCCCCCCCGCCCCCCTTTGCACACCCTCCACCCCTCTCCAGCTCAGGATGCTATAAGGTAGTTAAAAGGGGGACATGAGGGAGTTTGCAGCAGCAGCGTGTGTGTGTGGGTGAGTGTGAGAGAGTTGGGCTCCCCAGCAGCTGTGAGGAGAGGGGAAACGGGCCTGCCTGGTCACATGGAGACTTTCCCTCCGCATAATGAATTGCTCCAAAACGGTCAAGAGACACAAAGAGCCAGGCGACCTTCCCATCCCCAAAATCCAATTTGTCAAGGGCAGAGAAAAGAGGGAGCAGAATCAAAGGTCCAGAGCGACCATTAATCCTCAACATGTGGCTTTGTGGCGCAGACAGTTCCGATATTTTAACTGACAAATCCACTGTATAATTTCTCCATAAATCCTCATCCTTTTCCATTCTTCCCTTTCAAGCCAGGTTTTGGAAATCAGAGGCTACTTTAAATCTACTTGGCTGGCATTCTTCGGGGTTGATATACTTCAAAGCGCTTTATTCTGCCTCCTCCTTTGTGTGCGCACTTTAACAAAAGAGCAGGAAAGTTTAGAGGACTTGTTAACTTCTATTGACTCTCGGCGTGTGCCGGGTTGAGATCAGGCAGGTACTCAAAAGGAACCAGCAGAAGGAAGAGAGAAAAAAACAACTAGAGAATAACCAGCACCATCTTCCCACACCAAACACACTTGTGGTTTTCTTGTCTTCCTTATTCAACACGTACGTTCTGCGGGATTAATGTGATATGTTATATATTTGAGCATTATTTAACCCTTTATATTGTAGCTCAGTTTAGACATCTGTTAAGGGAAGAAATATTAAGGGTAACTGATAAATAATTATTTTAAAAATGTGTTTCTATATAAAACACATTAGAGAAAAAATCTGAAATGTGTAGAACAACATATTTAAATACATAGTTGCATATGATAATTTACTTTAAATCCATGTTAAAGTCCCAAAGTCACTATGATTATGATTTCAATTATTAAATTGATTTATTTTACAAAACAAGAAAACGTGTCCTGTGAAAACCAAGTAGCCTACTGCATCTCCAAAACTTTGCTAAAAACGTGTCCCCTGCATTCAGCATGTGACAATGTTTTAATAAAAAAAGTTTATGCAATTTAAAGTTTGATCTTTTCTAATCTTTTAAAATGCTAAATGTGGAAATATGTGTTTTGACCTGGAGAAAATAAGCAAAAAAAGAACAGTTCACTCTACTTTTTGATTTAATATCAGCCCAACTTTAACCACGCTGAGAGTATCATGGACATAATATCCTATAATATAAATGCATTCATTATTTCAGACAGACTCTAATGACAGGATGATCCAGTTGTTGTTTATCAACCTTCACTGGTATTAAAGAGATGTATTGTGAGGGGACTTGGAGGCAGAGGGAGTCTCCAGCATGTGGCTGTGTGCAGCAGGTTGTTTAATGGAGCCTTTTGATGCTGCAGTGATGAGTCTGGGCAGAACAAGAACCTGTGGGCGAGCAATTCAGAGCAGAAACATGTTGACCTCTGACCTGTCCACCGTGGACAAGTAGCTTTTAATGCCAAACATAAATGACTATTTGCTGTAAAAAATCTGAAAAATAAAAAAAATCCTGATGTATTTTATTTAATAGGTTGTTTCAAGGATGAACAAATAAATAATGAATTAAATAGAGAAAAACAACACATTCCACAGTTCAGTTTAAATCAATATATTCTTTCATTTCAGTGAGAAATCTTGTTTGTTCATGAACTATATAACAAAACGCTATAAATAAACTAACAGACATCAATCTCCTTCTCTCTCTCTGCAGGCTGCTCCTACTCAAAGAGGTTGAACGACACGCGAACAATCTCCTCAATGGGCGCTATGTTTGCGCCTGGCTGTGCGGAGAGGTTATTTATTAACGCCTCGCCATTTGCGGCTGGTTCCCATCCACCCCTGCTCTGCTTTGAGGAACCGTGCTCTTCTCCACAGTGAAATGAATTATTCTCAGAGGGAGGGGGGGGAGGCCCAAGACCTTTCCTTTCTGTTTGCGGAGAAGTCGCAGTGGTGAATCCCTGCTCCACGGTCCGCTCTGAGAAAAGCTCGGTGTCAGAGTGAAAGCAGAGTTGGAAGCAAATGGGATGGAACATTTAATTAAATTAAATGGCTTGACCGGCTCTATTGTTCTTTCTCCCTTTTTTAAAATAAGACACATTAATTACATGGTCGGATCTTTATCCTGGGACAATATTGCGGATTGATTCAGCAGCATTCCGCTAGTGCGCTTTTCTTAAATGAACTCTTTAATAAACGTAAATAACGACCCGAGAAGAATCGGATTCGGGAGACGTTTTTATGGGCGGCTCTGCCTGACTCTTGCCAGCCTTTTTTGGGTTTTAACGGTCTAAACGGTGGGGCTCTGATTTAACTGGTTGGCCATTAATGAGCCATGAATATAGAGGAACAACCTGTCTGCAAAGCAACGCGGTAAATACAGAGAGCAATGCCCCACCAGGGATCTCCATTCATGCGCCGTGACTATCCTTCAGGGGTGCCAAGGGTTCACCACCACCTCTCCTGGACTGGTTTCAATGGCCTACCATTTAAGACCCCTCCGAGCTCGGAAGAAAACACATTTTTTATGTCGACCCATAAACTTTGTTTGGGTCTATTCAGAAGAGCCCAATCATTGTCCCACTTAGCAATGTGGCCTATTTCTCACAGATTCCCACGTCTTAGAAATGACTCTTGTGTTTGTCTAAAATCCATTTATTTCTCCACATGTAAGCCCACACCTTCAGCAACTCTCACATTAACTTGGTCACACGTCTTACAGGCTAATTAAAAAAAAGAAACTTAAATCCTCTCGCTTTTGGTTTTCTGGACAGGTTGAACTCTGTTGAGCCAAAGAAACAGAACTTCTTATTATTCCTTTCAGATTTCTAAGAGAAAGGCTTTCGGACAGGCCTGTTTATCTTATTCCTCGCCTTTCTTTTCTTTATTTTATACCACCCGGGCATATTAAAGGTGTTCTACTTTGTGAGAAACCTGGGGAAAGATGCAAGCTGCACCAATGGCAGACCAGCTGCTATGATGCGGGTGGGACATTAGCGACGCGTTTGAATAGTAATTATGCTTGTATGGGACTCCCACCAGATGACATGATTGGGATTTTAACCCAGACTTATATTCAAAATCGCATTAGAGAGGAGCCGAATAAATGCCACCTGATTCAACGCTGTTCATGCGTGATTTCATTCAGAAAGTGGGCTGCACCGTTTCGGTATTCAAAGTCTCTACAAAGTTTATGCGCCGGTCTTTTTCAGGCCACATTTCCCTGACTTAAAGTCACTTTGTCTCGCATGAGGAGACGCGGATAATGGCGTGTGAAGTCGCGTGAATTGATATGTTTCGGTGTACCTTATAAATTCATACCTTTTCTCACTCGAGCGCCTCAGAAAGAAAGTGTCACTCAGGCCGATTCTCTCTGCTGTCCAACGCATTTAGCAGGAGATCTATTTGAGAAGTTCATTCCTAGGCAAATGTATGCAGGCAGGGCTCTGCGTGAATAGAGCAGCGTGTCAGCCGACCCTAATTGGGATTTAGCCACCCAAAGCATATGCACAAAGTGACAGAAAAGCACAGGTTTCAAAGAAAGTCACAACTTTTGCCCTTCTTGGTGAATATAAGAAAGCTCTTTCCCTCGGCTCAGGGTAAAAGTGCATTTTTCTCATAGGATGGAGGTTAGTGACCCAATTGGCTTTAGTGTTATTGCAAACTAGAAGTGTGAGAAAAACCACTGTTATGGCAAAGTGCATGTTTAAAGACACGTAACCTTGACTCGCCTGTATGTTTGAACGGGGCCAGATATTTCAGTCGAAGTCATGCTTATTATCTGAACAAATACCTGGATAATGCGTTGTTTTCCCCCTTTTTCGTTTATGTTTTAGACAGGCAAAATTCACAATTTAGGTTGTTTTGTAGCGGAGATTCTGCAGTAATTAAATACATTCTAGAAATATAAATAATAATACATGCCTATTTATAATCAAAGTATACTATTATAATACATTTAATTAAAAAAGAGCATATTACTATATATAAATAGAAGAAAAGGTTATATCTAAGTCTGACGAATCTCGAAACAATAAATAACTAGGTCATATATTTGCAGATTGAAAATGTTTTGGGGAATGCTTTTTGGGAAAAAATAATGTGTTTGTAAAGGCAGATTAATTAAATATTGTTTTTGTTTGTTTGTTTATTTGTTTGTTTATTTCACTTAATAACAAGCCTCGTTCTTTCCAATGCATCATATTTTGCACCGTAAAGACGAAGCACCATGGAGAGCTCCACATACCACGCACACGCACACACACGCACATAGACAAACACACACTCTCCTGCATGTCTGTTAATTGTATTGATAATATATTCCGTCCCATCACTTTGACGAGAAGTGCATTTATCTCCCTGAACCTCAGCCTAAATATATAGGCTGATTTATATACATCGTTCGGGTCGGGTGCACATTAATAACTCGCTGTAACAAAATGTAATCTAATGATATGAGCGTCTCGCGGTCCTCATTATATCGCCGATTGACAGTTCTAGGTTCAAACTAATTGTCTCCCGCGTTTCGGGTGGGATGAGCTTGTGGAAATGATGTCCGAGGCAAATATTGATTATTTTCTAGGTCTGAGCATAATCATCAGAAAAATGACTTATTAAGCATTGATATATACTAGATGATTTAAGAGAGGCGCATTGTCTTAAACGATAATTATGGTAATTTCTAGTCTTTATTGAATTACTTTTTTTCGTTTTAACGTTTTTGTTTCTCAAATCTCAGTGTGTAAAAATATATATCATTATTATTTTCTTTGGCAATGCAAATTACTCAGATATTCAGATATTCAGCATTTTATTTGAATAGGAACTTCTTTATTGCTGGTTACTCTTAATTTGTATTTCATTATGTTCTGCCCAAAATCTTGTCCAATCATATTAAGCAATACATATTAAGCAATTTTGATCATTCCTTTCTTCAAAAGAAAAATAATTTAGGGTTCTACTAATGTAAAAGCACTCTGTAAAATGACATTACATTCATAATCTACAGTTGACCTTATTCAGATGTGTTCATTTGTAATAATACTGGCATAGTCATGTTATTGCTGCTAACATCACTGGTCCTGTTCCTATCTTTTGTTGCAGATTCCTTAGTGTGTTGCATGTCTCTGCTCTATGCCCTTGAACAGGACACTGAGTGTGTTTGGCATCTGTTGGCCAGATCCAATCGCTCCCGATCAGCAGCAGGAGGAAAAGGTGTGGATATGGATGGAATGAGGACAGGAAACGGCTGTGTGCCGTCACTCTGCTGCAGGACAGAATTTGAATGACTGACTCCTTAGCCCTCGAGAAAGTGTCAGGATGACCGCCTCAACCCTCAGGTGACTCTGTCTTTCTCTCTGTTCTGCTCTTCCCTCGCTACTTACTTTCCCTTTTTTCACTCCTCATCCATCCAAGCTAAAGCTACCAAAATATGCAACACTTCATTCCTTTCTTGAAAATAGTATTCATAACATTCTTTGTCCTTATAAGGCACATCAAACACAAACACTGAAAAAGACATCAAGAAAGACAAGGGTGATTGAATGCTGATAGCTTTATTTTTGGTAGAAAAAAAGGGGGAGGGTAAGGCACACTAAAGTTTAGAGGTGTTGGCATTTAAACCCTATGAGCTGAAGATTTCACTCTGGTCATGGTCTTCTTGTCCAGGGCAAAGGGTAAAGGTCAGAGCCCAGACATGGGCTGGTCAGTGCAAAGCTCAGAGGGGCGTGGAGGGTTAAGGGCGAGAAGCGGTCACTTGGGAATTCATGCTGCTCATTCCTCGTCAGAGTCATCGGCTGCACCACTGATGATGTAGGTTTGTTCCTGGTGGTCCATCTCCAGCACGTTATCCTCATTTTTAACCGTTCTAAACATCAGGAAAGAACAAATAGTGACTTCTTGATCCCTGCTGCCTGTATACATGGACTTATACCTCACCCTGTCAGACTATTGGTAAGCTAATTCCTTCTTTATCAAGGATGTTTATTTTCTGAGTTTTAGTGCTATAGGTATGTTTAAAAAAATAGGAAAAATAGATAGTACCTTTACCTAATGAGTACCGTCCTCCTCTCCGTCAGCTCCACAGCCTGCTCTGCGTAAGGCTCGTGGACATCATATCCATCCGATCCATATCCTATCCCGTCACCAACTCCTCCACCAACTTTCCCAATTCCACCAACGGCGGATAGTGCGTCACCTCTACCCACACTATCAATTCCCCCGCTGCCTCCGATTCCGCCACCCATTCCAACAGAACCCATTCCTTGTTTGTTACCTCCATCTCCATCTATGGCTCCACTACTTCCATCACCCGCCCCTCCACCAACACCGCCACTTCCTCCTCCGGACCCCATGCCAGTGCCCCCCATACCACCAGCCCCAGCACCCAAACCTCCAGCACTATTGCCCAGACCTCCAGCACCAGTGCCTGCACCCCCAGCCCCAGCACCCAAACCTCCAGCACCAGTGCCTGCATCCCCAGCCCCAGCCCCAGCCCCAGCACCCAAACCTCCAGCACCCAGTCCGCCAGCACCAGTGCCAACACCATTCATTCCTCCAGCACCCATTCGTCCACCACTACCCACACCTCCTGCCCCAGCTCCTACACCAACACCCCCAGCTCCTGATCCATGACCATTACCGATATCAGCCCCTCCTGCCCTACCAGCAGGGCCCATCTTGTCATCTGGACCTCCAGCACCCATTCTTCCACCCATTCCTGCAGCGCCGCTACCTAAACCCGTTCCCATGCCACCTGCACCCATAGCACCACTCATTCCTGCTCCACTCCCCATGCCACCAACACCTCCCATCATTGTGCCGCCACCCATTCCACCAACACCACCCATGCCTCCTCCTCCTCCTCCTCCTCCTCCTCCTCCACTGAAGCTCATCCCACCACCAATGGCACTCATGCTACAACTTTTAAGAGAGAGGGTTTGCATCATGCCAGAGAGCCGCAGATCCTCTCCTTCAACAAGTTTCCTGTAACAAAAACAAACCAATGTTATCATTTATTTAAACATATTTAATGGCATTAAATCCATTGTATCACATGTTTTCCTTCACCTGTATGTTGTAATTTCAATCTCCAGAGACATCTTGACGTTCAGAAGGTCCTGGTACTCGCGCAGGTGCAGAGCAATTTTCTCCTTGTAGGATTTCAGCTCAAATTGCAGGGCCTCAATCCGAGCCTATTAGGTTAACAAAACCATCAAATTACTGTATGAATTGATAATCGCTGTGGCTTTGTATCTGCATGCATATACAGTTGAATCTGGTGTGATCACATGCACCCTGGGATTATACAAGCTTATATTTACCTGCAGGTCTTCCAGTTCCTTCTTGTACTTTTGTTGTGTCTCTCTGATCTTGGCCTCAAGAGCTTCATTCTTCGTCCTCAGGGAATCCAATTCACGGTCTTTGTTTTGGATCTGGAGACATTTAATTGTGATTCAACTCATTCAATATCAATTGTAAATCACTCCTTATTTACTTTTAATACTCACATCCTTTTTGGCACCTGCTATTTGATCTCTAATGCCTCGAACCTTATCCACATGCCTTGACGTCTTACTGGTCAGATTTTCAAACTTGTTTTTATACCATGAATCCATCTCCTAATAAAAGGGATGAAAAATGTATATGAATGTAATCTAAAAAACAGAGATCTTGACCGAGCTGATGTGTGATTATTTTACCTGGAGATTTTTGGCTGCTATGTCGTCATACTGGGTTTGGATTTGTTTCAAAGCGGCTGCCAGGTCAGGTAGCTCGAATGCACTCTGAGCTGTCGCGTGAGCTGAGTAGATCTTGCTCATGAGCTCCTCAATTTCCTGGGGAAAAACATTTCATATTAAGTAATCAGGAAAAGGAAAGGCAAGCTGATTCAATCATTCTTACGTGAAGTTGTTATCCACCTGTTGATGGACCCGTTTTAGGAATTCAATTTCAACCTCCAGCTGCTCCAGCTTCTTCTCCAAGGCGATGCGAGAGGATGTGGCTTTGTCAACATCCTAAAGAACACACACCACGATTAACTTGGCACTGCAAACTAATTTGATGACAAAGGAGAAATTGGTTAATTAAATGCAACCTACTGGACGGAAGGTCTCAATGTCTAACTCGGCTTTCCTCCTCAGCTCCACTGCCTCCTCATATTTGATTTTGATTGCCTCCAGTTGAACAGCTGTGGAGTCCTTCGCAGCCAAGGAAAAGTCCTAAAAACAAAGAGGCCAGAAGTAATTTGGTTGCCTTTCAGATTAGGAGGTTTGTGCAAATTGTAGATCAGCCACTTTTGCATTATCATTTTCTATTTGAACTTATTTCCTGTGTGAGTGTGTGTGTTTGCGTGTGTGTGTTCAAATGTAAAATCAAGCCATCTCATCTGTGTATAAATCATAGCTGAAGACAGCTGTGCTCCAGGACACCTTAACACGCGGAGGCACCTCTCTATTTGCCTGCCAGAAATAAGCCTGTTACCAGGTTAGCAACCTTGAAAACACCAAGTTGACGTCTTGTGTTGTTGCTTGGATGGATCCAATACAGCTCAGTGAGGTGTAAAACCTCGCCGGAAACAAAAAATGCAGTCCTTATGGTCTACTAAGCATGTGAAATGTAAAAAAAGGAATGGAGGCGATGCGCGGCTTGGAGAATTCTGTCTCACCCGCTGAACTCTCATCTGGTCAGCAATCTTTTTCAGCTCCCTCAGCTGTTCCTCGTATAGCAGGCGCAGACCTGATGGATTCTCAAAGCGGTTCTGGTACGCCTCGATCTCAGATTCCAAAAGCCTGTTCTGCTGCTCAAGTGATCGGACCTGTACAGGAACATATCTTTTGTGATTTAAAGTGTATCTAACCAGACACTGATATGTTTCCTGATCATTTGCATAGGTATTGATCGGTACTGATAGAAGAAGTCAAATGTGGTTGGTTTGAAGGCCGCTTTACCTTGTCAATGTATACAGCCAGTCTGTCATTGAGAACAATCATCTCCTGTTTTTCAGTTGTACGTGTGCTGAGGAACTCTTGGTTCTCAGCTGCAGCAACATCCAGATCAATAGCAGGTTCTCCAGTAGGCCCAACACACACCATGGCTCCTGCACTCACACTGAAGTCACCCATGAGCAAAATACATCACATTTACTGAAAGAGTAATATCATGAGAGAATGTCTTGAAACAGAGCAAAAGGTAAAAAATGTTTATAACGGCAAATAATAATCCTACTATGTTACTCATTACCCCTACATCACTCCATCTGTAGTCACTGCAGTTGACAGTGCTTACCCTGCCCCACCAATGCGAGTCCTGCGTGCGGCCGAGACGTTCCTCCGTCCCGCTGACTCCACACGCATGCTCCCGGCCCCTGATCTGCAGGAGTAGCCGGCGGAGGCATGACGGGAGTCTCTCCTGGTGGGGGATGGGCTGGACACCCTGACCTGGTAGGACGAGCTGCTGCTGTCCTCAAAGTGACGGCGGTAGGACGAGATCCTGTCCTGGCTGCGGCTCATGGTTGGGTTTTTCCTGTGGTTCTCTGAAGGGGGATGGAGGAAATCCTCAAAATACTCAAGCAAGGCCTGTCTGTGGTACTCTGCAGTACTGCTTTTCAACCTTGTTTGCACTCTCCGATTGTCAACCCAGGCTCTGGTTTTATACCTCCCATTTCTAGCCAAACCCTGGCTTTGTAATGGACAGCCCAATTCATGTCGTCACCTGTGGAATCTCGAACCTCCGCACCAACTCAGGCTTGACCTGCTGCTCAGATATCTGCCAGCAGCTTGTGAGGAGCAGAGCTTAGTGGCTGACCTCATCACCCATTAGTCTTTCTGTAAAACACAGAGTCTGAACACGTATCAGCCTCCCTTTTATCAGATAGATTTTGCCAGGATTATGGTACATCCACCACCTCAGTGTCTACCCCAGACCTGGGCAGCAGGCAGGCAGGGTCCGGCAGCAGCCAGTAGGTAGAGCAGTGATGTGATGTGCTCTGATGGGACGAGGGACTTTAATTGAACGCTGAGCCGAAGCTGGAGGGTGACCTGATGAGGCCGCGGCTGCAGAGGAACAAAGAGCCCCAGCTACATTTGACATAAATTAGTACTTATTCCTCTGATCTGTTTCCAACATATTAAAACCAAAGTAATCAGAAAAAAAAGAAAATGAAATTAACTTATAGGCTACTTCTGAGGGAAAATAAGGAGGAAGAAGAAAAGGCAGGGGGGCGGGGTTGAAGTCTGGAGTTTACGATTGACATGGCACGGTGATATGAGGGGAGAAACAGTCACTGTTCAGGGGGTTCTTTCCCAACACCCCAAAATGATTATTTGTATATTAATCAGAGATGGCAAAAGTACACACATCCTTTACTCAAGTACAGATACTTGTGTTTAAAAATACTCTGGTAAAAGTAGAAGTACTGACTTATTTACTCAAGTAAAAGTAAAGAAGTATGGGCTTTGAAATACGTAAGTAAAAAGTACCCATAGCTAGCAGCTGTTTTTAAGAGTACCTGACCTCCCTTTATATTAATAGAACAATAATGTCATTGTTAGCTAATGAATGTTTCCATGCTGAACAACGGCAACGTTTTCATTGGTCCCTTTTCTTTAGAGAAGACCAGGAAATGATGGATACACGGATCGTGTTCAAATCAATAGGCGCGCAATGACTCTAAATAATAATAATCACGCCACCAAACACACATTCAAACTAAAGTAACCAGCCTGTTTGGAAAATGTAAGAAGTAGAGAAAGTACAGGTATTTGTGTTAAAAATGTAAGAAGTCAAAGTAAAAAGTCGTCAGAAAAATAAGTAGTGGAGTAAAGTACTGATACCAGAAAAATGTACTTAAGTACAGTAACAAAGTATTTGTACTCCACTACTTCCCACCTCTGATATTAATAACTAACCCTCTTACATTGAAGACAAAGAATCTAAATAAAATAAAATACAGAGACGGTTTTTGATGTATTGAATCACAATATCAGTTTATTCAATATCAAACTTTCATACAATGTCTGCAAGTCTCATTTGAACAGAAACTCCTAATTTTAAACACAAGTTGTGGACCTGCACAAGTATGAGGCGGTTTTCTTCTGATGAACAGGATAAAGAGACTTGTATTATACTGCACAATTTTTGTGAGTATAAACAGATGTTTTTTATTGCTGTTATAAGCATAATTATTCTCTACATTTTGACCCTAGATCTTGCAGCAGTGTGGAATCAGTCCCCTGAGCAATCCATCTCTACTAAGCTGCTATTTTCATGTTGAAATCAAATAACAGCACCAAAATATTGTATTTTCTATTACCAACTGTATGAAGCCTCACTCAAAATGCTAACACAATTTGACCTCCTACGTGTTTTTTGTATTGTATTCAGCTAAAAACAGCTAAGGAAAACCTAAAATAGAGATGGAAATCCTTTGTTTCAGAGTTATTGATTTCACTTAGTCTTTACAATTAAATATAAATATGAACAATAATGTGGGGGTTTCCTTGGCTGCTTGGAGGATACTGTTTGCTATAAACAGAAATGGCATTCACACATATTTACTCATGCATCATAAAAGTCAATAATACTTCAGTCTCCTATGTGACATGATTCAGAATCAACAGCTAGGTTCTAAGTTTTGTAAGGCACTTGGATAAATTATAAATCCTGATTAAACTCATCTCTGGAATGTCATTTGTGTGGTCTGTATGGACTTTCAGATCAAGTCATAAAAGGGAAAGTTAAAAGAGAACAAAGTCCATGGCCGTGGTCGACTTACAGAGGCATTCTTCTCAGTTGAAAACAACCGCATTCATTATCATGGATGACGGAGGAACCTGTTAATGGTCCCTGGAGGGTGGGTGGCAAATTCATACTGGGACACAGTGGATATTAGACATGGCCCTTCAACACCGTAGATCATCTTAGTCCCAACGGCTGTCACCTCAGCCGGCCACCCTATGCTTATTTATAGAAGAAATATATTCAGACAAATGTTTTCTCATGTCCTTTTTAATAGAACCGACGGCCATTGTCCATAAATTGCAATGGTGGGATGCAGCTAAGGGAAATGACTCAAGTATTGTATTAAAATAACACTTTGAGCTACTTTACTTGGGCAATTTCTTCCACATTATACTTCTACTCCACTACATGTTAAAGGTAAATATGATACCTTTTACTCTATTATATTTATTTGGCAACTTAAGTTACTTTGAATTTTTTGATTATTAACACATTCTAATAACTTATTATACAAAGTGTTTATTATTGATTGAGCTACCCATCAATCAATTCATACAATAAATAATACAAATTACATACACTTTTACCAGCTGCAATAATGAAATGATAAACACATTCAAGGAACCATAACTGTAATCCAGGAATATATAATGTATATGATTCTGGAATGGGCTACTATGTAGAATGAGTACTATACTTTTTGCCCTTGAAGTATGTTTTCAGTACTATTTCTGTACTATAAAAATGGAATGAAGTTAGATATTGAATGCAAGACTTTTACACAGTCGTATTGCTACTTGTACTTAAAGGGGCCCTATTATGCACATTTTTAGGTTCATATTTGTATTTTTTGTCTCTACTGTGACATGTTTACATGCTTTAATGTTCAAGAAGCTCTTAATTTCTCTCATACTGCCTGTGCTGCAGCACCTCTTTTCACCCTCTGTCTGAAACCAGAGCCCAGTCTGCTCTGATTGGTTAGCTGGTCGGCTCTGTTGCGATTGGTCAGCAGCTCAATGTGTGTGAAATGTCCGGCCCCTTAGCATATCACGTACAATGTGTTGGAGCGCTAGCCAATAGGAGCGCCAGTGTTGCGTAGTGATGTCACTATGTTGGTGGAGTAAACAAAGGACTACAATGGAGGCGTTTCAGGCATGGGGGGAGTTTGTGGGAGAGAAACTCCCTCAGGAGAGAACTTTGTGATGTTAGCCTTGGCAGACCATTTACATGCACAAAAATCCATTTAACACACTACAGAAAAGGGAAAAGCCCCCCTTCCTCCATTTATAAATTGTAAAAAATTAAATACAAAACACACTCTGAATATCAGTGTTAATCAAAAATGATAATAGTATTTATTGAATGAGTTTGGCAACAACTGCAGATGCATCTATGACAAACAAAATATTTAATAATTACAACACATGATCCGAAATGCTGAACTATCTGTATTATGAGATGGATGGCTTCATTGTATTTTACAATCATACACAGTGGAGTAGTCATTTGCATAGTCTGGAAACAGAATCTCTATTCATCGTATATTCATGATTGTAGTATGGTTTACAACAATCACTGGTGATATATGTGTCTATTTAAAAGTTGTTATCAGTTTTAAAAGATAAAGAAATTAATGTACAAGTAACTTCAAGTGACATTGCAGTATTTTTTAATACAATCAGCAGCAGAGAAGTGTTCTGGGCCCTCCTATTTCAGTCTTTGGGATTCACAGACAAGATTTTCTTTTTAGAACTGGCTCTTAAAACAACAGAAAAAATAAGGAACCTTTTAAAACCCCTCCTTGTTACGCACTCTCACTTGATCTTGAGTGAAGGCTTTAAATATATTTATTTTTCTTTATCCTCAGATCAGTCCTGCTGCTCATTTTTTGACCAGTCTTGCCATCCACCCAGGTAATTATGAACACTGAAAGGGAGAGAAAAGGGAAGAAAGTGAATGAAATGTTGCATAAACACAGGTGACTCAAAAAGAAAACTGCACTAGTTTTACTTTTCCTGGATCAACATTGTATTATGCTGCATTTAAAGGAATATATTGTTAGCATTTTGAGCTAATTACCCTTTTTTCACTTCTTTACAGTCAGACACCGGCTGTGCCGAAACTATGAAAAGAGCATTGCATGACCTCATGCACAGATCAGTAACCTCAAGTTGGTGAGACTTATCACTGGCTCACTATGAAATGTCAGATATGAACTTCATAACATTTTACTGGTACACTAGCCTTTGCCTGTGATAAAAAAATTGTTTTAACAAGAAACAACAAACCTTATTTATTGTACATGGCTAGAATACTTTGGTCATTTATTGATTTAACGATGAGGTGAGAAGTAATTATTTTTGACAGATTTATGGCAGGGAAACATGTCTCACTCTTTGTATCCCAGGGAGGCGGCTGTGTCCAGGGCGTTTTTGCTCCTGATCCCTGCCAGACAGGTGAACACGATGTTATCTGTCTGCTGGGGCATTTCACCTCCGTACTTTTCATTGAACTCTTCTGCATCCAGCTGGAGGGCATTCCCCACCTGTGCCACTGCAAAATCAAACCAGCACAAACAAATGTAGTATTAGAAGTAGTATTTTAAATATATGTTATTAGGTAAAACCAAACTTGAATGGGTCTGGGAACAATTGTGAGTAAAATCAGAATGTCAACCATTAGGAACGTTTTTAAGTAGACTTCTAAACTGGGAATGTAGTATTGTCTTTCCATATTATGTTTCCTTAATTAAGGGCCTGCTATTATAAACTGAGACTGAGGAAACCAAGCAGCTACAACAGAGCCCTGGGTGTGGGTGCTGATGTATAAATGTTTTGTGTGATGATTTAGGACATTTTTAATGACCCCTGATAACATACTAGTAACACAGTGGTTCTCAACCTAGGGGATGGGACTCCCAAGGGGGAGTACACAGCACTGCACACTGAAATGTAGAGTCTGTATTTAACCCATCCATGTATTAGGAGGAGTGGAAAGCTACAGCGTCCACAGAGTAGTGACAGGGTGTGGTGCCTTGCTCAACGACGAGGTGAACTCGCAAAGTAACAGTGCACACTCCATAATACTTGGTCCGTTCTGAGACTTGAAGTTATTGTTATAATTTGTGCTTGGATGTGGGTCTTAGAATAATCATATACCAACTAATTTAACCACTTGCCAGCATAAAGTGCATCTATTTATGCACACAGATTATGAGCTATCACTGCGTTTTGAAGTGTGGGGACGCCACCTGGAGGAGTAGGGATCTGACGTTATATTCATGCCAACCTAACACACATTTTCTGATTATTTTAGGAAGTGTAACACTCACGGGGGACGTTAATTGACCCGGGGATGGAGCCATACTCCCTGAGCTCCCATGGCTCCCTCACATCTATTACCACAGCCTTCCTGCCAGACAGGAGCTGCTTCAGCTGCTCATAACTCACATCTGTGCTCGGTGGCGCTGAACTGAACCCGCGGAGCAGCAACTCTGTGTCTGAAAGCAAAACCAGAGGTGGAAGAAGCACTATAGTGAAAGAGGCAATATCAACTTTTGAAAATACTCTTACAAGTAAAAGTCCTGCTTCAAAGTCCTACAAGTACAAAAGTGTTGATATCAAAATATGTACTTAAATTACCAAAACTAAAAGTACCTAGTATCTTAACCTTACATTATATTGCAATGTTTATTAATTGATTTATGTTTTGTAAATAATGACTGCATCTGTTAAGTAACTAACTTCCAAAACGTAGTTGAGTAATACGTTTAAAGTAGTATTAAATGAAAAGGCTCAGTTAAATGCAAGTACCTCCAAAATGAACTTTAGAATAGTATGAGTAAATGTACTTCATAACATTGCACCATTGAGCAAAACAGACAGCATACGCATACCATACACATGAACATTTTCATAACATTATAGTGAGTCACGAGCCAACCAGCTGACATTTAAATGGACAGGAGCCTAGACATGGGAGAACTTGTTAGGAAATAGTACACCGTTAATGTAGTAATAATAATAATAATATAATGTAAAGCTCACGTTTGCAATCGTGGTGGGTGTTGACAAGGCTGGACACAGAGCTTCGTCCTCCAGGCAGGACGGTACTGTTCCATAACAGCTTCGGAACAACTGCTGCAAACCTCCAACACCTTCTGAGAGCCATGAGTGAACAGTTACACCCTGGCTTACACTTTATATTAACACTTCGTCAACATAAAACCCTAATTACGCAATTATACAGCGAGCTACAGCTACTAAAATTCTAACTGCTCACCCTGCCAACAAGGACATGCGCATGCGCATGCGCAGAAGTACGGATACGGATCACTTCAAGGTCTAAAATACCCTCTCCCAGAGTAAACGGCTCTGCCCTCTCCTAACCTGCTCTTATCAAAGTTATTGTACCTAATATATCAAAGGTCAAACTATTACCAACACACGTCAGTGCTATGTTCTCTAAGGGGCAATAACTTTTGCACCAAAGTTTGATCGAAGAGATAATATAAGATATATTAAATAATGCACATGGTCGTAGGAAATCCGGCAGAGCTCACTCCACATAGGTCCATTTATTTAATATCAAGAGTTATCATAATACTTCCATCATTGCATATGCCGCTCTTAGGTGCATGCATGGCTTTTTTTCTGAACACTAATTTAACAATGAGTTTTGAAGATACCACTAATTTCACATCAAATAAACAGAAATACTTGACATAATAATTCAGTTTGCACTTATAGTACGACACATAAGGACACCAAGACCGGTGTCTTTAAATAGAACATACGAACAAACCAATCCCCATAGTTCCATGGTTTTAAAACGTTGGAAAGGCTCCTGAATGCATCAGAAACTGGTACGCTTTGCCTTTTGCTAAGACATTTCCCATTGAACGTGAATGCAGCATTAGGCCAAGCTGAGTTGCCGTAGTGCGTCACATGTTGACTAGGACTGCCAGTTGATGCAACCGAAAGCTTAAACAGTTTTAGAGAGTCAAAGGCCAAAACGAACAATTATTAAGAAAATGATGCTGTTATTATCGGTACTCTGTAGTTTGCACTGAAATGTCTTAACATCTCCGTTTATTGTTGGATAAAACACACGTGTTAATGTTGTATTTATTCTGACAAGCTAATGTAGCTAGCCTGTTTGCTAGCCAGGAAGAGTTGACATCTCACTGTTGGCTTCAGGTTAGCTAACACAGTCAACATAGGAGCTAATATTAAGAGGTGAGTTCATACAGCTTTGCCAAATACAACTGTGGGGAAGTTAGTTATTTATTGTTTCAATGTAGGTCCTCTCATGCTCATCTACATTGGACTATCGAGACTGCTTGGGGCTTCATAACCAGACACTACTATGTAACGTTTGTTATCTCTTAACATGGTATCATATTTTATTTGGCTAGCTATATTTATTCTTAGTGACGTACTATGAACTATTTGGACAGTTGCATATTTAGTTGTTTTGGCTTTAGTAAACAATGGTTTTGAAATAGTAATGTGGCTAGGGATAAGTGATTTTTGAGCTTTAAGGGTGCTTTGGGGTGCTACAATGTATTTAGGGATGACAGTGTATAAACAGTTTTAAACAGACTCGTCCTCCAACATTTGAGGACGATTTTTTTGGATATCTATCTTCGACGTATTACCTACTATATAATTATAAGGTCCAAACAGTGGAATATTCTTATCAGGCAAAGTCATCCAGTCCACCTAAGAAGTGTTTAACCAGTTAAATACCAAACTGAGGTTGTAAAACCCCTGAAACCAGCATGAATTAAAATGTCAGCAGTTAATCAACAAGGAAAATAGAAATATCTGTTGATGTCATTAGGAGGTAGAGCTAAGAAAGTCATTGGTTACATTGACATTTTATACATTTTATTTGAAATTCAGTTTCTTAAAAGTCAGGACTATGCATTAAAAGAGATCAGATTTAATCAGGTGCCAAGTAAATACCCTCAAAACAACACATTAGGTTGGCTTGCAACCACTGATTCTTTTTAGATCTACTGTGCCAAGTGCAAAAGGCAACCATAAACATGTTAATGTACATATCTTTTTGATTGCCCTCTAGCTAGCTTTCAATATATTGTGTGCTCCAATAAGTACAATTATCATGGCAGGTGTAGCCTTGTGCAAGTGTTGCTACATTCAAGTACTTGTTGAAACACATGTTAAGATAGTTTGTTTACTTAAAGTAACATCTATGTTTGCCCTTCATTTTTTTATTCAGATGCGGCTAAAGGACCCCTTCTCTTTGAAAGCCGCCGATATGACTAAGCGGACTAATAAACCGAGGAAACCTCGAGATGAGGAGTCATCAGATGAAGTCAGCGGTAAGTCACTGAAACAGCACAGGGCACCAGACTGTTGACATTGGGGCTGTATATTTACTTTTGTAAAAATGTTCACCAAGTTTATTAAAACATTTACTAAGTATATTAATCCCCTGCCCTTTACTAATTAAAGTATTTAAACACAGCATTGGTTTCAACTAAACTGCAATCGTTTAAAAAAAAAAAAAAATCAGTTTATTGTCTAGATAATATAATAATGATACATTTGTCCTACTTGAGCAGGACAACAATCTGTATGAATACCCATAATGGCATGTGTACCTTACAATGGATTTTATTAAGGTACTTGTCTTTCTGATTTTGTGGGGATGTCCCATCTCATGTTATTCATTGTAGGTGCTGTGCACATCGTCCCCCTTTCAAAACATAATCACTGAGAATTGTACAAATATTCCTAAAAGTTTTTTTTAAAGCTACATTTGAAAGTGTAAATGTGTCATTACAGCATATTTTTTTTTAAACCAGGGTTGACATGCCAGCATGTGAGTAAAGCAGTGGACCTGAGCTCAGTGAAGAAGTCGGTGCTCTCCAACGTGTGGGTGGTGTGCTCTGAGTGCCTAAAGGAGAGGACCATGATCGATGAAGAGCCAGCAGCATCCCATGACATCCTTGTGTGCTTAAAGTGTGGCTTCCAGGTAACAAATATTTGTAATTGTATTTTTCAATAGTAATCAGTGCAAACTAGGGCTGCACAATGACGTTGGTGTGTCATTGGTATCTCCAGATTAAGGCTTTAAAGTAATAAATATTAAGTCCACTATGACAGGATGACAAAATGTGCTTGTTGAACCAGACTGTTGCAGAAGTGCGTGCAAACACAAGTATGTCTGCTCCGTTGTTGACAGCTCAATGCACATTTTTAAATTATCCCTGTGGACAAAGATTAAATAGTTTTGCAACGTGTGAAATTTGCCAAATGTCCCTAGTGCTGCCTTTTAAAAAAAATGTTATAAAAAAATGGCATGCTGTACATTAACCTTAATGGAAGTAGTTTTCTTATTTTGTCTGAGAATATTATGATAAACTTGTTAACAAAGATTTTTATCTTTAAACAAAATAAAATGTTCTTTCTTACAGGGCTGTAACCAGTCTGGGGTCCAGCACTCTGAAAAGCACCACCAAGCTTTCAATCCGGAGTCTCACTGCATCACCATCAGCCTGAGCACGTGGAAGGCCTGGTGAGAAACCTCAAACTGCATTTATTGTCAACTTTATAAAAAAACAAGCCTATACACACTGCCAATGTGTGTAACCTGGCTATGACACACGTCAAGATGCCTCCAGTGGGTGGCTTTACATAAAAAAAAATGGCATTGTGTTTTCTATACATATTTCCAGACCTATATATCATTTACCATATTATATTTTATTGTGCTTGTGAATTGTTCTCCACTTGAGCCACATTCTGTACTCAAATAATAGTTCAATAGTTTCTTGAAGGTTTTTATTTCCCACAGAAACTTAAATTCCTGTTTGTCTCATTGTGTCAGGTGTTATGAATGTAATGAGGAGCTCTCCACTCACTGCAACAAGAAGGCTTTGGCTCAGACGCTGGACTTTTTACAAAAGCACTCCGTCAAGGCTACATCAGGTAATGTGTTCCTCAACACGGCAAAATCCTGGAGGTCTAGCCCTTTACTGATGAAAGCTTTGGTTACAGACAATGCATCTTCACTTCAGGGATGTAAACTAAAGTGTTTTTAATTTAAACAACCTTGTCAGTCAAAGTAGAAAACGAGTGGCCTCTGACACGGACAACCTGTAACGGTACTCATGTTGAGATTATTGAGATAATGGTACATCATTTTGTATAATATGTGTCTGCACTGCCTATACACCAGAGCACAATCATTGTCTAGCTGACTATGAATGGAATATGAATGAAAGGAATGGAAGGAATGGTAATAACTGGTCATATAGTTTCAAATGTTTTACTGTCAGTGATCCACCCATCTGACTGCAGTACACATGCTCCCCCTGGTGGTAGTGGTCATCTGAATCCTTGGATCTTACCTGTCATTCTCAGTATAGAGGCAGCTAACATGTGCGTTATGAGGGAATATTGCAGTGTGAACCCCCCGGTAATAGGGGTGTTATTTCTTATGAATGGATACTTCTCTTTATGCTGAGGGCTTGCAGTTTTTCTTTAATGCCTTCTTATGGGTATAAAATGAGCAACAGAACGCGGTTTATTGCTTCGGCTTTCACCTAAATGAAATTTGCATTGATGCATAACATAAACCTAGTTATAGGGAATTCAATTATAATAACTACGAAAAACAAGAAACTAAATATAGACTAGAAGAAATGTGCAAATAAAAGTAGGAAAAATATACTAAATATGTACAATATATGTGAAATAAAATGAAAGATGAATGGAAGAAAATTGCAATAGGAATATGATCAAATATGTCAAATATAATTGTGAGTTCCTAGTTGTAGTTTTGTCCACCATGTTAGCATCTTGGCCATAAGGGAACTGAGTAACTGTCATAAAAAAAGTAAAAAGAAATACATTTCATATTCTGTACACAGTGAGATCAAGTGAAGTAATTCACTTTAAAAAGTATTTGAGTTGTGTTGCAGCAGGTTGCATTCATATTAATATTTGACAGCCTGTCTGCCTACTATTAGATTATGTCCTCTCACTTCACTCAGGCCACCTGAGCTATCCTTGCCAGGTCAGTCAACCATATAGATATTCTACCCCCGCCCCTCGACCCCTTTCCATACTTACACACTCCCACACCTTCTGTTCCTGCCTCCCTGCTCCTCCCTTACGTTGTGCTGGCATGTTGAGAGGCCTCCTAACAGGCTGTAGCTGTAGCTGATCAGGGTGGTGGGCATCGCCACTCTCAGTCCCACTGACCGCCTCAGCCCAGTGGCCAGAGGCCAGTGAAGCTGGTCCCCAATCAGTCTCTCAGCCACATATTTAGAGTTTGTGGGATTAATGCCACAGCAATCCACCCCCCACCCTCACCCTGCACACTGCATCACTGCACACATTAGCGGAATTAAGGCGCCTGAGCGATGCTTCCCGGCTGGGTTCCCTGAAGAACAAGAGCAGCTGCGTGGGGTTCAGCAGCCACTGCTCTGACGTTCTTTTGTCTTTCCATCGCTATCTGTTTCCGTCCCTCGCCTCCTCCGCCGTGCCGCTCTGTGTCTCACCACCTCTGGGCCTGTGTGCTGCACTAGTGGGAGCCAGGGTCCTCAACAAGTCAGTGCGACTGGATCCTAACAGCTGGAGCGCACTAACTCTCAGCGGACACACACAGACTGTGGAAAACATAATTCAACTCAAGCAAATACACTTTTTTCTTTCGATCTGTTTTACACCTTTTTTTTGTAGCTTCTACAAACGGTTTTATGTTTCAGAAAGAGTCAGAACAAGGTGAATTTTAATGAAATAATGTGTTCTTCGCAACAGAGAGCATACGCTGTTCCTGAAACAGAGTCTTTTATTTGTGCAGTACATTGCAAACCTGAGGAATTTGCACATTCTTTGAGTAAGTTGTGTTTTTCGAGGCCACACCAAAGCACAGAGCAGCGTTTTAGGGACAGGACCTCAAAGTACAATAAATTGAATATCAAACATATTCATTCAAGTTAAATTCACCCATTACTAATAATTCTGCTCTGAATTATGCTTTTTCTTTATTACAATATGTTGTATTTTAAAGCCTAACCTACAAAGAAGGGTTTTCTATGTTAGTATATCTGTGCTGCTACCTGTGATCCACGTTGGTGGGAATCGAGCTGGACAGTCGCTTCCTACAGCTTCCCCTTTGCCCCTTTAAATTACCTGTCACCTCTGCTGCCACCCAATTGTTCCACACCGGTCGGCCAAATTGGTATGGAAGCGGGCAGCCATTGTTGCGGCAAAAAAGGTGGTCGTTGTCTGTCGAGGAGCTTGTGAAATTGCATTTCAGTATGAAGGCCATCTTTTCGGTAGCTGCCGCTGTTGTATGGTTTCTCCCATAGACCCAACGCACAAAAGAGCCCCGGCAAGGATCTTTTTTTTTTAAGAATCTATAATAATTTTGTACAACAACAGCTCAGGGTAGAAAGAAAGTCGATTAACTGTGCTCTCTCACCATCAAGGCTTTCAGCTCAAGTGCCAGAGTCCCAGTAAAAAGCGAGTTGACCTCAGGGAGCTAGGATCCAGCTTGTTACACAGACAGCTGGGGAGGCTTTGTGGAGCAAATTAAAATGTTGGTTCTGAATAGGCACCAAAGACTTTTTGTCATTGAACTCTGTCAATTCGGTGTTGTTTTATGGTAGCGATTGTTATTGGTACTGTATCATTATATAACAAAACTGTGTATCTTAATTTTGAATTTAATTTCACAGCTAAAACATTCTGTTACGTAAATCTTGACTGTTAGGCAGTATTGTATGTCTATTTTAAAAGTGAAGTATTAACCAGTGTCTATCACCTAATATTGTCTGGATGTTCTAGCTTTTGTGCCCTTTCCTTGAGATTTGAAAAATGCTGACAGACTTGCACATTCTTTGTATTATTTATTAACGCAAGGATTATGGAGCTATATCAGGGTCATAAGTTTTGATCATTCAAAAAAATACAATTTATTTGAAAGTTCAAGTTTTTAACCTGAACTTTGAAAAATACAATGATGTATTCAAAATAAAAATAAGTATTTGAAATAATTTTCTACCAAAGAGTAGTTTGGCATCCTGAGTGACAGCCCTCCCTCTGTCATGTTGCCTTCATGGATGGAAGGTAGCGCAATAAATATAACTCAACACTTTCTATACACAATACTCCCGTGATTGGTGGTAAACAAAACTGATACCAGCGTCAAAGTTCCGTTAAAGGGGACCTATCATGCAAAATGCACTTTTGTACGTCTTTTATACATGAATATGTGTCCCCGGTGTTCCAGGGAACTCACCAAGTGTCAGAAAACACAACCCTCTCTATTTTCCTCCATACCCAAATCTCTAAAAACGGGACTGCAACGGATCTGATAAAAACTGATCCAGATTTGAACACGTTACTGACGTCAGGACGGTGGCGCTACGGCTATTGGGCCAACTCTCCACCTATCAGGGGAATGTGGGGTTGGGCCATGGCCGGCCATTGCCGCTCGAAAGCGCTGTATATGGCATATGTAGTACATATGCCAGGCCTGTAAGTGGCGCTGTAGTCTGCCACAAAAGCAGCGAAGAAGACTTCCCGCGCATGGTTGCCATGGTTTCCCTTCTGTTTATTCTCCGCTGTGGCTTTTTTTCTCCATCCCCGAGGCAAGCGTTTGCTCCCGCTGCTGTAATTCAATGCAATCCCTCCCCGTCGAGGCAAGCACTGTAATTCTCTCCGGTTAGTCCACCAGCAGATGACAAACACCCACCTCTCCGCCTCTTCCAAGGAACGAGGGGACCGTGCGGCAGAGTTTCAGTTAGGTTTTCTTTCGCCGGTCAAGATGTCCGTTAAAGTTTAAATCTTCCGGACAAAATTAGAAAAGTGCCGGTCAAAGGTCTTCTTTGTTATTTATTGAGCTTTAAAACAAATGAATAACGACTCTATATAATAATATAATAAAACACGGAGGACGGAGATCTATCTTTCTCCCCCTCTTCTGACTTGATCAGAGCACGCTCCCCTCTCCTGCAGGGGGGCGTGGTCAGCTGTAGCCCCCTGCAAAAACATGGCTGGAGAACAGCAAATAGAGCGAAATGAGGCATGGCTAAAATGCATGATCTGTTTGGTATTTTGAAAACAGAAACCTATAAATATACCTTATATAGGTATGGCCCTACAATATATCATTTAAATATAGCATGATAGGTGTCCTTTAAGCGAGCTGTTGAGCATCGTAGTTGGCAACAATCGCGGTATAAGAGCAATAAACTGCTGGGATGTGAAATTACATATCCGCAATTAAGCGTTGTCCTTCCCCACTTCCACATAGCTCCGTGAACGCAGCATAGTTTTGGCTTGGCTTTTGCGATCAGAATCAGAATAGAGAGGCGAAGTCCCTCCTTTTCCGGTGGAACTCCATGGGACCTTATTTCGGAAAAATTATGTATTGAAGTCAATGGCGAGAGAAAGATTATCTTTCGATCCCGTTTGAATTGTGCCACAAATTACACATATGATGTTTGTCAATTTAAAAGATAATTTTGCAAGTAAAAAGAAAAAAAAAATGCCGTAAAACTGTGAAGTAACACTTTTTTTTTGTGTGAAACCGCTCAATGAACTACATCTCTGGTCTCGCACAACACACGTCACCAACATCAAGATGGCCGTTAGTGGATTGTCCGACCGGCCCACTTCGGTACCGGCCCACCGGGAAAACTCCCGGTATTCCCAATGGCCAGTCCGCCCCTGACTCCTAGTCCTTTCATCAGACGGGAAGCGAAAGCACGAGCAAGACCCATTGCTGGTATCAGGGCCATTTCTTCCTATAGGCGGACTATGCAGATGCATAGGGCCCCCGCGGCCACTAGGGGGCCCCCAAGCTGAAAGTAATTTTTTTTTTAAAATGTTGTATTCATCCAAAAAACAAAAAAAGTATAATTCATACACACAAAGATGAACAAAATTAGTAGAAGCGGGCATTATTGCGTCAAAAACGTATAGAAATGAAGGAGTACAAAGAAATAAAGAAAACAGGAGAAAAAATTAAATAAAAGTTAGGGCAGGAAAACAATAAATGCATATATATACGAAAACTAGATATCGGGTCATTTTCTGCACATGTCAATAGCAGTTTCAACTATCTTTTTTTGGAAATGAAAATACTATATATAAATATATATATATACATGTACTTGGCAAATGAATAATAATAATAATATATGCATAATTGCATATAAACATTGTGAACACTTATTTTCAAGTGACTTTTTTTACATTCATATGTTCACGCTGTGGTTTGGAACTGCTTTTGAATGTTATTAGGCATTTGGAAAATGTTGTGCATAATCGGTACTGTTTTAAGCTGTACTATGCCAACACATTTTAATAGATTGAGTTTTTTTAAATATGGGAGTTGTGTGTTCATATTTACCAACACCACAGACTATTCGTAATACTTTTTTTTGGGATGTTATTATTTTTTGTAGATTTGTTGAGTACGTGTTTCCCCATATTTTCGGAGCAGTATTAAAGGTAAGGGAGAAATAGACTGTTATAAAGAGTATTTTTTCTTCACGAATGTTCTTAGTATGATACAAAATACCTATTGTTTTTGACAGTTTAGTCTGTACATAATTTATATGGTGCTTCCAATTGAGTTTTTCGTCAACAAGCAGTCTTAAAAATGTACATGCACCAACTTTTTCTATCTCGGTATTGCAAATCCGTATAATGCAGTCATTTCTACTCTCAGACTTTGTATTGAATAACATGTCATTTGTTTTGGCCACATTAAGGGATAATTTATTAACTGCAAACCAGTTACATAGTATTTCTAATTCTGCATTCACAATTTTAACAAGATCACCAAGATTATGATGGGAGCCGTCTTTATTTGTAGACAGCCAAGCCCCCTCCTGTGTTCGGTGAAGCATTATATGCTTAAAAATCCAATGTAGGATATAAACACGACTAAACTGCAATGATAGCAAAGCTGTGGCTTGTGTTTTAGGGGTAAGAAAGTCCAAATCATCGTTGGGCTGTCAGCCAATGAGTGACGTCTGAGGAAGATGAAAAATGTAAATTAAACATTGTTGAGAAAATGCTGCATCTCTTGCATTTATTAACATAGAGGAGCCATATTGTTTACCTTTTTAATATCATTTTTTGTAATTTTCAATTGCTTGGTTTTCGTGAAATTAGCCTGTTTTCCTATTAAAGTGTAACAGATTGATGCATCTCCACAGATCATCTTAAAGGCTTCGGAATCCCCCCATTGTAGTTTGAAAAAAAATAGGGCCCCCAAACAGCATCTTGCATAGGGCCCCCAAAAAGCTAGAAACGGCCCTGGCTGGTATGATTACAACCTGGTACAAAGCACACAGGCATCTTGTTAAAGTTATCTTATCTTAGCTATCTCTTATATTTAGTGGAGGAAAACAATTATGACATCAGTTGTCTCACACACACACACACACACACACACTCTCTCTCTCTCTCTCTCTCTCTCTCTCTCACATACACCGATGATGATGAATGATCAAGAGAAGAGAGAGAGGGTGATAGAAGAGTGAGAGGGCGATCAAGAGAAGAGAGAGAGGGTGATAGAAGAGTGAGAGGGCGATCAAGAGAAGAGAGAGGGGGTGATAGAAAAGTGAGAGGGCGATCAAGAGAAGAGAGAGAGGGTGATCAAGAGGAGAGAGAGAGGGCGATCAAGAGAAGAGAGAGAGGGCAATCAAGAGAAGAGAGAGAGGGTGATAGAAGAGTGAGAGGGTGATCAAGAGAAGAGAGAGAGGGCGATAGAAGATTGAGAGGGTGATCAAGAGAAGAGAGAGAGGGCGATAGAAGATTGAGAGGGTGATCAAGAGAAGAGAGAGGGCGATCAAGAGAAGAGAGTAATGTAACCTCCTAATGTAATGTATAACTCCTATGAAAATGTTCAAAAAGTGCTCAAACTTCACATGTGTGCTAACAGTCCAGCCGTGAAGACATCTACGGGACAGTTTTGAGATTTCTTCAAATGCCGTTGCCATGGCAACACTGCTCACCATGAAACACGGTTTTCTCATAACTTCAGTGAAAATGCTCGAAATGGCCCAAAACTTCACAGGTTTGGTAACGATGCAGCCATCAACACATCTAAGCGTATTATGGGGTGTCATCAAATGCCGTTGCCATGGCGACAGATAATTCACCATCAAGTTAGTTCAAAAGTTTGCAGTTCAAATATTCTGCTGCTTTCCCAAGCCTTTTTACTTTCTTTTCTCATCTTAATACAAATTAATTCACTACTACTTACATCTGATATTTAACTCTATCATTCAGCTAATAACATATTCAGCTTTTTCTGCATTTTCAGCTAAATTCAGCCACAAATGTTCACAGTTTACAGCATTCGCACGTATTTTCTGCAGGAAATGCATTTTCTAGTTTCACATTCTAGCACAGTTTATTGCTCTTATACCGCGATTGTTGCCAACTACGATGCTCAACAGCTCGCTTAACGGAACTTTGGCGCTGGTATCAGTTTTGTTTACCACCAATTACGGGAGTATTGTGTATAGAAAGTGTTGAGTTATATTTCTCGCGCTACCTTACATCCATGAAGGCAACATGACAGAGGGAGGGCTGTCACTCAGGATGCCAAACTACTCTTTGGTAGAAAATTATTTCAAATACTTATTTTTATTTTGAATACATCATTGTATTTTTCAAAGTTCAGGATAAAAACTTGAACTTTCAAATCAATTGTATTTTTTTGAATGATCAAAACTTATGACCCTGATATAGCTCCATAAAGGATGCCTTATTATTAATAATAGTTACCTGATTTATGATTGTTTAATAAAAATAACTATAGCATGTAGTTATGATACTTATAATAATAAGTATCACAACTACAGATAAATAATGCATCACCTAGTTGATGTTACACATTATTGGGGGGAAAAAATGATATCAAGATTTATATGCATTTGCTTATTTGACCATTTTTCAGCCCACTCGTTTTTAGTAATGCGGATGGTGGCCATATTTACTTCAGAAATGTACTCTGGAGACAAATATATTAATAGTTTAAATGTCTTATTCTCCGCAGTACACCTATGCATCAAAGTAAAAATGATAAATAAGTGTTGCATCTTTTGATGTGTTTTTGAATATAAACCAAACATTAGTTTTTTTACATGAGGTCTTTTTGATCAGAGATACTACATATACCTTTTTTACAAGATTAATATCTCTATTGACTTGTCCTCTTGGATACCTTGCCTGGAGTTAATGACATATTCTGTTCTCATGTTCTTTGATTCCTATACCTTTATTCACCTGGTCCGTTGCCTCTGGTTGTTGATCTTCTCAGCTCACTGTCAGTTAAGCTCTGCCGAGTCAGTAGCCAGCAAGATGCTTGTCCCCTGGTGGTGCTTTCATGGAGGTAATCAAGGGTGATCCTGTCTTTATTCCCACCACCGCACATGAAAGTAGGCCAGATAGTGGGTAGCAAAAGCTGTGTGTTTGTGTGTCTGTAAGTAACACGGCACTGGGTTCTCTTGGCCTCAGATGGCAAAGAAACAGGCTTTTTTATGCCCTGCAGTCACAACAAATTAGCGAATTAATAAGACATTTGGTGTTGCCTGGCCTTCCTCTTGACTGCCTGCTCTGCATGAAGGGAGCTGGCCTTAAACCTCCACACTAGTGCACTGTGAGTGAACATGGAGGCATGAAGCCCACTGGCCATACTATATGACGGCCTTACGTCCAACTGCGCACCAGATTAGAAAGGCTGTGAAAAGGCCTCTCAAAATATAAAAAATATATTTTTACAGGCTCTTTGTTTTTGGCAAAGTGGCTGCGAAACTTAAAAAATGGCATTGAGTAATTTTAGTAGAGCAGCACATATTGCTGTAAAAGAAACCTGAAAAGATATGCTTTTGTTAAAGCTTTGTTCAATGAGCTTGGATTCTCTTGCATGAAGCCTGGTGCTGGCCTTGCTTCAGCTTGACAAAATATCCAAACAATCCAAAAAGAAAATTGTGCTTTTTGAAAGATTTGTGTTTCACTGAAAACACACCATTGGTTGTCAGAGTGTTTTTTTTCCCCAATCGCTATTTCATATAAATTAGGCGTAACAGTGTTTCCTCTAGTTACTTCTGAAATGTTAGAATGTCTGAATTTGCGCCGACTTTGCCGTTGTGGTGCCAACTGACTAGGCAGAAACGCTATCCTTGACGTCGAATACCACTCGAAAAGTCGCCAGGCGGTGAGCAAAGAGTGTATAACGTATTATGTGAAGGCAGTTTACTGTGAGTTATCAGGTTATCAATGATGCCACATGTTCCAGATGTTCACACAGCCTGTCCTCAGAATCAGCAGCTGTCAGTCTTTGTGTTTGTGTTTGTTTTTATCCTTTACCTACACAAATCATATGTTAATTGCTGATCCGTGTGCACAAGATGTCACAACAGGCTCTATTTTCGTGATCCCAGCGGCACAGACAGATTGAAGTCAGCTGCCAAGTGCGTCCAAAGCCTTTTAAACGCATGTTTTGGAATTTCAAAGCCAGACTCCCTTGGCACACCTTTGGCGAACTTTGGCACAAGGTGGGATCAGAAAGAACACATTATTATAGGTGGGGGGTATATAGGCTTTGACTGCCTCTTTAATCACAGGGCTAAACCCGTCGTGACAAATTACAGATTGGGTATCCTGTTCAGAGTTTTCCTTGCTTAGAGGGGAGCTTATTGTTGTCTGGGACTTAGGACAGAAACTATTTAAGCTATAAACCTGAAAAATCTTACAAGCAGCGGATCTGCTGTGCGTGATTGTAGTCTGAGGTTGGCATCATCTCTCTAGATACAGACTGCAGATGGAACAGATACCGGCTACTTCACATGGCTTGATCGATGGTCACCATTGTAATTAAAGTACTAAATGTCACGACAGACAGAACTTTATTTTGACTACCTGGCATTTAAGCCATTACTGCTGGTAGAAATATCAGCAGTACCATTTCATAATGATAATACCTCTTGAAAACCCACAGTTTTGGAAAAAGGTCTATAACAGTTTTGATAAGTAATCACACATTAACACATTATTGGAAAAATATGATTTTATTGTTGCATTCGTAACATTAATACTTTAAACATTTTAAACATTTTAAATTAAATATAGCTTAGTCATATCATATATGCTACTTCAGTACTCTCAAAATAAGACATATTACTGGAACCACTACAGGAAAATGCTGAGGAACCTTTAATATCAAGGCGTTGACAAGAGGCACTTTGACTTACTATTCGAGAAACAACGCAGCACATTGACTACATTTGGTCCAACCATGTACCAGGTTCCAACTTATTCTTGTTTCTTCTGCAAGTACTCTCCTGCTGTTCCCTGTAAAATAAAACAAGGCCCACTTTTTTTTGTATCTCTTGTGTGAAAAAGAGCAGGGAGTGCAGGAGGTGTTGGTGTATATGCGTGCATGTGGACAATCCTGAGCACCGTGATGCTTTCCCCCACCCTGGGGAGAGGGTCCACAGTGTCACTGCTGCCTACACTCGGTGGCTGAGCAAGGAGGGCCAGGTGGTGGTGCCGAGCGCAGCACAGTCAAGCGTGGACGCAGCGCATGCTGACATTTGCCTTCGCTGACTGCTGCAGGGAGAGGAAAAATCTGCTTTTCCATATGCTTGTGCTCGTTGCAACCCTTCCCTCCACCCACTGCCTCATTCTGCCCCCCCTTCCCTCTCCCCAGTCTTAACCAGATGGCTCCCTGAACATTGTTTACCTTGGGTGACGGTCCCAGATGCAGAGTGTGTCCATCGGCATCCTCATTCCGCCCAGTTAGTTTCCTCATTCCTCTGCTTCCTCACAAGTAACAGCTCTTACACTCAGGTTGAATTAAATCTGTTGATTGTGCCGATCATCTCACCACAAGTAAACACACATTTACAGACTTGTTCATTCTCTCCATTACTTATTTTTTGCTCAGCTGTTCAGCTGTAAACACATCTCTTCACACCTTCTCTGTCTTACACCATTCCAGAATGTTTTCCTGATCAGCGCTGCACTCTTTGCCCCCATCTCCACTTGTGTTCCATGCATTGTGTGATATGACATATGGGGGCTCCCTTATGGCTGCATATTGAAGATAGAAATAGGCCTCCAGATGTTGTCAGGAAAGAGGGCCAGATGCTTTTAGCACCTCTGGGTGAAGCACCACAAAAAGATGTTGTCCCTACAAGCTGAACCTCGCCCTTCGTAATCACAAAACAAGACTTATTGTGTGTGTGTGTGTGTGTGTGTGTGTGTGTGTGTGTGTGTGTGTGTGTGTGTGTGTGTGTGTGTGTGTGTGTGTGTGTGTGTGTGTGTGTGTGTGTGTGTGTGTGTGGTGTGTGTGTGTGTGTGTGTGTGTGTGTGTGTGTGTGGTGTGTGTGTGTGTGTGTGTGTGTGTGTGTGTGTGTGTGTGTGTGTGTGTGTGTGTGTGTGTGTGTGTGTGTGTGTGTGTGTGTGTGTGTGTGTGTGTGTGTGTGTGTGTGTGTGTGTGTGTGTGTGTGTGTGTGTGTGTGTGTTTCGTCTCAAAGCTGTTTAACAAGAAAAGCTGCCCTTTTCCCCTCGTTCCTTTTGAGTTGAATTTGATAGAGAATAAAATGCAAATTGCCAGGCCACGAGTGAAAAGCCCCCAGTTCACATTCCGCTAATGTCCTTGGCCTTGAAGAGGGAAAATGCTTCGCGGGGTAGCGGCCAGCAGTGGAGTTACCACCGCTTGCAGGTTGAATAGCTTTTTTTCAAAAAAATCTGTTACACAAGGAGTGCCTCTATGAATTGAAAATGTTCAAGGGCAAGGCCATTGAATGTTGAGGAGAATAACGGCAGGAGTAAAGGTGCAGGTTATTAGGATGATTATGATGGTTGACGGTTCAATTGAATTTCCTTAGTTTAGACAGAAGCAGGTTCAGGCCACTGACCTCACTGCCGGCCTGCTCTCTTGACTAGCTTACATGGGTGAAGTGCTCATGGACCGAACTCTTTTTTGTGTTTACCAGCATTTAGTTGATTCCTCTACAGCTTGTAAGGCCATAAGATACTGCCATCAGTCCCTGCAAGAACGTTTCATTTTGAGTTAACATGTCTTATCATCTCCTTGCAGTAAAGGAAATTGTAAGAAAATGATAGAACCTTATCAATATTCTGAACAACACCAAATATTTGTTTTGTTTTTTACTTGTAATGTCCTGTAACATAGTTAAGAAGCATTTGAATATTCGTTTATCATGTCATGTGGCTCCATTTGCGATGGAGCAGCTTGTGCATTCTCCTCATGTTGGTGTATTCAAAGATGCTCCAACGTATGCAGTTTGATAGTTAGTTGATTTTCAGCTCAGGAAAGGTAGAAAAAAAATCTTTTAACTGTATAATGCGCTTTGGAAGTGTTCGAAAATGTGTAAAGAAACACAAGATTTGCATTTAAAGGGCTAAAACGTCATTATTTATTTTCACAACCAGTAAATGACAAAGATATATTTAACTGCTCACAATAATTCTAGGTACATTTCTAAGCCATCCATGTGTCTCTGATTATATAGTATATACTTGTGATTGTAGTATACAGCAGTTTCTATCTTTTTAAATCATGAAGGCTGCAGAGATTGTGTAAAATTGTGGAAATTCTGCAGGAAAGGTTCAGGAATTCTAACTCAGTTTCTCTTTATTGCATAATGGGATAGAACAACCTTCTTCCCCACCTTTTCCACAATGAAAAGTGATCATCTCTGGGAGTTAATTCTTGATTTTACACATACATGTTAGAAACAATGCAGGTATTTTAGTTGGCTAGTCACACATTTCAACATTTTGTCACTTTTTGACTTTATACATATATACAAGTTACTTTATGTTTTACCATACAGACCAGAAGGACCATGTTATACTGATCTTGTCATTTATTCATCCTGAAGCCAATGATAATTTGCATGAAGCTAGGCGCCTGGGATTTTCTTTTTGGAAGGGCCAAACTTCTCCAATATCACATTGAGTGAACACATCTCCGTCTCAATTAGCACCTCCTAAGGTGTCTTCCATTCATTGCTTCACTCATATTCCTCCCTTTACTTTAAACCCATTAGCACCGCCTCCTTTTCTTCATTCTTTCTCAACATAGTGTTATAGTGTTCTCACACAGACATTCCCCCCCTCTTCAAACCGCAACTACCAATTTGACATAGAAAGCAGGGAGTCTAGAAGTCTAGTTATGATTTATTGAAGATTTCAAAAAGCACAATAGTCTTTAAATTAATGTAACCATACCTAAACTCTTTAAATGCATGTTTTGAAAAGCCTGCTTTAAAAAAGAGACATTGTTTCAACTCTGTTCAAAGGATTCAAAGGCTTTATTGTCATATGCACAATAGCTACAGTTTAGTTGTTGGCAATGGCTCCTCCAACAATGCAAAATACAATATACTTAAGACGTAAAAGGAAATAAGGAAGTAGAATAGTACAAAAGTGTTACTTTATGACTGAATCTGGTAAGGTCAATAGACTTTTCCAAACTATTATTTTTGTTTTTAGGCGAATATTACACGACAAAAAGTGAATAACCGTGAACAAATGCATCAATGAATCACTTTGTATGGAAGAAAGTAACATATTCAAAGATACAATGTGCAAGTGTAGCTGAGGTTTATAAAACAAATAAGTATCTGTCGTTCAAACCTAGACATCACATTGTATTACTCCTTTCAAACCTGACAAAGACAGCGTACATACACTTCTCTTTTTACATTTCACAATTTTAGCCCTAGACATACACTGCGTTACTCATTTAAAGATTTAAGAAAATAGGAAATATTCATTATCCGTTGAAGTGTGGAACAGATTGTTAAAGCAAAGTGTTGCTGTTAGCCCCCAAACTGTGGCTTTAAACCTTCTTTTAAACATGCTGACAAGTTATTCTTTTGGCCACATCTTTTAGATCAACACAATGTTGTGCATGAGGGCTTCAAATCTCAATTTTCCAGGATTCCTTACTAGTTGAAATCCATTGCTACGAAGATGTATCAGAAACAGTATTATTGATATTGAGTCATCATGGTGTTGGCTTTTTTTATTATCTGCTGGCACGCCTCAGCTTGCACAGCTCCACTACCTACTCTGCACGTCACTGTCAGATTCGGACCATCTGTGTCTTAGTTTGTGTTTAAGGTTAGGTTTTCATTGGTGATCAGGAGTAACAGCTGGCTCTGGAGAGCCATCTCTCTAACCCCAGCCCCCACCCTTTCCACACTAACCAGCGGAAACTTCTACAGCTGTCATCTGCTTTCCCAAATGACCCAGCTTTCCTTCCAGCTGCCGGCGCAGCACCCTGCTCCCAGCCCAGTCTCGCTTCAAGGCTAAGCCCAATAGTTTTCCTGTATCCTGACAACATCTCAATTTAAAGGATGCCGACTTTTACCCTCAATCTCAAACAACTTGCCATCTCTGCCACCACCTCAGCTCTATCTTAAAGCTTCGCTGCCAAGACTTATTTAGCCTAAATAACCTCAAAGTGAAAGCTAAATCAGGGTATAGAAGCAGATGATTTGGTCAATTTCAAAGACTGCCCATTACGGCTGTACAGGATGGTTTGAAACTTCATTCATAATGTTCACATTCAAATTCTAAATCAACAATCGAGTTCTGCACAGTAAAAAATAAAGATTAGGTTACACTTATATTATTATTATTATCTTATTTGTAGAATTAGATTTCAGTGATGGCTGCGGATTTGGCCCCTGTGGTCCAAACATTTCCAACATGTTTTTTGAATGGACCAAATATTCTGATTGAATCCATTATTGTAGGATTTCAGGTACAACATTTCACTGCGGGCAAAACCGGCACACGCCTGTATAATTTGATTTGATTTATGTGATCACAATAACCTAACAAACTTTTTTTTTATGAAGACATAAATGCTTCACACGAAAAGAAAAATCAATGAAAGTTTGAAAAGAAACAAAAAAGCTGGCACTGATAATCTCTTGAACAATTTCCCCAATCGTTTTTGAGTTGCTGCTACTCTGTATCACTTAATGTTTTATACTTTTGTCAGGAGCATCACCCAAAATCATCAAGCTGCAAGAGGATCCATCAGATTATGCCGACTCGGCCAAAGGCAAGAGTCCTGCCACCAACAGCACCTTGGTCCCCGTCAAAGGCATAAACAACCTCGGGAACACCTGCTTCTTCAACGCTGTCATGCAGGTTAGTATGACTCTGATTTAGGGCTGCACCATTTCGAAAGAATAACTTGTTGCCATGACTTTAACTGATATTTTAATTGCAATATGATTCACACTATTAAAGAGAATAATCATTTTCTCAATCGTTATTCTCATTATCACTAACCTTTTTTAAATTAAGATTTTTCAGAGATTTTAATATGATCTTTACCATACTAATATGTTTTGACAAGTATGTAGAAAATGAGGGAGAGATGATTTGTAGGCCAGAATATCTTTGGCACATAACACATATTTAGCCTTTAACAAATATTGTGCTTCCTGCAGTTTGAACATTGCACTTGTCCATATTACGATTTTCATTTATTGAATTAATTGTAGTGCTGTACCATGAGTTAGTTTAAACATAACTATGTTATGTACCTATAAGTGTCTATATACTCATACATCTGTCTATATACTCTTATATCTGTCTCAGCCTTATATGTGTCTATAAACGGTTAGAGCAGAAACAAAGCATCATGCCTTTTTGAAATTCATTGCAGTTATATTACACTATTTAGTCAGACAAAATAACAGAAGTAGGTGTGATCAAAGTATCATTTTAAATCTGAAGCATGGTCTTAAGATGGATTTCTAAATGCACACAACCTGCTTGCAAATCCGTGCTTTATCTCAAGAGACCCTTTGATAGCTTAATGAGTCTCAGGGATTTCCATTTTAACATGACAAAATGAATATGTATGCCTTTTTATAATGCGAAAACAATCCTCAAGTGCTGCTGCCAAGAAGACAGACCTTTAGTAAACTAAATTACAGTCTTACTGACCATGAGTGTAAACAGGCCTTGAGGTCATTCTGAAGTATATCCAATGCAGCCGTAAATGCAGTGTGGTGTTTACCTCCGGAACACGAGTGGTACTCAGTTGGTGCAGAGCATGTTCACCATACAACACAGCTATAGAGCGCCCCAGTCTTTCTCTGGTCGTGTCATGGTGACTGCAAACCAACATGCCGCCTAACAATGAAGCTGTTTTTTCCACCATTTTGTTAATCACCCTCGGGGCCTTCGTTGTTGATTGACATAGGAGTGAGCGCGCTTTACATGCCTTTTCTCTCCCTCCCTCTCTCTGTCTGTTTGTATTGTCTCCTTGAAAATTGCAATCTTTTTTGGGTGAAAACACATAATTGTCTGAGGATGAGCTGTGTGTGTATTCACAATGCCGGGCCCCATTGTGCGTTTTCCATAGCAACTGTCTTCATTGCCAGGATGTGACAAAAACTATCTTTTGAAAAGGGGAGAGGAAAATATGTTTTCTAACATGAAGGGACAATGGCTGCTTCAGGCTCCTCTCCTCACCAAGGATATTCTGTTAATTTCAAACTCAGAGATCATGGATTCATTTGAAAGGCTCTTTCAGAATAATGAACTTACCACAAGTTTCCTAAACCCTACCACAATGGAGATAACATTTCACAAGGTTCATTTCAAATGACCACATTGAATTGCCACAAGCTGTGTGTATACAGTTTAATATATTTGAAGGATTCATCATTTTATAGTCTTTTTTTTCTTTTCAGTAAAATTCTGGTTTTCATTTAGGGAATAGTGCATATGACCAATTTGTTGCTGATTGTATGAGCAGTATTCAGCCCCTTGAAATCTGTTGATCTTACCTATACCTAATGGCATTTATAACGGGATGGATTTTTTTAATTGTTTATAAAATGTTAGTAATAAAATGTGTTTTCCTCGCAGAACCTGTCTCAGACACACATGCTAATCGACCTCATCCAGGAAGTGAAGGAGAAAGGCTTCAAACTGAGGATCAGCCCCACTGGTGAAACCAATGTGGTACATTCTGCTTTGCTGTCTTTTCTATTTTCTAAGCCATAGAAACTATCTATAGATTGAGCACATGCAAATTACTTTTGAAATTATCATTCTAATGAAGCTTCTGTGTAACTCAATGTTCCCTGTAGTATTAATAGCATTCATTAGTAACATAAACTGAAAATGTATCATTTTAATTACTAAGTTTTAAATGTAAGTCATGTAACTTACAAACACAAACATATTTAGATTTCATTTTGTACCTTATTTTATACAGGGCATATTTCTTAAGTATATAAACTAAGTCTGTACCAAATTGTTCAATGCTTTATTTATAATGTTGATTATCAACAAATTCTCAATCAACATTCACTTATATTGAAATTCCAGTAGTATTATAATATTTGTAGAATTAGATTAAAGGGGTGGTTGCATAGGATTGCTTCGGGCTTGTGTGATCCAAACAAATGTAATTATCCCAGAGCATAGTAAAGACCAAATGTCACAAATTAAAATGTATTATTATTATTCCAGAATCGACAACATTTAGCAACCTTTTATATTTAGCCTTGCTAAACTAACATTTTCCCAGTGGTTAAAAACATGTTGGCTCTTCTGCTTGCTACACACATAGGGAGGAACACACCTTTTTAACGAGGCAGTCTAGAAGCAATCTAACAGCGCCATAAATACATTTTCATAACCTCCATAACACATTTTCTTCTTAATTATTTTAATGTGACGACGTCATGAAAATGTCCTATAGACGTACATACATATAACCTTTAAATGTAAAAAAAAGTTCAGCACATGCTTAAAATAAAACTGACATATTTTAGCTTTTATTTGCACATTAAATTAAATTAAATGTGGAAATTAATTTCTAAATTGTATTCTGTCTGTTGCTTTCCAGGGTCCTTTGACAGTAATGCTGCCCAGCCCAGAGCCCCTGACGGCGGCCATGTTTCTCTTCCTCCAGAGCATGAAGGACCCAGGGAAAGGCCCGGTCAATCCCAAGATCCTCTTCAACCAGCTCTGCCAGAAGTAAGCCGCTTCCCTTCCTATCAACCACCATAAATTCCCCCACTACGAAATGCTATCTCTACACTCTGTATGCAAATATTCCACCTCAGGGTCAGTAAGGTATGCAAACTTAGCCATGATTGTTAGTACTGCAGTTCTCCTTCATCACAGCAGTACAACAGCGGAGCCGCAGCTTTCACCTGCTTTCATCCCCTCACTGACCACTTTAACCAGCCAGACCCAGGTAGCACCTGGTCCCTGCTGAATGCCTTTCAGTGCTCAACACACAGAATACACTGCAGGCCCAGTACCTTGTTAAATGTGTAGCAGCAGCTTCCTATTTGTGGCTCTTTCTGCTACTTGCCACACTGCTGTGCCACCTGTGTCATGTTTGATCCAGAGCAAGGTCGAACAGGCGGTGTGGCGGGCGGAGGAAGCCCCACATTTGTCAACTGAACACTGGGTTTGTTCTCTTTTATGAACAGTGTGGATGTCTGGTTGGCTGGGTTCCTGTGTGAGCATGGTACACTGCTGGTTGGGTCCACCCTTTGCATGTATGTGTGTGTGTATGAGTAGAGGGGGGGGGTTGCACTGTTTAGTAGTGCAGGTGGGTGACCAGGACATTTGACATTGGATGACTGGGTGCATCTCTGGTGCGGCTTTGACAGTTATTCTGGTACCTAGCTTTCATCAGATAGGCCTCTATGTGTGTGTGTGGTTGTGCTGCCACCTCACCTGGTACCATCTCAGCCTGCAACACACATGCAGGCAATTGTGCATTCATACAGCAAGCGCTGCACACACCTTTATGCATTCATACGCGTCTAATTTCAAGTAGGGCTAATCCATTCCACTGACATGCATTTGAATAGAGAGATATGACCTTAAGCTTCAGCACCCAATACCCATATGGTACACTTATACCACAAGTGAGCTTTAATAAAGGCCTGCATGAGTAAATGCTAATATGCAGCCCTAATCTTTAAAAGAGAATCACACGCACCTTAACCTAATTTATTTACCTTAATCTTAATACCTAGTGTCTAGTTATATTGGGTATGCAAATTCTCTTGACATCTTTACCAATAATTTAAAAGTGCTGGCTTTGTTCTGAGGGACATGGTTAATGTCTTAAAAGAGTGACTATCTAAACTATGACTTTTAGGTCAAAAGTTTCATTTTTTTGTTTTGTTTCCATCAGCCTGTGAAGCAGTGTTACTGTAGCAGCGATGCGAAAGCACATTGTTTAAGACTAAAGGATCCTCAAACAGTTATTATCACTTGCGATACTTTGTAATCTTGCCTCTTTTAACAGTTTTAAGGGAAAGTTATATTCAATATTTAATCGAATGATGTCCATCAAGATTTCAGCTGCTGTTTCTGATTTACTTGGAAGAAATATTGCACTTTCAAGGCCTAATTCACTTATATGCTATTTTGTTAAACATCCACAAAGCGTGCTTGATCTCTGCAACGCTTCTCTAATGGATTCCCACACAGCGACTCCTCTACATTCAGCCCCTACTAAAGCTTTGAGCTGAAAAGGAAAGAGTCAAGAACGACTCCTGTTGACAAGGATCACATTTCTCCACTTCTGACCTCTGTAACGGCTACACTCTGTGAATATAGCCATCATCGTCTTCACCGCAAGCTCTTGTCATTCTGAGAGGTTTGGGTCTGCCCATGGCCCTGTGGGGGCAGAGAGCGCTTTCACATTTCTCTTTCTCTGTCTTTCTCAGTGTTGACAGGCAAGTTAATAAGGATTTTCGGCTCCGAAAAGAGGGCGAGTTTGAGTGTTTATGTGCAACGCTGGAGCCCTATTGAGCCCGGGTTCGTGTTTATGTGTTTCCACCTCATATATACAGTGAATGGATTCTACGCTTGTGTTCACATTTGACCTCAACCAGCTGAGTACCCAACAGCCTGCCTGTTCCTCCTGCCAAGGGAAAGGGCTCTGGTCTGGGCTCGGAGCAGTGCCAAGCTCCATGGGTTTGACGGTCAGCACCACACACTGTATCTGGTGCCAGAGAGGGTCCCAGCTTGTACCCAGGGCAGGCTACGACTAGGCTTATCAGTGGTGAAAAACTGGGAGAAGTAACATTTGATTCAATATTTATCTACTTCCTCCTGGGCACCTGGAGTCTGAGGTCAGGGACAGCGGTTTTCATACAGCCTGACTACTGCTGCTATTTATCAAGATGCTAGCTCTATGCATATCTAATGTATAAGCTGGACAAAAAGTCCACACACAGGCATTCATCTACACCTGCATCTTTCAAGGACTGATTCCATTTTCAGCACGGCCACTGGATACTTTCTTGTAGAAAATAAAAGTATTCCAGCCCACAATGTTGTTCATAATCCTTTATAAGAAGTCCTGATGAATCCCTGATAGAAATAGCACAATAGATTCCATCTATTGCTCTGGCATCCAGGACACACACACACATCTACATTCTTGCAGGACACAAACAAAGAGGCAGGGCTGGCATACTGGTCTGATCAGGAGGTACACCCCTTTCAGGATGGAAAAAAAGAGGAAGATATTCACAGATGGTCCAAAAAGTAATACAAATATTTGTTTGTGTACGAGCCGAGAAGCACATTCCTGGGATTCTAACTTTACAATCGGATGATGAGAATCCCTCCACTCTGGTGTACCGGTGACTGTTACAGAATCTGAAAATAGGAGGATGTTGATTGCCTTTATATACAAAACAGAAAAAGTCGGTGCATGTGAGCACAAGTTGAGAAATACATTGTTTACAAAGAAGCTGACAGTGAATCATCTCCAAGGCTGGCAATGATTTTTCTGAATTTTCGAAACCTTAAATTGTTATCAGAGAGAGACAGAGGCAAAGGTGGCACATATTTGTCCATAAGTTTGAGGAGAAGAATCATATTTACAGCAGTACAGTAAAAATATGCAGGCAGAACCAAGAGGCTTATCACATAAATCCCCTCAAATATAAAATACAATATCATAAGATATTTGTTGCACAGTGTAGCTTAATATCTGAGATAGATTATATGATAAAGTGGTTTGATAAGGTGTTTACTTAATTATAAAGTGATGTAAAAATCCAAACAGCATCCACTTCTCACACATAGAAGAAATAGCTTTTTATAGATTTTCACCTAGCTACAAAGGCATCAAGCAAACATATAATATAAGCTTGATTCTTACCCAAAAACTTGTATTGTTCGTAAAGATAAAATCTGTCCAAATATTGGAAGAAATGTGTAAAGATTTTGTTTTGTGCGCTTCTATATGTTTTGATGTCACACATTTTTTACAAACATCTACATTAGAATCAGTAAATTGACCGTGTTATAGTAAAAGGGACAGTGCAGATAAGTAGCAAAAATAAAATGGTTTAGCTGACATGAATTAAATAAAGAGGCTAGCACATGTTAATGAAATAAAATAGAAAAATGAAAAATCCATTGTAAAAAAAATAAACACCAGCGTTATAAAAGGTTAGTGACTCAACAATTAGTAAAGTCATAACAATATTAAATAGCTAAGGAGTATATTGCACATGGCATTGTTGTTATAGTCTCTATAGGAATTGGTATGGACATCAATGAGTCAGAGTTTTTTTTTTATGGCTGTGTGTGAGTAAATATTTGATCATTTTAATGTGTGTGTGTGTGAGGGTGCATTGTGTTGCTCATATACTGTGTGTGTGTGTGTGTGTGTGTGTGTGTGTGTGTGTGTGTGTGTGTGTGTGTGTGTGTGTGTGTGTGTGTGTGTGTGTGTGTGTGTGTGTGTGTGTGTGTGTGTGTGTGTGTGTGTGTGTGTGTGTGTGTGTGTGTGTGTGTGTGTGTGTGTGTGTGTGTGTGTGTGTGTGTGTGTGTGTGTGTGTGTGTGTGTGTGTGTGTGTGTGTGTGTGTGTGTGTGTGTGTGTGTGTGTGTGTGTGTGTGTGTGTGTGTGTGTGTTGGGGGGAGCTTGTGTGGCCTTGTGTCTGGTACTAACTCATCCGGCTATTAATTGTGTTAGCACCGCAGCTGTTTGCATTGGCCAGATTGAGAGCAGCGCTACAGGGCCCTTCTGCTTCTCTCCACTGGGATGAGCTTGCAGACCTCATCATTCCCACTGATCCCAACCAACCTTTTCATTTTTTTCTTCTTCTACATTTCTGTCTCAGACTCTTTTTCTGTCTCACTCATTTCCTTCCCTGTTTTGCTTTAATTGCCTCTCAGTGTGTCTCTCTCTTGGGAGACTAGTCAGCGGAACCAGAGGGAAACATTCCTTCACATGCTGTTCAGTTTTAAAGCCGGCGAATAAATGACATGTGCTTTGTACCAACCTCAATACCCTCCAACCACCCTTGCCCATGTGTCTGCACGGAAAAGGGCATAAGAGACAGATAGCGTGACTGTATGTAGAGGAGGGGGTGGCTTTAGGCTCCTCTAGACCTCCTGGTTATGACCTGTGTTGAGGGCAGGTGGTTGGACATCACTCCCCCAACCACGGACATCCGTTCTAGGGCCACATGTCAGCATGTTTTAGAGGGATTATTCATTTAAAGTGAATTCTTCTTCTAAGTAGAACTGTGAATGGCATTAATGAATGGCTGTAAAACACAATGCTGCTATGATGATGAAAAGAACACACATTGCTGTAATGATTTCAGTGTGTTATTTTAATACATTTTTATCAGAATGTTATAGGGCTGCACAAATTGGAAAAAATAACGAATTGAGTTATGAGTTATTGATATCTTTTATTAATCATAATTCTACATTTACATTTTTTAAATAAGAGGATCTGTACCAAACCAGCTTGTTTAGTTGAATTTCTATAATACCGTTTGTATACAGGGGTATCTCTGCAGCTCCACAATACTTCATTCAAAATGGTAATTCAACACATATCTAGCCTTTAACAGATGTTGCGCTTCCCACAATTTTAATAATGCACTAGTCAAATTACAAATGTGATACCATTTCTATTAATTATGCAGCCTTAGAATATTACCACTTTCTTCGATTGTAAATCATTACTATAAAATATGCATTGTTAAACCAAAATACAAAAAAAGATATGTTTTAACTCTTTAAAACGTCAGGAGAAGCATTAATACTACACCATAAAGTCCTAAGGGCCTCTGGTGTAGTCCATTAAGTACCAGTAAAATACCTCCACAGTAAAGGGGTTAACCCACCACCCAAACATCTTTAACATTTGACTTAAACCTCTTGCTGTCTTGTGCCTGTCGGACCAACCTGTCCTGTGGTTATGTGGCGGGCTCGGCCCCAACAGGTTGCCGTGGCTGCAGCCCCGGCTGCCCATCTGCCCCTGACATCTGTCCGCACATCTGCTTCAGTGCGGACGGCCAGGGGACGGAGCCAAGGAGAGCCTCCCCACTAACCGCTGTGCATTAATGTCCAGGATGCTTAGCCAATTAACAAAATGGCAATACCATTCTAATCAAAAAGCCAAGGCGATGCATTGACTGCCAGCAGGGTGAAGGTGTCATTTATTTTGTATTATAGTTATAAATATTGTCTTTGTTCTCTCTGGAGTACTTTGACCTTGTAATGGCTCTTTGTATTCCTCAGGGATAACCCAATGTAAAAAAGGTTGTCTGAATTGGCTATTCATTATACAATTATTTACAATTATCTTTAAAAGGCACTAGATTATTTACATGATATTATCCTAAGTATATAATTGAAATTATATCAATATTTCATGTTTATTTTATCCTTGGTGTGCTTAATTATGCCCTCTTCATGCTGGTGAAGAGACCTCATTCCCCCTGGTATAAACCTGTTAGAAATCCCAGGATGCTAAGCAGAAGGAGCAGGTTTGAATCTCTGGAAGAAAAATGTGTTTAGGGTTCTGAAAGGAAGACTTTACACAGCCTTTTTTCCACTATATGCTGCTTCCTTTTGCGGTTCTACTCTCAATTTTCTATGTCCTATTGTTCTTGATTTACATCCATGTTTTTTTTGTGTGTTTTTTCTAGGGCTCCGCGCTTCAAGGGCTACCAACAACAGGACAGCCAGGAGCTTCTGCACTACCTCCTGGACTCCATACGAGTAGAGGAAACTAAAGTGAGCTTACATATATTATCACATCCACGTGTAATAACTGTAAAAAGCCTAGCTCACAGGGTTTTTCAAGTGCATAATGTGTTAGGCTGGGATCTTTTGTAATGTTAAAGTTTCACTTTTTGTTCCAGAAAGGTGCTTCAAATCAAATTACTCACAGTACTCAAGGTATTTGAGGTATCTTAACCAATGCATTTTGAAAGAAGGAAATGTGCTAAGTGAGGACACCTTATGTACTTTCTAAATCAGGTTATAACAAAGCTCAAGGTATTTACACATTTAAATGTAGGCTAAGGGACAGGAAATCTGTAAGCGGTTGACCAATCACAAAAGAGCCGGCCAACAAATCAGAGTGGGTGAAAAGAGGTGCTGCAGCACAGGCAGTAAAATACAGACCTTTTTGAACATTAAAGTATGGAAACATGTCTCAGTAAAGGCACAAAATACAAATCTGAACCTCAAAATTAGCATAATGGGGCCCCTTCAAAAACAATCTAACCACTCTCTGTTTGTTTTGAAAGCCATTGTAGTCTAGTGTGTAAGACGTGCAGCTGTGTGTTTGTGAAGCTTTCACATAACCCGGAATCTTGTTTTTGCATGGCTCGCCAGTTTTTGTGTTTTAACCTTATGGTGCCATGTTTTTGGCAAGTACAGTGAACCACCCTCCCCCCGAAAACCCTTCACAGGGCAATTAGAAGACCCCACAGTAGCCCTTGTGCAGGGCTGAGCAGGCCCCTGTGGCCCCACCAGTGGCTGTGTGAACCAAGGAGGAGAAGTTGGCGGGTGTGTTTTAGTGGTCAGCCCCCAGACCCAGGAGGGGCCGCGGGCCGGGCTCCCTTGCTTCCCATTCAAACTTGTGAACGCCGACAGTTGTGCCACTTAGGGGACTTGCAAGTGGCACGACCGGCATCATTGTGTGATCTTGGGAAACCCACAGCTGCTGAATGAGCTCCAGGGTCGTCCCATTGTGCTTGAGGGTTACCCACAACCCCCACCTACACACACACACACACACACACACACACACACACACACACACACACACACACACACACACACACACACACACACACACACACACACACACACACACACACACACACACACACACACACACACACACACACACCACACACACTCATCAGCCAGTCTCCCAATCCAATCAAGGCAGTAAAGAGGGAGGGGGGGTACGGCCTCCTATTCATTCACTCAGAAACTCATCTATACAGCCAAGCACATTTACAGATACAGTGGCATTTTAGCCGAGATTATTGAAAATAATTTTACCGCAAATATTAAACGATAACACACTTTTTAAATTAAGATCAAATTAATTGCATCAATGTTGTTCATATTTAAACACTGGACAACATGAAACAATTTTTTTTAATTTAACTAACAGCAATGGATCTAAACTTGGCGAGCATTTGAAAAGGCACATTTTACATTTTTGAGTACAGTCAAATATTTACACACCGTCTTGCGTGAGTGTGCAAGATAGGGAGACTGGTAGTATTTGCAGAGGGTGTCACCAACATTTAGAGGCCCTAAGTGTTTGTGTTGATTGGCCATTAGTATCAGAGATCTAAATATGCTAATTTGGCCCCAGTCAATTATCACCAATTAGCTGAGACGGTAGGTATTTCTCTCTCAGGGCATGGACTGTCCTTCTTCGCCCTGTCTTCGTTTTAGTTTCCACCCCTGCACCCTTCTACCAGCAAACCCTCTCCAACTCCCCCCTCCCCTTGGCCCATTCTGTGTGGGACAGTGCACGCTGTTACTTTATGGGAGGGGGGTGAGGGGGGTTACTGGTAATTAATTAGTAGGGGAGCCTCAGCCCGGTTTGACTGCCGACTGCGAGGGGTGCACGCTGGCCCCGGCTAGGATTAACAGGACTTTTGACCTAAATAGCCAGTCCAGTGCGTGGGTCCCGGGACAATGGGGGCCCGACTGGTCTCGACCACAGACACAGACCGTGGCCAATTATCTATTGATTGCTGCTTTACTGCGGCTGTGCGGCTCTTCACAGCTCTGTCACCAACACACTCACTGACCACGTCACCTTCGATGAGAGCCAACAGCTCATAGACACACACAAACACGCACTGATAATTAAGACATTTAACGTTTCTCGACAGGCACAATAATTATTTTACACTAATGATGCTTATAATATGTATACCTGTCACACTGAGCTGCGGGCTACATTTTGATATTTCACTAATGGATGTAATGGAGAGCAAGAAAAACACCCCGGAGTGAATTTAGATTTTTAATTTAATCATTTCGCATCTAGAAATATGATTTTTAGTCTGAATTGTTCTTTTACTTTTTGTGTGTTTGTTTTTATTGTGTACAGAGGGTGAAAGCCGCAATTCTGAAAGCCTTCAACAATCCCACAGAGAAGACAGCAGATGAGGACACTAAACGCCAAGTTAAAGGTACTAACAGTTTACAGACTGCAGTGACAATGGCCAAGATCAATATCCCCATCTTGTGGCAGGTGATGGAAGTACAGCTCAGTTTTCACAAGGCAAAGGCTGCAGAGTGTAGTCTTTGTTGAATAAACCTAAACAGACAATAATTCTAATTTGCAAGATGACAAAATGTGCCTTTGATGCATTTGGGCTCTTTCAAGTCCATAAGAGAAATCAGCCCAGTGCAGCACACTAAAACAGAGATCCGCTAGTAATGATGGCGGGGAGAATGACGTGTTCAAAAATATGGTTACACTTTTCAAGGCTCATTGTCATAAGTGAAATAAATGTTCTATGTAAACCCTTACTAGCAATCACAGAGTAAACTAAATTCTAAAAACATGGGTTGATGATTAAAGGTAATTTGTGTTATTCTTTTGCAGTAAATTAGTGTTTATTTAATTTGTTTTACATTCCCTTCATCACAACATTAGTCTATAATGATTTGTTAAAAACACTGCTGTTTCTTTTGCTGTAAGAAATTGACTTTTTGAATTGAATTGATTTTTCAATAATACATTTGTTTAGTTTTTCCCTTAAAAAATAACAAAAACAACCGAAGAGAATACTGTTAAAGTACTTGATCGATAAGCAGTATCAGTAAGAGTAGAAGTACCGTTAAAATCTTAACTATACCCATCCATATCTACATCTGTTTGTTTTTTTTGCAGAGAAGCTAATAAAATGTTTCTTCTAATAATGACCAATATTTTTTACTGCAAGAAAATGATTCCTTAAATAATTATATTGAAAACGATGTTTCTCTCTCCCACTAGCGTACGGAAAGGAAGGCGTGAAGATGAACTTCGTTGACCGCATCTTTGTAGGGGAGCTGACAAACACGATCATGTGTGAAGAGTGCGAGCATGTAAGTGTATGTTTCTGATCCATAGAGTAGTCTGTGGGAACCAATTAGGCGCAGCTCAATGCGATGCCCTAAATGAAACACATATAATGCACAGGGTGGTAGAGTAGGTTTATATACACTCATTGTGTTACCCAGTTAAACGTTGTAAGGAAAACCATCTTTTTCCATTTCATATCGCTGCAGGACTCACAATAGGCAAGATTGCCTGCCATACAATTTCCAGCAATACTTCTGTCAATAATACATTGACAGATATTTGTCACTGACCCGAGGTGAAGCTAACCAACATCAAGTTTCTATTTCTTTTCTAGCTTACTAGTTACTTTCAGGGTTAAGGTTTGATTCTGATTCCCACACAGGATGTACCGAAAAATAAGTGAGAGAAAACATACAATCAACAGGAAAAACAAAACAAGAAAACCCCCTCAAGGACCAGCTTGAACACCAACTGCTTGGTGTTTCGAATCATATTTGGGAGCTCCGAGTTTTAAACAAAGCAAACACCACGTTGAAAAACTAACGAACATCCTTGAAGGAACAGAGCACCAGGTGTGGAGCTGGAGAGGAAAAAGCAACCAAAAACTGTTTACTGTTAAAAACCCGACTATCATTTAGACTTGTTCCAAAATGGTGCTATATATAAATCCTGGCAGGGACTAACATGAGATTTCTGTTTCAGATCTCCACGGTGAAGGAGGCTTTCATAGACATATCTCTACCCATCATAGAGGAGAGGGTGAGCCGCTACAATTGTTCATGAGAAATTCTGTGCAATTGACATTAAAGGACTTAACTTAAAGGGATAGTTCGGATTTTTTGAAGTGGGGTGGAATGAGGTACTTATCCATAGTCAATGCCATTGATAATGGGCAGCACGTGCCCAGTTTTTAGAAGTTATAGATAAAGGAGTAAAGAAATGTACAGCTTTAGAGGAGGGAAGGATCAAAAGATGTAAGCCACCAAAACATTTCAGTCTAAGTGTGTGCTATAATTCAAATATTTTAATCACTTTACCTTGCGAAAAAAAAGCCCTCAAGACAAGGACCTAAAGCCGTCATCTATTTTCTCTTTTAAGCCACCAGACTCCACTTATTTTACCTCACAGATCACAGGAATTCTTGTTTTACTACCACGATTGGAAAGCTTTCTGAAAGGGATAAACTGGTGAAAATATTCTAAATATAGTGTACACTTAAACTGAATTTTTAAAGGTGGTTTTGCTGCTGGCTTTTCAAAAATTGGGTATTTCCAATTGCCATCTATTGTAGGTCTTTAGATAAGTACCTTATTTGACTTCAAGCCAAACAATCTAAACTATCCATTTAATGAGTAAGAAAATACAGTTTTTTGACAGATGATGAGATTAATTTTGCGTATTGCATGTTCTCTTGCATGCAAAATGCATGGTTTTGTTTATCAGAAAAGGCTATGCAATATTGTTTATGGTCCCCTTAAAACTGATGATCGATAATTTTTCGCCATCAGATGTCAAAACCATCCAACCCTAGTAGACTAGGAAAGGTTGTCCGGGAGCAGGAAGCCCAGGTGACGCACAGTGACCAGATTCAGTCTGCAGCGCACTCTGTCAACAGAAACACCAAGAAGCTGGGTGCACAGGTAGGGGGAGCAACTCTTATTGGATATGAAACAAGATCCTTTTACCCTCGACACTAACATGTACAATTTATACTGCAGCTCTGAAGTGGACTAATGTATTTGTCCTTCTTCTTTTCTCTAGAAGCAGCAGAGCAGGAGGTCTTCAAGTTCTGTGGAAGAGAAGGGAGCAAGCTGCAGTTTGGATCGGCCGGAGGAGGAGGGCATAGCTGCTGGATCCGCCCGCGGGATCTCTGTTTGCAAGATGGCCGCCGCCGGCAGCCTATCAGACGGCAGTGAGAGAGACTCTGGTCCTCAGGACAGCAGCAATGACGCTGACAGCGAGGCCTCAGAGAGTGAGTGGGCCCCGCGCATCTCCTCCAGCCACAGCCACGGACACATGACCACCCCGTCGTCCACCTCCACCCTCACTCCATCCCCTACGCCCGCCTCCTCCACCTCCCCCTCGCCTTCATCCGCCACGAAGCATGGCAGCGCTGTGGAGCAGCTAGTTACCGCCGTGTCCAAAGTCAACCTCGGCTTCACCTCCGGGGACTGCTCCCCCCCCACACACTGCTCTCCAGAGGAGGCCTCTAACCTCCACCATCAGCACCACCAAGGGGCGTTCCAGGCGCTTTCCCAAAGTTACACACCCAGCTCCAAGGAGTGCTCCATCCAGTCCTGCCTCCACCAGTTCACCTCCGTGGAGCTGCTGATGGGCAACAACAAGCTGCTGTGTGAGAACTGCACCGAGCGCAGACACAAACAGCTGCGCAAGAGCACCTCCGTCGGTAAGACCAACGATCAAACTACTACCACAAAGAGCTTTGAGCAACCAAGTAGCCTACCTGCGAATAAATCATGTTGTGCGGTTTAATTCCTTTTTTGTATTACTGTCTTTTTATTTAATTAGACTGCAATATTGACAAATTATGTTAAATTGGGTTCTTCTGAAACAAAACAAAACATAACAATACAAATCCTCAAAGCTAACAGACAGAGTGTGGAGCAGATTAGCAGTTAAACCTGAGGCCCCTTTTCCTGAAATCAGTTCCATATTGGTGTTTGCAAACATCAGTCTTCCTATTTTCAAAATGAGGAACACTTAAGAATCTTACTTTTTTTGGTAATTGACACTTTCTATATTTCACTCTCTCTCTTTATCACTGACTCAATCCTTTTTTTCCAAAGATTCATGCGTTATTATGAATGAATCGTAATTTCTTGTTTTCATTTCAATGTATTCTTTTGTTGCCTTTAGACAAGAAGATGGAGAAGATTTACACCAGTGCTAGGAAGCAAATACTCATATCCTCGCTGCCTCCTGTCATCACATTACATCTGAAACGCTTCCATCAGGTGAGACACACACTGCCTTTTCTTGCCTTCCATTTAATGGAGCAGGTAGCCACATGTTGTATTGTATGCAGATCTTTGTGACGGTGTGTGTGGTTCTCCTTTTTTACTTGAAGGCAGGAATGAACTTACGAAAAGTGAACCGCCATGTCGATTTTCCCCTGATCCTGGACCTGGCTCCATTCTGCTCGGCCTCCTGCAAAGTAAGAAATATTCTGTGTACTAGAAATTGATTTAGTTCAGTTTGTTTTGAATGTCCTTGGTTGGTACTGTCCCTGGAGCCCTCTGTGTATTCCCTTTTTTTTTTTTAGCTCTCTTTCCCATTTTTTGCTAACCTGCCTTTTTCGTTTTCCCTAGAGCCTGGCAGCCGGTGAGCGTGTCCTCTACAGTTTGTACGGGATTGTGGAACATAGTGGATCAATGCGGGGGGGCCACTACACTGCTTATGTAAAGGTGCGCGCTCCCCAGAGGAAAATGGAAGCGCACTACAGGAACCTGTCAGGTCAGGGATTATCTCATTTGAGCTCCTTCAAGATTTTTGATCTATGTTCTGTGTCTGTGTGTGTTTACGCTCTGTTGTAGTGTGCAGCAAAGGTCTCACTCCATGCGACCAAAGATGTACAAAGTCCAGGATGAATAGAGGCTTTTGTGTTCTATACATTCATGTTGTTTGTGTCATGATTCACAGTTTAGTGCTGAAAGGAAGTTCACAAACTCACAGAAGTCTTTGCTGCGAACAAGTTCATGTAAAGCTAGACTGTGATTGCACCCATTAGTTGGTGATGATACACACATATATTGAGTTAACTAATGCAACTTTCTCAACTGATAAACAACAACTGGCTAGAATAAACTTCTCCTAGTGCGTTTTTTTTATGAAAAAATATGTAGAAATAAAGATCGAGTCATCTCAGTTTTATAATGATATCAGTTTAAGGTCGGTTTTGGCATCAAAATATACTTTAAGTATCAAAAGTACAAGTGTTTGTTAAGCCCGTTTCAGAATCATGTATATGAAATAACTGATTTATGATCAGTGACACATTAAGCTGCTCTGGCTGATGTTGCCGTTTCTATGGAGAGAGTGGTGCCGCCCAACTAGGCGTCATGCACCGAGCACTGCGCTCAAAGTTAAAATCCTTTCAACTTTGACTTCATTTAATGCTGAACCTTTGACGCACAAATGCAGCTTTAATGGGTTCATCACAGCTGGTAAAGATGGAGCTATTTTGAATGACTTGGACTATTGTTGGATATTCTCAGCTGTTAGTTTGTGTTAATGTTTTTGTATTGGTTTATTTTGGTTATTATCAGCTAATAATCTGTAACTAAAGATAAGATAAATGTAGTGGGGTATAACAGATAATACTGGTTTCCAAACTGTAGTGTAGTAAAAAATGTAGTTAAAGGAACCAAGACGTCTTTCATTTTAATTGCATCATAATGTAGCATATTTTTTTGTCCACCTTCATTACATTCCACCAGTGAAAATATGTTTATAGTTTTACAAATCCTTCACCATATCATGTAATCCTTGCACTGCTGTATCCTTATATTTATTATAGCGCTTTTTCAATGACTCTCAAAGCGCTCCTTACAAATACACATTACACATACAGATCATACATACATGTAATGCTCATGTACTGTGGACAATACCCACAGGAGCAAATTCAGGTGAAGTGTCTTACCCAAGGACACAACGGCTTTACAGACGCAGCTCTTGATCTGATGATCAATGCACAGCCCACAGCACCACACCGCCCATCTTCACACCTCAAAGTCATCAAGGCGCTTTGCAAGTACACATTGATATCATACATGTACTGTGGACAATACCCACAGGAGCAGATTCAGGTGAAGTGTCTTGCCCAAGGACACAACGGCCTGACGCAGTGGTGGTGGAGGCGGGTTTCGAACTGGAGTTCCCCAACTGTGGAACTGCGCCACCCCGCCCCTTAAAGATGCAATTCCTAACAACAAATGTACATCATTATGCCTGACTGAAAGACAGAGATACCCTAAAAGAAAGGATGATCTACGGTACAGTCAACGGTACAAAACAATTGCGGTAAACGCAACAGGGTCCCTGAGCATACTGTCATCAATGAGCACAAACAGTATTTGGCTGAAGGGTCTGGTAGTATGTGAGATTATCTGCAGACAGAGAAATAGGTACATGAAAGAAACGTTTATTTTTCCTAACAATTTCTGGGCTACAGAGCATCTCTAGCAGATTAAATCTGAAGTGTTTTACTGTATGTTCGAGTCACTAAAGCTGGGGTGACACACGAGGAGTTGAGCTGATTAAGTGAATGGTTTTGCAAGACGACTCGGCAGAAAACACATTTCGAACAAAGCAAAAATAAAGATGCACACCCATGCAGACAGTACACAGCACCCATCTGACTCAATTCAGGTTTGTGCCAGCAAACAGCAGTCAGTGTAAGTAATTGAATTCTACAACAGTTTCACCATTTAGCTGTGACGGTTGCGTCATTGAGAAGCCTAACATTTTTCATGCTAGTATGGATGTCTTTCTTTTTTTGTTGGATAGTATTATTTAAGCTTTGCTGCCATCCTCTGACAGCTCATCAGAAAAAAAGGTTTAGACTTGGACTATTATTTAGTTTTGAAATGTTCTTTTTTTGTATAGAACATTTCAACACTTTGGAATTCTAAGTGCTTTACCAAAAGCATTTCTGTCTAATAGCTCACCTGGTAGAGCCTGGTGGCACATGTCCTCGTACCATTTATGCATTTCATCCGCTCTTCATCCCGATTCAAAATTGAAATACATTTTAAAAAACTGCCATTAAAAGCTCAGCCCAGAGAATACAAATAAAGATAACGTAGAATCAGACAGGTATAAAATACAAGAACTATAGTTGCAGTGCATGTATGTAAGATATGAATAGTTATTTTATTTAATTAAATAAAATACAAATAAAAACAATAGAAACATGAAGTAGACGACCTGAGATATGGATAGTTTAAAGGGGCCCTGTTAAGCTCATTTTCAGGTTCATATATTTATTTAGTGTCTCTACTGAGACATGTTTACATGATTTAATGTTCAAAAAGCTCTTCATTTTTCTCATACGCATGTTTTTTTTTTCATAGAAGCGTGAGTGTTACCAACTGATGTCACTATGTCGCAGAACTTTGGGATTTTAGCCTTTGCAGACCATTTGCATGCACAACAACCTTTATAACATACTACAGGAAAGGGTAACCCCAAAAAAGCAGCATAGGGCCCTTTTTAAATCAGCCCCACATAGCAAACAAATGTCTCAAAGGAGTGCCCTGTGTTTTGACACTGTGTGTGTGTGTGTGTGTGTTTCAGGTGCGAGGGATGCCGGCAGCAGCTTCCAGGGCCAGTGGGTGTACATCAGCGATACCACCGTTCAGACGGTACCAGAGTCAAGGGTACTCAACTCTCAGGCATACCTGCTCTTCTACGAGGAACTCCTGTAATGTAACTCCCTCAAAAGTATTTTTCCCTAGATCTCGTTTTGTTTTTGGTACACGCCTGTAAAACTCCTCATACTGTTTCTGTGAGAAGCTGGACGAAAGAAAAAGGGACTTTACACTTACTCGTCTTGGTTGAGGAATGACTGTCTCAATTGAAATCACACCTCTTAATATCTTACATATATAAAAGATAAACATCATATGTTAAAGTGATTATTTTCTTATTTTCATTCATGTTTCTTACCCTTTAAAGAAAGGTCAGAGAAAAAGAGTATGACTGAGCCTGAGCTGTTCTAAGTTTATCGTCTATTTCTGTCACAATCTCGTGCCGGAGATACTCACTGCAAAAAGGAGGTTTTTTTACATGTCACAAACAGGAAATAAGCAGAATTATCGAATGCCAAACTGCATCAGCTCTGAGTGATGGATGGTAAGTGTGTGTGATGAGTGAATGATTGAGTAAGAGACAGGAGAATGTAGGTTTAAGGTGCTATGTGTATCATTTCATTAACCATTACTATGGTAAATGAGAATTAGCATTATAACTGGTGTAATTGCCAAACAACCATCAAGAAGAAGATTGGCATGTTTCAAAGAATCATCATACAGAAACAAATATATTTTATTGCATTGCTCAGATTTATCCTGAATTTATGTTAAAATAACTTCGATATTCTCTGAGATTCATGGAGTGAAATTACAACAAAAATACATGAATATTCTCTGAGTGGTAAAAGTAGGGCTGGGCGGTATGACAAAAATTCACAGTTTTCTTCCAAATTATACCGGTTTCACAGTATTTATTTATATATTGAATGATTGGAAATGTATTTACAATTATACGTTTTGGCCCCCCCAAAAAAAACCAATTGATCATGAGTCTTACGTTGTGAAGGAACCAGAATGCAGGAAACAGCTGCAAAATGTAAACCATTTTATTGTGCAAACTATGCGTACCACATAACAACTAACAACAAAAGCACTGTTTGAAAATGTAAACATATCCCCCCTTCTCTGAAACTGCGTGAGTGCACATTTGAAATCCTTATCTTATGATTGACCTTCAAACTTAGGTTCAGAATAACGGGGACTTGTTTCACTGCCGTACCGCTCGAGCGCTCTTCGCCACTTTTTCAATGGTATTGCGGTATATGAAAATATCATATGGTATAAAGTTCACAGTATTCGGTATGAAACCTTATATGGCCCAGCACTATAAAAAAATAACCTGAATATTTCTTTAGATTCAAATGTAAAACTTATGACTAAATCCTATTATTTGATTAAGTCATCTTCTGCAGGCATAATACACGGCAAGCTGCGTCTGTGGTGTGATGAGGTTGGTCCAACCTAGCAATTTAAGTGATGTCAATTCTTGACAAAAAACACAATTTCATGCTTTTTTTTTGGCGGTGTGGATTTCTGAATTTAAACCCAGACGATCTCCTTTTTTATCATACATTTGTGATTTTATTCTGGTAATTCTATAAAAAAAATGACCATGGCCCTACTCTGTCATTGTACAGAATTGTTCAGATGTGTTCTTGATTGTTTCTGGCAGAAATGTAAGAAATGTCAAGAGAAAACATTTATTCAGACATTTTTTTCCTTATATTACAGAGACTGAAGTATGAGGACAGGAAGCTATATCATTTGTGACAGAGTTAATGTGAAATAAATGGGAACATATAAGAAACTTAAACCTAATAATACAGCACCAAAACGGCTACTTATCATATTAGCTGATAATGATAACAAGATTATACAAGTTTACATCAACATAGTGGTTTAAAATGTTACACATAGCACCTTTTTAAGAACAGCACAAGTTATTTTACAGCCTCATTTTAAAGGATTGTTATTTTTTTTACATCAGAATGTAAAAATGTAAGACTATCAGTAGATTACATTTGCCAAAGACAAGTTTTGCGACGGAGTTGGAGCAGAAGAACCGAACACACGAGGACTTCATACGCTTTCTTTAACGTCAGTTAATCCAAGGCCGCCGGTGTGGTCCTTGAGTGTTGCACAAAAAGAAAACATACTCAATGTTTGTCAGACCAACCGAGCAACTTGTGTGCCTTCATTGTACGGTACTTCTACTGTGTAGGCGCACTCACAAACCTATTAGGATCAACAAAGAAGCAGTGACTATCCTTAATACTTTAACAAAAATAACCATAAAAAAAACACACAAGACTTATCTATAAAAAAAAACATCGTTGCCGTAATGTGCATGGGTAAATGTTCTAAATGAATGTATTCTTGAAATGTCTGTCAAATGAGCTGCTTATCTTTTTCTATGGAATTATAGGAAATGGAAAGGGTTGTTCATCAGTTTCCCATTCTTTTATTTTGAAAAACTAGAACTCAGTGCCTGTGCTTCAGGTTAAAGAAACTCATGCATGGTGAGAAGACGAACATATGCATCGTGAAACGCAAAGAGGGATATTTATGTACAGTATAACTGTAAGCAAAAACAATAAGGAGGTATATGTAGTTGTTCATACTCAGAACAATACAGAATCATGGTGCTTTAGGCGTGCAGGGTTTTTCCTCGAGGCAAAGTTTTGTTTCCATTCAATTTGAATTATGAGACATTTGGAATGAGTATAACGACATACTGTATCAAAATAAATCTAATTTATGAACTGGATATTCTCATGTTTCTATCTGTGTTGAGAAGGGGGGACGGTTTTTGCTGTTTCTGTTTTGGACTTGATGTCATTTTTTTGTTACTCGAAGCGAGATGTTGTCCACCACCACCGCTGTGGGCTGTCGCCCTGGATCCAGCGGTGCCATATTCAACCCTTCCTCGCTGGTGATCGGGCATGACGGGTGCAAAGCAGCACTGCTTCAGAACATGTCGCGAGCTGGTGAAGAGGAGGTGGGTGTGGAATCAGGAAAAAGGGCAACGTCCAAAAGCATCGCCCTCCACGTCCTGTTGTTCCCACACGCTGTGACATCTGAGGCGCTGCGTTAAAACAGGTTGTCAAGCCACCACCAACAAAAAGAGCAAATCTTTTCTGAAATGCATTTGTCTATTTTTATAGCACAAGGGAGGAAGGGGGGGTGAGATGGCTTTTGGCTCGGGGACATGCTGCTGATGCATTCGATGTGATTTAATCTCACTTAATGAAAGGCACCCTCCCCCTGTGTACAAAGCAATGCTGGATTGCTCATTACTGCACCTATCTACCAGCAGCAGGGTTACATTGTGCTTATCTCACCATGCACACCATCGTCACTGTCAGTCTCACCTCGGTTGACACCATGTCTCACACACACACACACACACATACCGTACATCAACACATTTCCCTCATGCAAACAGCCTCACCAGCCTGAGGCTCTGCTCCTCACAGTGCACACACATCAGCGCCATATTAACACCAACACGGCACAAGACAGAGCACTGACCAACACCTGCACATAGCCCTCTCCTACAACCGAAGATGTGTTAAATAATTTCAGGTTTTTAGGAAAGTGGTGGCAACCATTCAGAGCTGCTGAGCAACCGGACATCAAGCACTTCAAGCACTTCAGCTAACCGGGTTTAATTTTTGGCTGTATTTTGCTGCAATACTTTAGAATTTACCCAACACATGCTTAGTAAATGCTGCCCTCTACTGATTAAGACATATGTTTGGCTTTTAGAATTGCAGCAAATGGCTAGATTAACTAGAAGTTGACCCTTAGTTAGCTGCAGAGAAATTCCTTTTGATGAGTATTATTCACCATATGAATTAAAGAGAATATACAAATAAATAAGGGTGTCAAGGTGGTCTCTGTTTTTTAAACGGTTTTTGGAGGCCCAGTGCTAAAATCCAATGGTGGAGGAAGTATGTAAATCATTTCCTGAAGTTAAAGTATAAATACTATAAAAACACAACACTGCAAGAACTGCATTCAAAGCCTTACTTAGGTGAAAGTATGTATTATCAATCAGCAAATGTACATTTTTTATTGTGCAGTATAATGTTCCCTGTCGGTGTATATATCCTAGTAAATATGATGTTTTTGGATTATTATTACTACTGGATTAGCGTATACTGCATTTTACTGTCCAAGGTTGTGCTAATTGTAACTCCTTTATGTAATGTTGTATAGTTACGTCTGCAGCAATTCATCACTCTACAAAATCATCATGTGTGTAACTTTGTTTCTGTCCTGTTAAAATCATGTTTCTCTGAAAATTCAATTCTTTATGAGTTTCTCAGAAAAACAGGCCAGCTTTTCATCTTTGTGTGTGTTTACAGCTGATCCAAGAGCGTTTTTAATTTATATAGCTTCAGAACAGGAGAACTTCTCAACACATTAAAGAATCATTCATCCTTCAGTTTATCACAAACATTCAAATCAAAATAGAGATTTTTGGTTTTCACTAGACAGCAATGGGATGGAAAACTAATCTGTAAAGTGACTAAAGCTGTACAAGTACATCTACCTCTGAGATTAACCCTTGTGTGGTGTTCATATTTGTGTTACTCAGCCAGTGTTCGTGGGTCTGGTGGACCCGCTGCCTTTTTGGGCTTCAATTCAACACAATCAAACTATTTTATGTTAAAAATACTCAACAGATGTTTACTTCATCACAATTACAAGCAATATAAACTGCATTTATGGTTAATATTTGCCCTTTTACATTTGTTAGATCACATTAATTAATTAAAGTGCTACTTGTTTTTTTGCCCACTGACCGGCTGGTCCTGTGGCTCGTTTTTCTTTTGTAACTAGCTGATGCTCAATCTCATCCTCTTCTTCAAAGTCACTGTCAGACTCAGAATTCTCAGAAATGTGATCCTCACATTCTGAAACCTCTTCCTCTTCCTCTACATCATCATCAAATGGTTCTCTCTCTTCCAAAATCATTTGCAAGGCCCTCTGAGCAGAGAACCTTTTGGCCATCTTGATCGGTTGTCATTGAAAATGTGTTCTGATATATGTTCTTCACAGAAAATGAGCCAAGGCCATTAAGTGTGAGTTTGAAAAAATAATTTATCATATCATTTTTCTTTAGCTAAATGATGAAAACGGGTCCCACAGACCCGAACACCATACAAGGGTTAAATGGAGTTGAAGTATAAAGATGCATTAACTTGAAATATTCAGATAAAGTACAAGTGAGTCAAATGTGTTTGTGTAATTAAGTACCGTACTTGAATACATTAGTTACATTCCATCACTGGTTGAAATATAGGCTACTGTAGTTTTGTGATTAAATAACCAGTACAACTTGTAAAAAACATGGAGTATCAGTACTTTACACTGATATTGTACTTAAAAGTAAGCTCGGTAGCATAGACTTTAACCAAGTTAAATGAAAATGACAAACGGACCAAACCAAAATACAACAATCTTTCATTTCCTAAATCCTTTAAGGAAACATTATATAACTAACGGTATGTTACTAAGAACCAGTGGGAAAACATTATACCTAATAATAAATATTATTATTGAGCTGCAAGGTTAAGGACCCCCTGTGATTATACTTGCCAGTTTTTCTCTCGCCAAGATCTTCCCTGAATTTTCAGCATTATGTCTGTAAATAATTAAGGCCAACTGGGTCATGCAGAGACATGCTGAGGGTATGTTGCTTTACATCATTGTTAAAGGTGTGAACTATATTAAATGTTAAAATGGAAATAAATAAAATACAGTTGTTAGTGTACGTTGAATTTAAGTCTTTGTCCAAAGAAAATCTGGTTCATTTAAAATTGCATCTGTCTACATCATGGTCTACATTCACTATTTTGTGCGCGTGTCTGTGGTCTGTGACCTTAGTAACTGTCGTCATCACCTAATCAGCATCTGAATGTCTCGCGGCCTCTAGATGCCTTTAAGGGCTGCTCGTACATTCTAATTCTTACTAAAAAAACACACCACGAATCACAACCACAAATGTAATTTAACTCGTTGGTCAAGAAAAAAACTGCCCCATAAAATAAACCAAGACCGACTAAGAATGGGTGAAGGCAATACATCCATTAGATGCGCTGTGTTATTGGGGGCGATCTATGTAAATAGGTTTTATATTGTCATATTACTGACCGCCTGTGAAGGCAGCAGCGGAGCCTCTCGTTCCACACTTCCTTCCTCCGAGCTGAGCAGTTCACTGGTGCAGCCATTTTGACTCTGAACCGTAGCGCTGGAAAGAAACTGTCTGGAAAAGGTGGGGATTATGTTACTCTAAGCAAAGCGCTCATATATGTTTACTTCGTACTTTCCCTCCAGTGTGTTATCTATTTATATTTTAAAGCACATTTGTTCACACGGTATAATAATGGTGCTAGTATCATTTAGCTTTCGTGATTAGCTTAGCTCACGTAAGCTTGCATTTAGCTCCACAGGCAGCTTCAGAGGTTAGGATTTCAGTGGCCCAAGTTTATTTCAGTATCATGCGTCAGTGTTGACAATGAGTTATCCCATGCTGCATAGCGAGGGTTTCCAACTCTAAACAGCACAAATGACTTGCAGCTAACCCATGTTGCTAAATACAGCTAGCTGCTTAGCTACATGTAACGGTAGCTTTCATCTTATAGCTAACACTCGCTCTTTCTGGCCAGTAAACGCAGTGTAATGTTACTGCGCACAAACTGCAGCAGCTCTAGTCATGTCAGCAGAAGTGATGGCGATGGTGCAAATTAAAATGTAACTAGCTGGCCTGTGCATTTCAGGTGTAAATCCAGAAGCGAGTGATGTGGGACCAGGGAGGACAACCCTGGCCGCAGTGGCCCCTGAGCCAGCAGCAGTGGATGCAGTCTTTCCAGCACACACAAGATCCAGGTGAGTGAGCGATGCAAATGCACCATGAGAATATTTTTCTGCAGAAGATCTGAGCCTCTGCAGGGCTTCTTTGCACAATAGACCTGTAATACCTTGTTTGTGTGCAGGTCAAGTGGACTGGGCTGCCCTGGCACAAGCATGGATAGCACAGAAGGAGACGACAGGACCAGAGCAGCCCAACATGCAGCCCAATGGCCAGGACATCCCAGGCCTTGAACCAGGTGGACCGGGCAACCATGGGGCCTTCCCTGGCGACCCGGCATTTGGCAGAATGTGGCAGCCAGGTACAATTGTAACCCCATGAATGGTATCAAGTAGGGATGATACAGAAAGATATAGGACTTTTTGGTTGATTATGATCAAAACACTTTGTTGTATTCCCATTATTGGGGTTGTTGTGTATGTCTTTACATTCCCATCATGGTCGAGCCAGCCTTGTTTAACTAAGAAGAAATACAACATTTATCATGCAAGAAAGAACAGATGCAAAATGTTGCATTAATGCCGGGGAACCTTGTGGTGTATGATTGGTTTATGCAAGAATACTTTTTTGTTCCCCGAAAATGTGTGTTGCCTAGAAAATACACATACAAAAATATTGAGTCAACACAATGGATCTTCCACAATGGAAGATACATTCATTTCAGTTTGTCAGTGCTGTTTTAAGCTTGGTTTTTTATGATACTCTGACTAATATTGAATTATTCTATCCAGGATAATTGTGATGAAACTTTAACATTGTCCAATGCCTCATAGCAAGTTTCTATTTTTACATATTTTCTGTGATGGTCAGGAACAGCTTACTGTTATTTATCAGGCGAACGAAAATAAGGTGATTTGTGACAATATTCGTGATCCCTCATGTATATGACTTTAGATCAACAGCTGGATACCAAGTCCCTCTTGTTCAGACGTTGAGGAAAATCTCCATAGTTGTGTTTTTATTGTTACACTTATATGTCCGTGTTGCTTTGGCTTTTGTTTATTACTTCTGTTGTCATTACCAGAATGGGCAATGCATGGCCAGCCCCCTCCTCCTCCGCCCCCTGAACAGGCCTGGATCCCCCCTGGCTCAGGGCCGATGGATGTGGTGAACCCCAGCGAGGACAGCAACAGCCAGGACAGCGTGGAGTTCAACTCTGAGGCCCACCACGGGGTTTACCCCCAGAACAGCCATGGGTATGGGGCACAGCCCGACAGCTACGCCATGGCCCCCATGGCCATGAACCAGTTTGATTATCAGGTATGCAGATGCTACAGTAGGAACTGTTGAAGCGTTTGGGTTTTAGTGTGACAACCAAGTAACACAAGAAGGAGCAAATCCATAGAAACAGAGCCGGGTCCCAGCATCTAGGTGTATCAGTCATTGCTTTCTTGATGCGGTGCAGAGGAAAGTGTTGGCTTGTTGAGGATCCAGCATGGTTTGGTATTGTTTATAAGCTGCTTTTTATTTTACATTTTGAACTAAACAGACATTTTAGCCCAGTCAGTAGTGATGGATGAATGTCAGCTAACCTTATCTGGGGAATAAAAAAACAACAACCCCACACTCAGTAGATAAGAGAGGACCTATTGTACTTTGAACTTCCTTTTTAATTTTCTGTTTGTGCGGTCTCTCCACAGCATGGCGCCGCCTCATCCTTCGCCCCCGCACCCACCAACTTCCACTCCCCATACTGGCAGGGTCCTCCTCAGAACAGACGAGATGTCAGACCCCCCGGCTTCAGGGAGCGCCCCAGATCCCCCATCCAGCTTCCTGTCAAACAGGAGGTCGCAGCAACATTAGGTGAGTGTGTTTTCACTTTAAGAATAGCCAGCCATCACATTAAGATGATCAGCTCGAAGACTGCCTGAGGTGCAGTTTGTGTGTAAACCTCACGTCTTCTTTGTTTTTTTTGTATGAATGCTCTTAATTTAATTACCAGTAGTTCATTGTACTCGCACTTAGTTAGGCATACCAGAATAGACATGAAGTACTTTTTTAACATTTTATTATGCACGGCTAAAAATGAACTATAGTTTAGATATTTTGTCTTAATGGCCATCCCATACCTCTTTGCACTAATGAATGTGAACTACATAACTGACAGTAGTCAAGTAGTAGTAAGTCAAAACACTTGAGTAGCAATCCCACATTCTACAAATGTTTAATTACAAGTGAAAACTACTTGATTAAATGTTGTTAGAACAAATGCCTGTAACTGTAGTGTTAATATATCACAAATCACAGTTCAGATCAGGAAACTGTATGATGTTGCAAAGATGTGTTGGTTTCTGAATCTTAACATTGCAGTATGTGGAGGACTCATTTTGACCTTCATGTCACCTTCAGATGCGGTAAAGAGGCGCACACTACCTGCCTGGATCCGAGAGGGCCTTGAGAAGATGGACAGGGAGAAGCAGAAGAAGATCGAGCGAGAACAGATGGAGAAGGAGCGCGCTAAAATTACAAAAGACGACGCCAAAGAGCGCGAGGTCGAGGAAGGAGGCGATGGGCCACGAGTGCCCCGCAAGAGCAAATTTGTAAGCAACACGTTTCTGCCATTGACATCAAAATTATTTCCTTTTGAAAATCACTTAACACTTTGTTTTTCTGGCAAAAGTTTCATAATTTGCATCACAACTTATGCACGTTGTTAAACATAATTCCTTGCTCCTGTGTCCATCAGGACAGCGACGATGAGGGGAATTATAACAATGACGATGAAGAAAAGCCCTCCATCAAAAAAGAATTTTCTGGTCGAAGCCCGTCACCTCCTGCAGAGGACAGCGAACCTGAAATGACGGAGGAGGAAAAGGAGTTCCAGCTGGTCAGTTTGATCTTACTCTGCATCTCAACAGTTGTAGTAGTTTTCAAAGAGATTGATATACAAATAATGGATTATTTTTTTTCTTCTTAGATGTTTATCACAAAAACCCTTCTGACAGAGATCCTTCTCGAGGTCACCAACGAGGAGATCCAGCATGTGGCCAGAGAGACGCACCGCAAAGCCACTCGAGGTCTGCTCTTGTTTTTTCCACTTTTACTTAATCTATACTTGTCACCAAGACATTTGTTGTTCAAATCTGAAGAGAATCCAATATGTGCATAATAATCTCTTTTAAAATGGACTCAGTAAGGCCCTGTAAAGTAGGGCGATTGAGCGGCAAACTTTGGAGTATGTCTGAAATTCAACCATTCTCTGCTAATGCATCAGAAGCAGAGCACAGAGCTTTTCACAAACAGTATTTCTGGTTCACGGTATTAAAGGTCCTGCTGAAAGACTCTATGATACGAGTGAATAATGTCTGAGCATTGAATCTGACCAGCATCCACGTTTTAGATACAAGACACTTCCTCCACTGAAGTGACTGCATTAGTACAGATTGGTTCTTCCCGCTTGTGCGACTGTTTGACTTGGATTGTGTGACAGAATTTTGTTTGTTAACCCTCTCTCTTTTCTCCATTTGTTTTATTTTTTTTATTTATTTTTTTGTCATTTCTGTTCTCTCTTTTTCACCAATGGCAGCTCTTGTGAATAGTTATCTGTGACCCCCCCTCTTCTCTAGCGACTCTCTTGAGAAAATGGCTCTATGTGTTTTAACATGTTGTTCCTGTTGTTGATGTGAATCAAAGCTCCTGCAAAACAGCTGGCACAGTCAAGTGCATTGGCTTCTCTGACTGGTCTCAGTGAGTATCCCTTTTTCTGTCACCGGGGGGCGGGATGGAGAATATATATTAAATAAATGGCGGGGTTTTAGAAGGAAAACAGGAGAGACTTAGACCATAACACCCAAAATACACTTATAAAGATTGATCGAAGTGAAAACGTTGTGATGAGAAGCATGCTCTTTATCACAAAGTATTCTTATGCAGCTTTTCTTTAAGGGATATATGTTTACATTTGTTTTTAAGGGGCTAATCAGTGTGTAATATACTGTTCTTAAGGATTAAGTGCCTTCCATTGGGGACCTTGGGTTGGGATTAAGGGCTTTACAGTGAAACCTACTTTTGAGAATAAATCTTCGTCCATACCAACACTCAACCACCCGGGGGCTCTGTTGTGGCAGGTGGGCTCGGTGACTACGGTTCAGACGAGAGCGAGGATGAGGACGAGCGCAGCGTTCGAGGGTCCGAATCCTCCGACACAGATGACGAAGAGCTGCGCCACCGCATCCGAGAGAAGCAGGACGCCTTCCGCCGCAAGGAGCGGGAGGTGCAGCAGCTGCAGGACAAACAGGCGCAGGACGCTCTGCTTGCACGGGGTAAGACATGTTTGTGTCTTTGCAGGTTTGAAGGGGCCCTATTATGATAATTGTTAGAATTCATAATGGTATTTTGTGCTTCTACTGTGTTTCAATGCTTTAATGTTTAAAAAGGTCTTCATTCTTCTCATACTGCCTGTGCTGCAGCACCTCTTTTCACCCTCTGTCTGAAACCAGAGCCCAGTCTGCTCTGATTGGTTAGCTGTCTGGCTCTGATGTGATTGGTCAACTGCTCAGAGATGTGCAGCCCATTAGCCTATCACGTACAATGTGTTAGAGCGCTAGCAAGTCAAAGCATCAGTGTAACAAAGTCATTATGTTACGGAAGTAAATAAAGGAGTCCAATGGAGGCATTTCAGGAAGGGGGGGGGGGGGGGGGGGGGGGAAGTGTGTTGAGGAGAAACTCCCTCTGGGGGGAACTTTGGGATGTTAGCCTTTGCAGACCATTTACATGCACAAAACCTATATGTCGACTACAGGAAAGAAAACCTTTCTTGGTAGTTTTTCCTTGTACGCTGCGAGGGTCTAAGTACAGAGTCGTATACTGTGCACACTGCAAAGCCCCCGGAGACAAATGTGCTATATAAATATAATTGGATTCATTCATTTTCACTAAATAGTAATCTAAAGACAAAGGAACTAATTGATTATTTGAAGTTGCAAAAATGTATTCTTTGCAAAAAATGAGTTTGACCAGGTCATAAAAGTTAGTGCTCTATTAATCTCATCTTGAAGAATGCAATCATAATTATTGTAAAACTGTGTAGTTTGTTTCTAGTTTTCTTTTTTTACATGACATGATGTTTCTTTGTTTATTTTTAACCTGAGTTTTTGTTTGTTTTCACAGAAGAGATGGCGAAGGAGAGATTGAGCAGAGAAAAGGGGGAATATGATGAGGGCCAGCCAGAGAATACGCACAAACAGGAAATTAAAGAGACAAAGGCGGAGCCCTTGGTAGAAAGGCGTAGGTCCCGTAGTGAGAAGGAGGGTAGCGAGAGCAAGCCCCCGGGCAGAGGGAAGGAGCGGTCAGGGCGAGGTGGCAGCAGTTCACCGGCCAACGGTCACAGCAGCAGCTCCCGCTCCACCTCCAGCCACAGCAGCCGCCACTCTTCCTCCTCCTCGTCTTATTCTTCCTCGGCATCCTCCCGTAGTTCATCGCGATCCTCCTCCCCGCGCAGGAAGAGGAGGCGTAGCCGCTCATCCTCCCACAAGGCTCGCAGGCGTAGCCGCAGCCGCAGCTCCCACAGGCATCGCAGCGAGAAGGCCAGGGAGAGGAGGAGGAGCAGCGCAGAGAGATCAGGCCGACACAAGAAAGATCGCAGCGAGTCCAGGGAGCGCAAGAGCCGCAGGAGTAGATCCAGATCCAGAGAGCGGGACAGGGCCAGAGCCAGGGCCAGAGACAGCCGCAGTCGCAGCAGGGAGAAGGAGAGGGAGAAGGAGAGGGAGAAGGAGAGGAAAAGGAGTCGGGATGGCAGAGACAGCAGTCATAGCCGTAGCAGCAAACACAAGCAGAAAGCCTCCAGCAAAGACAGGGAGAGAAAGAGGGAAAGGAGTCATAGCCACGAGAAGGACAAGAAAAAAAAGGAGAAGGAGTCAGACAAAAAGAAAGAAAAGCCTAAGGCCAAAGAGAAGGAGAAGGAAAAGGAGAAAGAAAGCTCTTCAGTTACAGAGGAGAATGGCAAATCTAAGAAAAAGAAGGAGAGCGACTCGTGCACGGACTCTCAGAGTGAAAAGCACTCCCGGCAGGAGAGCAAATCCAGCAAGAAGGGCTCCGTTAAAGCTAGCAAGAAACGCTCAGACTCCGACTCAAGTAGGTCCCCCACCCCTGAAGTTAGCAAGGAAAAGAAATCTAAAAAATCTAAACGTAGTCGCTCAAGGTCGACGGAAAAGTCTCACAAGTCTGGTAAGAAGGCAAGCCGCAAACACAAGTCTAAGTCGCGATCAAGGTAGTATTCTTTTTATTCCCTTTCTTTCTTACTGTATGTTTTTCATTGTATGTCTCATTGTGAATTCTACAGAGTCATTTTTAATTAGTATTTTTGCAATAACTTTAAAAAGGAAAATTGTTGACTGATGTTATGAAAATGTACTGTCAACTGCAGTCAAATCTGCTTAACATTGTAAAGTCTGCAATAAAGTTTTTAATGCTTCATCTATGTGTTATCTATCATCAAATGTGTTATTTCTGAATTTCTAACAAGTCACATGATGTCAACATCCTAAAGCCAGTTTTATCTTTTTGTAGCAACTTGTTAAGATATGAAACCATTCGTTGCCTTACACTGTGCACTGCAGGGTATATTTGCTTCTCTAAAGTCTGCAGAACATTAGTTTTTATGGAGGGTACAGAATGTCTGGTGGGTGGGGGTATCTGTGCATGTTTATATGTTGTAGTCTGCGTGGGTACGTGTGATTGGTGCAGTATTAATGTTGTGTCCACGCTCTCTTTCAGGTCAACTTCCCCCTCCCGTCGTAGCAGACGCTGAGGAGCACGGTTAACCCTCCTGATCTGTGCACTTTACCATTTTAAATTCCATGAGTTGAACAGGCTTGTCTCATTATAGAGGCAATTGTGTAGGTGAACCCCCCCCTCTCATACACACGTCTTTCATCTTTGTAAATATGTTGTTATTTTTAAAAAGTGTGACTGAAGAACAACTTCAAACTTTTTGAATGGTAGGAGTTTTCACTTGTATCATTATGCAAAGCTTAATAAGACTTTGGACACTAAAAAGCTAGGGTTGTATAATTTTAAAAACAGTAACAGGATTAACTTTTTTTCCTCAAAACATTATTGTAATATGTCCAATAAAACTGTTTGTTCCTTGTCTCGCCTTGCTGTCTTTTCTTTGTGCTACTTATAATACCCTCCCACACATCCCCCACCCTTTGAAAACCCATAAATTGCTCAAACTGTCTCCACATACAGGCCAGGGTAGGTCCACTATATGCTGGCAAGTGGTTTATTTTATTTGTTAAAATTAAAGCATCTGCTTATATTAATGGTAAAGATACACAATATAAAAACCACTTCCATTTGCAAAATATTTCTATTTCTTTCAAACTAAAATAGAGACCACCAGAAATGATCCACTTGCAACTACTATCCCATGTTGAAGTGTTTAATATGTAATTGAACACAAAAACACATAAGTCAGTCACCTAGTAGGACTTCCTTTGAGTTCAATATGGTTATTACTCGAGTTGGCGCAGTACATGGTTCTGAACCACTCTTGTGAATGTCAGTAGGGATCACATATCACCAAACACGTCAGTACCGTTGAACGGGTCTCTTCTCAAATTGTGCTGCCATAAAGCTGCAATTCCAAGTCCTAGGACAGTGCCTCAAACTGAGAGTATGCTTAAAGGCTAAGCTAACATTAAACATAAAGCTAGAGAAGCAGCAATGATAAAATGGCGGTGACTTTTATGAAATTCGTTGGTTATGAAAGAACCCTTACATTAAAATAGTCAGCAATAATGAATTACTGAAATAAATTACAAACACAAGTGTTAGTCTATTTGTTTCCAGTCGGTAATATTTCATTGTCTGACCAGTAGGAACTAAAGTGTGTGTTGTTTCTGCCCGGGGAGAAAATACATGCGCACAGTCGGTCAACTCAAGTGCAGTCAACAAATGTTCAGAAGCTAGCTGTTAACGTGTGTTATGACAGCATGTACGTGAATAAGTTCGGTCGCCTCATGTTCGGGCTGTACAGCCGGAAGACCGCCGCTGTGTGTGGGGTGGTCCAGGCCCAGAGAGCGGGAGGACGGAGCGGGTTCAGCTGGACGGCGGTGTGTAGACAGCGGACACTGTGGCTGAGGAGGAGCGCCTCTCTGGAGAACCAGCACCACACCGTGCCCTGTCACATGAGGTAGGCTGCAGCACCAACATCACATTAATCACAGTACAAGAGCCACTTGGTTATTGTTAGCGTACCTTAACATGTCACAGTTGCAGCCAGGGGATATGTGTTAAACTGTAGCAAGGGTAAATTGGTTAAAGCTCCCAAAGGAAATAAAGGTCAAAAAGTGCAGTTATTTTATTTACTCAAAGAGTTGCTATAACTCAACTAAATGTGTTTAAAGGCTTGGATATTTACTGGGGAACAAGAACAATGGTGTTAACCAACAGTTGCTTTTATTAACCATTAACTGGGGGATTTACATTTTCGATTAATCGTTTCTTATGTTACATGCCAGAACATTCTACAGAATCCCCATTTATTTAGCTTGGACCACAAGCTGACCTCAGAGGGTTTGTGTTATCCAACCAACAGACCAAAGCACAAGTTATATTCAGTCATATAAAAGTGAGACTGCTTACATCTGAGAAGCTTAAACCAGCAATTTCCACATTATTCTTCAAGTTGACTAATCGACTTGTAATTTCACAAATAATTCCAATATGCATGATATGCCACACATTTTAGCAAGGATGTTTTAGTCCAAGATTTGGAAGTGCAATCTCAGCTCCATTGTAATAAGACCATCAAAAACTTTGTTTCCAAAATATTCAGAGGATACAAAAACTAAAAAGGCTAAATTAAAACCACAGTGTTTGAATCCATTCAACATGATATCATGTGTTTACTAAGGTTTGGGACAAATACATGCTATTTTTTTGCTGCTGTATTATTAATTATGTTGCTATCATTGACCCCCTAAGCATTTAGTTTACAGCTCACATGTTCATAGTTTGAAAATGAATTTAGGTTTTGTCGTTTAAGTTGAAAAATTATATTGATATTTAGTATTTTTAAAGCCTTGTGGGACTGGGACATTTGTGTTGTCCAATAGAAAAAAAACAAGTTTGACTTTTTCTTAAAAATTAGAAACTTATATCAAAAATGTATAAATATCATTGTTGGTAATCATTGACAGTTCCCAAAATAACATAGAATTTAGCATACAAAAAATAATAACATCATCTGTTTGTAAATTGACATTTGTAGGGGTTAAAATTCTGAAGAAAATATATTTGTATTCATTTTGATCAGAACTAAAGTTGGTAAAAATATTTAACCGAGTGCTAATGAAACAAAATAATATATATTGATTTTTTATGTCCAAATCCAAGGTCCCAACGCCTCATTTTCAGTATTGTGTCCCCTGTATGAACGCTCATGTTTAGTTATTTGCAGTCTTAATGTAATTTCTCTATCTCCCCCTGCACAGCGCCCGCTCGGCCTCCCACAGCACGGTGGACCCCGACGAGGTGAGGAAGTTCCAGTCACTGGCCAGCAAGTGGTGGGATGAGCGAGGGGAGTTTGCTGCTCTTCACGCCATGAATGACCTGAGGGTGCCTTTTATACGGTGAGTGTTTCTACATTATATGCATGCCAATAGTCATATTTTCAAGATGTCTCACCTAAGTCACTGTCAACACAGGATTGAGAGGCGTCAAGCAACTGTGACAAAACATAACCTGGGGCAGATTCAGCCTTGTGGTATTTAAGAGCAAAAACACATACATTGAAGTAACATGAATTGGAAGTGACAGGATTCCTGCACACATCAGCACATTTTCAACAAATAGCGTTTCAGCTCCCCCAACTCTACATCAGGGTTGTTTTGGTGCTGCTGCGTCTGTTTTGATTGATAAGATCTGCTGTAGGGGCCCCCACAAGATAATCAGTATTTTACCCATCCCCCCTTTTCTGTGGTCCTGTTGGTGGAGGAGATGACGGTGATGTGTGTGTGTGGTGACAGTGTGACAGATCCAGTGCCACTGTGTGTCTGAGTGAGGCTGATTTGCCTGATACGAGTCCGCCCTCAGGGTGTGTCTAAATGAGACCGCTGCTACTGTTGCTGCTGCATCTTTTACACTCTGACTCTCTTACTGTGGTACTATAGATACAAACAAATTATTACTGATATTCTGAACAAACTGTGCTGTTGTATTAGCTGTAAAATGTCTTTACTGTAGGGTATTTTTATTAATTGTACAGGACTTTGGCTCGACCAAAAATCGTTTATAAATGTGCTATATAAATAAAACTTGATTTGATTTGAAATGTTCATTTTCTTGAATATGATTAGTAAACTTGAACATAGATAATAGTCTGGAGTCCATACAGTAATACCACATTAATAAAAGACACAATTGCAATAAACCTCCCTGTTTTTAGTTTTTTTTCAGAATCAACCAGTGTTTTTATTCACCACACTTAACACCTCAACCCTAATATGACATGGCTTAGTTGAATACTTGATTCTGATTGGTTAATTCGGACATTTCAGAGTTTTATATTACTGTAGTACAGTCCGCTGTCAAGGACTATAATGACCGTTGCTAAGGATGATCAAGAGAGAGAAAGGAAAAGAGGTTTAATGACGGATCGCTGGACGTCAGATAAATCAACAGAAGCAGACAGACAGGAAGTAAACATTAACGGGAACACGGTATGAGCTCTGTAGTTTTTAAGGACTTGTTGGGACTTGGACAGTCACAGAAAACATCATTCAGAGCTTCCTTCATTTTAAATTCACTTGGAATTCCAGCTGTTGGTACGCCATGGAACTGGGTTTTATTTTCTTAGTGGAAGCAATACGATTAAGTCAATACAATCATTTCAATGAATATGTCAATTCAATTTAATTAATGTCAAGACGTTAGTTTATTTAGTATGTGGCTGTGTAATAAGTGGGATAATGTGCAGCAAGGCAGTCATATTATTATCCCTTACATAGTCACCACTTAGTCATCTTAATTCTGTCAAAAAATGATATATTGAATTGTGGCAATGCTTTTATATAATATACCTATAAATATTCTAAAAAGCTTTTTTTAAATCTCTAGCATTATAGTTTGTATGCAAGTAATAGCTCATCATGTGGAGCTGGTTTGGCATTGCCCTCACTCTGGGGTTAAGTAGCTTCTGCCTCCATCTTGCTTTGCTGTCGGGGGTTACAGAAGGAGCTGTTTTAGGTGGGGGTTACAGAAGGAGCTGTTTTAGGTGGGGGTTACAGAAGGAGCTGTTTTAGGTGGGGGTTACAGAAGGAGCTGCTTTAGGTGGGGGTTACAGAAGGAGTTGTTTTAGGTGGGGGTTACAGAAGGAGTTGTTTTAGGTGGGGGTTACAGAAGGAGCTGTTTTAGGTGGGGGTTACAGAAGGAGCTGTTTTAGGTGGGGGTTACAGAAGGAGCTGCTTTAGGTGGGGGTTACAGAAGGAGCTGTTTTAGGTGGGGGTTACAGAAGGAGCTGCTTTAGGTGGGGGTTACAGAAGGAGTTGTTTTAGGTGGGGGGTTACAGAAGGAGCTGTTTTAGGTGGGGGTTACAGAAGGAGCTGCTTTAGGTGGGGGTTACAGAAGGAGTTGTTTTAGGTGGGGGTTACAGAAGGAGCTGTTTTAGGTGGGGGTTACAGAAGGAGCTGTTTTAGGTGGATGTCAGCCAACAGATAATCCTCCTTCCTTCACTGTTTGCACGACTGCTCCTGCACCCCAGCAGAGCTTTAACGAGCACAATGCATACCCACGTCTCAGCCTGTTCTGCATGTCTGCTGCCCGGGGCCGCAGCAGTCAGACAGTGTGAGGGAGCAGGGAGGGAAGGGAGGAAGGGACACAAGAGTGAGGGAGAAAAGTAGGGGGAATCTGTAGCCACAGGATAATTGTTGATGTTAGCTGGCAGACACTGACATTCAGATGGTTGTGACGGTGGATGGTGTAATCCAAAATGTGTCATTCTCAAATACCTACTTATGGCTAAAAATGTTCAAGGGAGAGACACATCAGGCATAAACTATATTTGTATGCACTGCTGAATGTTTAACAATAGCTAGTCCCAGGCTGCTCCAACAAGGTCAAGGGAAAAATTTAATAAATTGACTTCTAAAGAAATAAATACTGATAATTTAAAAAAAATTGTGCATTGTGTGATACAAGGGTTGCCAAAAATAGACGTTTTAAATCTAATATGGCAACAAATAGAAACAACAATTTTTAACCTTGCTTCATCCAATGCTGCTATTTATTTTTTGGATACAATACATGTGCTTAATATGTATGCAATTGGCATGCATTAAATAAGATAATGCCTAACTTACATTTAAATGTAACCTTCATAGCACTTTTGATACTAAAAATAACTATATTAATGTGAGTAATCAACTGGGGAAGTGATATCTATCAGTTCATATTTGTACCTTATTCATCGTTAGTGTCTCCCCTCAGTACGCATTCATCTTCCCTCGGTTTTACATTACAAACTCTAACATCTGATCGTAACGTGGCGGGTGTATGTTGAAAAGTAACGGGAGTAAGGCGGTTGTAGTTTTATTTGAAATTCAACCCACCTTTCATTTACCTTTTTCAGGGATAATCTGCTGAATGAGCACAGACTGGGGCATCCTGGGAAACCACTGGCAGGACTCAGGATTCTGGATGTGGGCTGTGGAGGGGGCCTGCTCACCGAGGTAAGGGTGTCACTGTGAGAAAGACGCAGAGCGAGTGCAAATTAGGACATGTGGACAAACTATTTTAGCTTTCTCTGTGTCTATTCCCAATAGTTTCAATTGCTGCCTTCACGTCACCTTAAATTCTTGAAAAATATTCTGCTTTCGTTGCTTTATACTTCCAGTCCTTTCACATACCAGTGCCTAAGAAACCTCTAAACGTCAGCCTGATCCTCCTCCTCTGGTGATGTGGCTGGTCTCAGTGTGGTGGAGCGGACAGGCAGTCATTTATTGTTGTTTATCTGTTTGTTAGAGCTGCTAGCTGCGGCAGCTTCTGTCTCTATTATAACGGAGGACATACCAGCTGTGTGGTGTGATTTGAGATGACAAAATCAGGTCCTGTTCTTCTGTGGCTTTGTCACACATGCTGTCATATTCAGACGCAGAAACACGCGCTGAGAAGCCCTGAAAGTGTCTGTGAGGATGGCAGCTGTGTCTCCAGGAGTCTTGTCACTGCAGCTCTTCCCATCAGAAGGGATCAGCTGAGGGAGGATGGAGATCGGCCCCTGGGCCTGCAGCTCACCTCACAGGCCACCAGACGGCGCTGTAGTTAATATTACACCACTGTAGTTGTTTAATTACCTGCTCTTAAGTGATGTTCTCTAGTGCTCTAGACTTCAACAGCGATTGTATTTTCTGCGTAGGCTTACAGAGTCGACCAGAAGTTCATGTTACTGTTCTATCATGCAGTGTTGGAGAGCATCATGAGGTATGGTATCACTGCCTGGTACGGTAACTTGACAGTGCAGTCAAAGTCACAGATCGCTCGCCTGGTACAGACTGCTATGACAATTATGGGGGTTAAAAAACACCCATCTCTCCAAAACATATACGAGCAGTCCATTATCAGACAGGCAAAAAGAATGGTGTCTGATCCCACCCACATACTCCACCCAGAATTCCAGCTCCTACCTTCTGGTAGAAGATTCAGGTTCCCAAGAGCAGGCTGAACCGCTATAAGCACTCATTCCTACCTATGTCCATTAAGCTTCTTAACATTCACATGAAATGAAATGTACTTTTTAAATGTTGGCCATGAGGGTTGTGCAATAGGTCGCCATTGTCAGTATGTGCGTCTGTGTATTGTGTTTGTTCACACGGTATATGACTGATGATATGTGTATGTATTTTAATGTTTACTATGTTTGTATATGTACATGTATGCGGAACTGCAGGACGGAGTCCAGAACAAATGTCCTTACGGGGACAATAAAGTATTTCGTATCGTATCGATGTTGGAGTTGAAGAAGCGGGCGTATGGCTTTGTCCCTGCGCTGTGACATATATGCGCTTTGCACATGTAAAATGTATATTTCAAAGGCTCATTCTTACAGTTTTATACTATATTTTATATGTAGCAGAATGATGTTACTCATAATATTCTCTCTCCCTGTAACAAAGTATTTTGTGAAGCCAAAGAAAAACCATCATAATATATCATAAAGACTAAATTAACTGAACACTACTGGTTAACTAAGAAATCATATTGCCGATGGCAGTCCTAAAAACACTGACCTACAGTGGACCCTGTCTGACTCTCTCCTCCCTCCCCCACCAGCCTCTGGGCCGACTGGGAGCCGACGTGCTGGGTATCGACCCGGTGGGGGACAGCATTGGTACGGCCCAGGTGCACACGGCCTTCGACCCGGACCTCCGTCAGCGGGTCAGCTACCGTGCCTGCACCCTGGAGGACCTCTCAGAGGAGGAGGAGCATGGGGGGGGGGCGCTACGACGCTGTGGTGGCCTCCGAGGTGGTGGAACATCTGGCCGACCTGGAAACATTCGCCTTCTGCTGCGGACACGTGCTGAAGGTGTGTCCCAGCCCGGGTGTGTGTGTGTGTTACCCCCCAGCTGTTGGCTCATGTCAGATATTTCTGCACCACTACAGTGTGTGTCTGTGTGTTCACCTGAGCATGTGCTAACGTGCATATGGTGATCTGTTTGTTGTGTTTGCATCTGTTGTGTTTCTCTGGGAATAGGTGAGCATGTGTTTTTATGAGTTTGTGCTGCACTGAACCCTGACGAGAGTGAAAACTCAACATCAATACAGAGAAAAAAAATATATTACTGAGAGAGCAGATGATTGTCATCAGTGGACTGTCGAGTGCAGAGGAAAAAAGACAGCCTAATGTTCACTAGATGCATCTGTATTCAGTTGAGACGTGAATGGACTAGGGTTGGGTCAGTTAATTTTGGGTTAATTTTCAAGGAAGTTTGCAATAAAAATAATGACAAACAATAGTGAACTTATTTTGAGTTTAATACAGTTTTGATCAAATGGAATTCAACTGTAATCATGTATTGCATTCAGCAGAGCACTCACAACGTCACATGATAGATAGATTGATGGATGGCATCCTATTAAATTGAAATTGAGGAAAATGACAACCCTCTGCAGGCACAGTGCATTCTCCATCCCATGTGCAGCTCAGACTACTGCACTTTCTGAGCCAAATGTCTAGGTTGTATGTATATTCATATTCAGTGAAGCAGCAGATAGCAGCCTATAGTTTGTAGACAAAGACAGTTTTCTGTAAAAGGTTGAAGTGGCTGTTTGGGGATGTTTTTTAAACTTCTGCCTTGGTTATATTTTTCAGCTCCCTGGGGTTGCTTTTGGTTTGAATTCATGCATTTTATACACTCTTTACTGCTCACTGTTTCATTTTTTTATAATATAATCCTCTTTAAACTCTTGATTTGCATGAAGCCCAGATGATCAGCTAATCAGTTATTTCCCCCATTAGCTAATCAATCAGCAGATAACTCCCCACATTGCACATTTCACATTGAATGTATTTGAGAAAGTAATAAATGTATCTTGCAAAAATATACAAGAGAATGTCTGCTTATCATACGGTACATACAGTCTGAACAAATATCCACCATATTTCTATTTGACTTCCCATAGAATTCCCGTTAATTACCATCCTCCTTGAATATTTCCATAATTATGCAATCCAAAACTCTCTTTTCTCTTTCTCTCTTTTACTTCTGTGTTATTTAAAAAAACGTTCACATACAACTTGTATTTTCAACCTCTTCCACTCTCCTCCCACCACCCCCCCTTCTGTTGAAATAGTTAATCTTGACGTAGTTGAGCCTTGAGGTTGGGCACTGCTGCTTTCTGGACTCTGTGTATCTAATCCATTCTATAAATACCCTTAAGGACCAAAGTAGGACCTAACTTGTGTACATAGTACCTGTAAGGATGTGACGTCATTGTAAAACATGTTTTCTTAAGCAGTTTCATCAATAAGAGCTGTAAATCTTTTATACTTTATAAACTAAGACTGTTCCTCTCTGTGTGTGCAGCCAGGCGGCTCCCTCTTCATCACCACTCTGAATAAAACCAACCTGTCCTACGCGCTGGCTATTGTCGCCGCCGAGCAGCTGCTGCGCATCGTTCCCAGCGGCACGCACGACTGGGAGAAGTTCATCAGCCCCGTGGATCTGGAGCGCCTCCTGGAGTCCAGTAAGACCCTCCGTTTGCATATATTTCCATAAATAAGAGCACACGCAGTATAAAGTAGTGTCCTTGTCGTGGCTTCCTTCCTTGTTTATCTATCAAGCCACTAGACGCCTTAAACAGACATGTTTTAACTCGGTTTTCTTCCTTTATATTTGTGTTACTTACAGTTAGAAGAGTTGCTTGGCCTCTGATTGTTTGGATGGTATAAAGCGATGTGTTTGCTCAAAAATAAGATAACAAACTTTTACATGTGCAACAAAGAAAAGAGGCCTTTACAATATTCAAAACAAATAAGCATAACTCAAATAAAATAACAAACAACTTGGGTATTCTTTCTTCTTGATAAGGCTTATATAACTTAATAACTTAAAGGGTAGTTTAACGTTTAAAAACTGTTCCTCAACGGCGTCTTTCTAGCAGGTTGCCCATCACTGTCACTTTAGAGGAGGCGCCGTGGGAATTGTAGTCTTTTATAGTCTGTTGACTACAGACGTCAAAATTAGGTGGCCTTTCTTATCAAAAACGAAATACTGGCTCTAACAGTCCTCTTTAAACCATAAACTAAAGATTGGGAAGTGCTAATAACCAGTAAGAATAAAATTCATCCTGTAAACGACCCAATCAGAAAGTTGTTTCCCTCAGTTTGTAGGCTTATGTCATAACCAGGGTTGCAAAATTCCGGGAATTTTCAAAGATGGAAACTTTCCACGGGAATAAACGGGAATTTATGGAAATAAACTGGGAATTTTCCAAATTGAAGGTTGGCTCTTCATAGGGAACTTAAATATAGTTGGGGAAAGTATATTTTAGCATAATCTTGACTAAAACAAACAGATGCCATTCAAGTATACTTGAATATCCATGCCATAGCACACTGCTTACTGCATGGCTATTGAGACCACACAAAGGTTTGCAACAGGCTCACTAATGTGAAGAGGAAGACTCAGAGTTGGATGTTGATGAGGCCCAGGAAGAGCCCGTTGACTGAAAGGGTTTAGCAAAAAATGCAGAGGATTGCTTGAAGGAAGATTTGCATGTTTAATGGGACTTGGAGGGAGAAGGGCTCTTTTCATTTAACATTTTGAATGGGACTTTGTGGGGATTTTTGGATGGGGGGTGCATTTTTGTTCATTTTTTAATGAGTGGGGTTGGGGGGGATGAGTAACATTTAACTCAACATTCCTGTTTTTGTTCTTCAATGAAACAAATAATTGTTCAATAAAATAATTAAAACTTGTTCTGTTCTACTTGAAAAAAAAAAAGATTTAAAAAAAAAATCAGTTGAAATGTCATGTTTTTTTGTTTAATTTTGCATCGAATATTTCCAAAATTCCCCAGCTTAACTTTCCATGGAAACTTTCCGCCCCTTTGCAACCCTAGTCATAACCAGCCACTAATATCAGATACATCACATGTGGTTGCCAGGCCAGAGTTATATAATGGGCGGAAAAAGAAAAGCAACGTATGTCTTTGTGCTGCTGTCAGTCCCTCTCTAACATCCCCCCCCCCATCCTTCCATCCTCTCTCAGATGGTTTCTCAGTGCAGTCTATCCAGGGGATGCTGTACAACCCCGTATCAGGAGCCTGGAGCTGGACCAACAGCACAGCCATCAACTACGCCCTCCACGCTGTCAAAGCCAGAGAAGACCCCCACACAGAGCAGGCGGAGGAGAGCACCGCAGACACACACAGCTGAGACACACTGCCGCACAACAATCAGAAAATAGACTCACGTTTGTGTGATGTCCTAACTACCCTGTGGCCAGCTGTGAAGCAGCAAATGAGACAGCGGTTATTAAAGGAAAGGGACAAACAGCCTTGAGGTTGAATTAGAGATGTAGCTGCACTCAAAATAACATGGCAACATCAGCCTTTGCTTTAAACAGTGTTTTATGTGCTGTTCAAGGCAATTGTGCATCCTTTGATTGTGGCTTTCAACAGAGTTTATACTTTCACATGCATTATTTGAGTATATACTGTACAGCAGGGGAAATGTATTAATTCAAATTATTACGTTTCTGTCCGCTAACAATAAATATGATTTCCTGTTGGTTTTTGCTGCACACTGGAAATCATTTTTTCAATGCTAAAGCATGTGTCCACACACGAGGATAGGACAATCGCATCCTGTGGGATTATAAAGGGTCTCGTGTGGAAGTATTACATAAGTCAAATCAAGCCTGAAGCAGAGAGTAAGTCATGCTAGCATGATGTTCTTAAAGTGCGTGCAAAGATGAGATTTCTAAACACAACGGACTGTGAGGTTGATGTTGTCTTTTTCAAGAATGGTTACTTGTGTTATTTGACTGTGTAGGAGATATTAAATGTGTCACGAATAGCTACTGCATTGATTTGTATATGATTAACATGCAAATTACGAAAAGCTTGAAGAGTTTGAAAGAAAGACAACAATAATCTTTTTTTTTGCCGGTGTTTCTTCAAATTATTTGAATAATTTTATTGTATTTTTAAAGAATTTGGAGGTTTGGATTGTTGATGGAAGAAGAAAAAAAACATAATTGTAAAGGATTAGAGAATTATATGAGAAATAATCAGATGAATACATAATGAAGATAATACTTATTTAGACACACCTCCACCAAGTACAACAGTATAATCCTGCTTGTACATTAATGCAGAAGCAATTATAATCGTATGACATATAATGCTACCACAGTCACATTGTACATTATCCTGATTACCTTAGATCATTTTATTTATTTATTTTTAATGAACGCCTTTTACATTTACATTACGTTGCATTAGTACTTTAACTAAGTAAACTGAGTACCTCCATCCCTGCTAGTGCCTGCAGTGTACTCTTGTTCCCACACTATTCATCTGTTTACAATAACACACTCTCCTGCTCTAATGCGCGCCCCCTGAATCCGCGGGAGTGCGCACCTAACTTGCAGTAGCCATGGCTGCAGTGAGGGTTTTAAAGTGCACCACCATTCATTAATACACACCGGTAGTTCATTCCGTTCGGTGTAAACACCTATCGCTATTGACCAAGACACACTGTCACCTGCTGACTGGGAGCAGACGGGATTTCATTTGGCACCGAAGCTGTTGTAAGCTCCTACAGGATATTTTACTAAATCGTCTTTTCTGGAAGTTTTTCCCCAACACCTCTCGGAATGCTCCACAAACAGATTCAAAGAACGTCAGGTGGATTTCTCCGTCAAGATGAATATCTTCCTACACTTCCGAAGTTGTTCAAGAGTGAGTATACTTTTATTTTGATATAATTCCGATTAAAAGGCTTTTACAGTTGTGTATGCTTTTTGAAAATGCGAATGCTGTTTAATAGACTACATTAACATAAAAAAACGTAACGAATGGATATTGTTTCACCTATACGCTATTTGTGCATGTATAGTGTTTTTTTTTGTGGCGGTTTTTATCCTCAAAGGTAAACAAACAAACTATCAACAGCAGATATTTTGGTGGTGAAGAAACTAATTGTCAATTGAGTAGGTTGTCGCATACACAGTTTCATTTATTATACAAATATAATTTACTTGTCATAAGTGCTGGCCAATAAGCGCTGTGTTCCTCCGGGTAGCCACTGGTTTCACTGGGACGCAGGGCTCGTCAGGGCGCGGTGTCTCCCCTCCGGAGCAGACAATAGGCCGGCTGCGTCGAGCTGCCAGAGTTTAGTATGCTAACACCGGATGTTGCCAGAGTTCACCTAAACAATAAAAGGATATTACACAGCAATTATTTTTCTCAGACCACAAGCCCCTGGCCTGTTTAATCCTAATTTGTTGACATTTGCTAGTTGTGATGTACGTTGATATTATCTTAAAAATGATTCTAGCTTCACTTACACATATTAGCTCTTTCTAGGACTTTCATCAGATCTCTTTAATTTACGTCAAAATACTACTATGGTCAAGGATGAGCTTTAATGCTGAAATAAAAACAAAGCTGTTTGAGAGTCCTGCAGAATGTTCGAGCATGTCAAGTTTATATAACATTTATAATGATATAAACATGTACGCTGTTGAAAAAGGATGATGTACTTAGGATAAATATACAGCATTTACTGGTTGAACACCAGTTTTTAACATATTAACACTTAAATGATAAAAAAACAAGTCACTTAGCTTAAGTTTATTCAACAACTTCTTCAATATTCAAGTCAATTGCAAATCAATTGAAAACAATAATAAGTTGCAGTCCTTGCATCAGAGAATATCTCTGAAAGTGAAGAAGGGGGAAGTTTCAGTAGTTCAGCAGTGGATGGTTTAAAATAATGTACTATTTGCAGAAAATGTAATTTAAACGGTGCTAAAGGGTCACTGAACATGACTTTCCATGATGCTCCCTGTTCATTATGTCAAACGAGACCTTGATATAACACATTTATAAATAAGAAAATAAAATAAAACTATAACTATAATACATTATTACCTAATATATTAAAAACATAATAACCAACTATTAGTGTTAATACTTTTATAACTTCATCTGCAAAAAGGCTACAGAACACAAGTCATCAAAATAACATTGCAACACAGCCCCAACAGAGACGTTTAATTTTGAAAGATGTAACCGGAAGTCAAGGTGTTGTATTACTTCATAGCTTGACAATGTTCTCCCAAACCTGCAAGGGAAAGCGGACTGGGTGCGGATCATCATCCTAGGGGAGGGCGAACCGACATGTTTACTCCTAATATTCCGGATAAATATTAACCACACAGCCGCCATGCCGTAGAAAACCCGCCGGGCGTTTGGATGAAGCCTAACGGGGACCACAGCGGGGAGGAAGCGGGGTGGCTCTAACCGAGGGAGGGGAGGATGTACTGGGCTGCTGGCTTCGCCTCTTCCCGGCCGTGTGTGGTTGAACTCGGGCGGAATCACAGCCTGCCGCTCGGGCTGTGCGGCTTCGAGCAGCAGCAGTCTTTATATGGCTGTATCATCGCCTTCCCCTTACAGGACTACGGGGGCATTATGTCGGTTCTGGGGTCGGACTCCTGGTGGAAGAAGACCCTGTACATCACCGGGGGGGCCCTGCTGGCTGCTGCAGCCTACCTACTGCATGAGCTGCTCGCCATCAGGTAAGCACCGCCATCACTTCCTTTTATTTAACCTGCTCACAGTGACTTATCGGTGTCATTGGAATGGGTTTAGATATATACTCTGAGTGGATATTATGTGAATCCTTCCATAGGATGCTAAGTCTGCAGATCTCGCGGTGGTTGCTGAGGTTTCAGACCTGTTTCCTCCTCCCAAGGACACGACACTAGATGGAGAGAGACCAAATCAAATAAATAAAAAATTAGTCACGCGTCGGCTCATGTGCCACGAGCACCTGAGCGTGAACTCTGCGTGAGATTTACATAAACATTTTTTTTAAACACCTACATCCACATCCTTATACTAATGATATGAGGGATGGAGAAAGTGATTATCTCCTTTCAGGGAATGCTTGCCTGTCAATGGGGGGATTACTTTGGGAGTAAGTACATCCTGTCACAGTGGCCTGGTTGTGTCTCTGCTTTCACTCCCCCCCGTGATAACCTGTGTAACCTTGTATTTCGTGTACAGCCTGGCAGCATCATCTGCTCCTAACATGTGATGTGCTGTTGGCACAGGCACAGACACATCGAATGTCCCCCCCACGAGAGAGACTTTATGTTCTTTAAGTGGCCCTTCAAGGAGCTTTCAGCACCATATTTATATTGACAGAACATACAAGTAGGACAGATGTAGACGGGCCACTTTTGGTCAAAATGTCCTCTCCATTAAAGGCAGCTCACTCTGGAATAGCCTCCCAACTGAGTTACGGGATTGTCCCACTCTCAATAGTTTTAAAGGTCAACTCAAAGAATGGTTGAGAAACAAACAGACGTGCAATCACTGCTAAATGCACTTTAATACAGGGGTATCTCCTCTTGCACTTTATGCATCTCTTGTATCTTCTCTTGCACTTAATATGTCGTTGCTGCTATAGTGTACTGCCATGTCATAAATACTTGTATATGCTGCTCATGCTCTTTTTGCACATCATGTATTTATTTTTTGCTATGTTTATAAATGTCATGTTCTTATATGTTGTATGTCAGGGACTACGGATGGAAATGAGCTCAAAGCTCAAATCCGGCATATTTACACTTGAAGCATTATGTGTCTCAAGTGTTCATTAATGTGCATTGTCCCTGTTCAAATAAACGATTAAAATGAGTCGTGATAGAGTGGATTGGAATGGTTTCAGCACCATGTGTCAGTGGACAGCGACTTTGAATACTTGGATCAGTTTCAGCACCTCAACACAGTGTGTAAAGCTTGTGCAACATGTATTAATAATGTGTTCAGTTACCAGTTTATTAAGTAACTCAAGCAAATGCAGTACATGTTATAATGTTCAGATTGAGTTAAAAACGGTTTTATATAAGTTGTGGACACCTGCAAGTATAACACTTTAGAATTGCACAGCATCACAAGTAAAGCTACATCTACCAAAATGAACTCTAGAATTATTGGTAACCCTTCCCTCAAATATGGAAATGCCCATAAAGCAATTTTATAACACCAAAGAGAAAATATATCGTGTGTCAGAAATAACGTTGTCAAGGTATCTGCTCCATAAAAACAGCATCAAGGGGCACAAAACATGTTTTATATTGTTATGTTAATGCATACAAATTGTAAGCATTGCAGGATACGTTTTTTATTCAAAGCATCAATGAGTGTAATTATGTTTGATCGGTTAAATAGGGCACAGCAGTAAAGGGGTAGTTAGTTGGTGTTTCCATGGATTTTCTTTCATCTTTTAAAAGCCTTTGGAGCATTGAGTTGGATGTTAGCTTATCATGTTAGAGTTCAGAGAGGCATGGATTGAACTTTGTGGTCATTTTAGAGGCTGTCGTTTAGAGTGTTGCTATACTGAGTCGCATAGTGTTTTTACCAATCCGTTTCACTGATGGTAGTCTAAATATTAGAAATATGTTTAACCCTCTGAATTATCAGAAAAGCACGTTTTATTGTTTATTTGATTTTTACTTAAGCTGGCAACTGACTGCATTTTTCATACAATAAAATCCCATAAAAGATTGGAGTTATTTTATACAGTTATAAGAAAAAAATTCCCACAAAGAAGAGCTTTGGCCAGTGATAAAAGATATGCTAAACAGACCGGACATGCTTTGTCTGCCTGCACAATGATGCTAATGCCAGGATGTAAAGTCTCCTTTTACCCTTTCCTCTGTGCTGCATACATAACATCTGGAGAGGAACAGGAAGCCATAGGGTGGAAATTATTACATTACATGTCATTTGTTAGACGCTTTTATCCAAAGCGACTTACATACATTCAGTACTGTGGACAATCCCCACAGGAGCAATTTGGGGTGAAGTGTCTTGCCCAGGGACACAACGACATGCTGACTGCAGTGGGACTCGAACTTGCTATCCCCTGATTCGAAGTCCATTATACTATCCACTGAGCCACAGCCTCCTTGTTATTATATATATATAATCTTTTTTCCCCCTCATGATGTTCAAATGCTTACAAAGCTTTGGCGGGTCATATTTAAGTGTTGGTAATAGACACATAAATAAAGTGTCCATGTTGTGCTCAGGCCCTTTTTATGTCTCTTGATGGTAATTCCAACACACAAACATGAAATGCAACAAACAGGAAAACGGAAAACGTGTTCGTGATCAGTGTAGTTGTTCATCTTTGATCAAATCATCTTTTTTTCATATCAAACAAACAATTTCCTTTTGATCAAACATCACCTACCAAATGTATTTTTGGCTGGGTGATAATAGTACAGGGATACAGTGACAACCACGTGCATGTTGGCACAGTTGCTCCAGGGACCACAGGGAACACAGCCAGAGAGAAACAAAGAACATCAGTAGAAGAGTTTATTATGGTTTGTGTTCAAACAGCAGGCATGAGGGATCTATAAAATGTCAGAAAATTGTTCAAATGTTTCCCAAAACCCAACAAGTGGGTTGAGTTGTTGACAAAAATGTCATATTTTGTCAACAACTCAATTATATTTAGCTTATTGTCATAAAGGAGTACAGAAATCTGAAAATATTCGCATTTAAGGAGCTGGATTAAGAGAATGTTGACTTTATTTTCTTAAATAATAACTCACACGATCAATAGGTTATCAATATAGTAGGAGATTAATTTAATGAATCTCCAACATTCATCATTCAATTCAACAACTAACTGGTGAATCTTTGGAGCTCAACTTTTGTTAATATAATATCTTTCATTTCTGGTTACATTAATATAAGCATGTAACCATTTAGATTTTAGATGACAATATGAGGGATACATGTGCAGCATTGGCTGAAATCCTAATGGCTGAGCATTTCGGATTAGCATTTTGGATTTATTTTATATATGTTCCTCCAGGACAACACAATGTAGGTCTGCTGCTCAAAGCTACTGTTTGAAAGTGAATGAAGTTAAGCCTCTGCAGTCTCTGAAAATAAAGAAAGGTGTTGCCGGGCGGTTGCTCAGGGACTCTGGGACTTACTGCTGTGTCATCACGCTATAATAAACTACAGAGGTGACCCTCTCCTCCTCTCCTCCCTACACGCACTGTACCTGTACTCAGAACAAATACACTACAGTTCATTTCAGTGTAATCTAATCTAAAAGTGACAGCTCTGAGAAGTTAGCATTTGAATCAAAGGATACTTTCACTGGCTTTTAAGTTTGTATCACTCCTCATGTTCCTCTGGGTGTTTACACATAGTCAGTAGGGTTTACAATATCAAACAGATAGTGTATTCCTCCCTGGAGCATCAGCCTTTTCCTGCTAAAAACAATCAATGAAAGCAGGAAACACAACAGAACCAGAGGGGGAAATCCATCAGAGCATCAAACACAGCTTTCTGAGGGAAGTGCTTTTGAATTATACTTGCTGTCAATCAAATCATTCCTCAACAGCAAATATTATTGCCTCATTGGTTTGACAACATGGTTTTTCAGTTGATGTTAAATTGAATAGACTGAGGCATTCACATGGTCTTTGGATGGTCCCATTTCCTGAGTTGGGAAGCCGTTCTTCTGTCGTGTTGTGGTCAAGAGCTTTGGGTTGAAAGTGAGAACAGCATGGACACTTCAAAGACGATGCGTCGTAGGGCTATTTTATTACGTTTGTCCAGTATTTTTGGGACAACAAGGAGCCATGAAATGTGTAGCAAAAGTTTGGCCTACTTGATTTCCCACTTGGAAACACATTTTCACAACTATTCCAACACCTCACGAGTGCAGTACAAAGGTCCTATCTCACAATGTTCACTTCCAAGTTCATGTTTCCTCCTCATGATTTGGATTCTCTCCAAAATATTATAGGTTGTTCTTTTGCCCGTGCTTCACCCTTCGATTTAGTTTCATGTAAATCGGGCCAGTATTTTTTCAGCAATCATGCTTTCGACAGACCTGGATAAATGACCTTCATGTCAGGGGTTACAAGAACAAATTATATGAAGTCTTCTTATACAGTGGGCATTGCAATCTGAACTGAGAACATCATCTTAAATAGACTGTTTACATATTAAATGTATTGTTTTCTTCTTCTGTAGGAAAGAGCAGGAGTTGGACTCTAAAGACGCCATCATCCTCCATCAGTTCTCCAGGCCAAAGAACGGCGTGCCCAGCCTCTCACCCTTCTGCCTCAAACTGGAGACGTACCTGCGCATGGTGGACCTGCCCTACCAGGTGAGGCTCAGCAGAATACATTATAAAAGGGGGAGACATTTCCCAGAGATCGCCAACTAATCAAACAACTTTTCTCCGTGACCCTTTCCCCCACGATAATCATTTGTTATTGTAATACTCTTTTGGGCGTTTTCAAGTTTTCTTTGGTCTCTCATGGCTTCCATAAATAATAAGCTAATTTTGTCCAGATTGTCAAATCTTTGATATTCTAATCTGAATCTGTGTCTCTCTGCAGAACTACTTTGATGGGAAGCTGTCGCCGCAGGGTAAGATGCCGTGGATCGAGTACAACCACCAGCAGGCGTCAGGTTCAGAGTTCATCGTGGACTTCCTGGAGGAGATGCTGGGAGTTAACCTCAACGTAAACCTCACCCCTGAGGAGAGAGCCGTGTCCCGAGCTATCACCACCATGGTGGAGGATCACCTGTACTGGTAGGGGACTATAGGTGCATCTCACTTTGGTTAAATGGATTCCTTGCGTCCCTCACTTGCGTCGTTTCTCTGCGACTAGTCCCTCCCACCAGGGAAGCATGGAGAGACGCAAGGAAACCATGAGAAGCAGGGAAATGAGTTTTAAGAGCAATGGGACGTTGTTTCCTCCGGAGCGTCACGTGAAGCGAAGTCCGTTTGTGATGACGCCGCACAGCTGATCGTCTGACAGCAGCCAGATCAGTGCATGCGCTGCATCGTCCAATCAGTGAGCGATACACAGTAAGGGGGCGGGGCGAGTGTCTGAGGATTTCACCGGAGGATGGTCTGGTAGTTCCTCGATTATCGCTCCTCCGTTATCACTCCTCGATCCTCGATCCTCGGTCCTCCAGCAAAAATAAGGCCACTGGGACGGTACTCAAGATGGCGCAGACAAATCAACTTCCGGTGATACCGAGCCCGAGGAGCGAGGAAATGAAAAATAAGAGAAGTGAGACGCACCCTATGTCATTATGGACAAGTTAAAACTGGGTGTTTGGAAACGTTTAATAAAATATGATTCAAAGGGGACATCTAATTCGGAATACGGGGACATTTCGGTAATTTGATGCAACAGTTTTACTTGAAGGCACAAATAATGCATTGGCTGAATTGAACCTATATATTTATATTTACATATTAGTTATCGAATGCATATTTTAACACCTAAGCCCAATGTTAAACAGTATCAGGAACCACCCACACAGATCTCACTGAAAAAGAACAATGGAATATTGATTTAAATAATTGTTTGGCTTTTAATTTAATTACAATTATTTTTTAAATAAATATAAAATATTTATTTTTATATATTCATTTGAATAATTATTTTAATTATTGGTGTTCAATTTGACAGAGGCAAACCCTAATAAAACTATGTTATGTTTGACAAACAAAAGAGCAAAAATAAATAATAATGAATAGGATTAAAAAAAATAAAGAACACACAACTAAATTAATATATAAAAAAATAAGGAAAAGTATGTTTAAAAATAACTTTAGTTTTCAATATGAAAATACTGATCGACATGGTGTGACCAAATCTAATGACTGTAGCTCTTCAGATTGCATATAAGGAGATTTAAAGCTTAGATTCAGTGTTATTTACTTTTTAAACATTATTCATGCAGCCTCAGCTCAAGCTGTCTCTACCCTCAACATCAGCAGTGTGTTGTCAGCCATGCCTGCCGTGGTGAGTCACTCCTGAGCCTCTGGGTGAGAAGCTGCTGCTAGGAAATCATTCACCACCCCTCCTTCCCCACACAGGCTCTGTTTTCCATTACCTAAAAGCTCCATCCATCTTTGCCCCACACACACACACACACACACACACACACACACACACACACACACACACACACACACACACACACACACACACACACACACACACACACACACACACACACACACACACATTGTGACATGTGAAACCTCGCTATTTAATGTGTAAAATAGCCTATAGATGTGAAATTGCAACTTTTGCGTGATGTAAACAATTATTTCTTTCTCCCAAGCTTTAGAGGTCATGCATACATCCTCCCTCTTTGTGTCACCTCCTCGCTCTTTTCTCTGCTCCTCCACCCACCCTGTGTGCCCATGTTTAGACCCACTTATAGACCTATTGATTGAATTATTTATGTCAGGAAAGGGCAATCTGGCAGCTTGGTTGCTCTCTGAAGGGCTAGCTTCTGGCCAGCGGCACTAACCGAGTGTTACGTCATACAGTACACACTCTGTTTTCCTCCAGCACTTCTGATCGATGCTGCTATAAAAACAAGATAACAGGAAACTGAAGAACAAGCAGCCTCTGTGCTTTATACTCTGTTCAGCTTTGCTGTCTAAAGGGTGGTATGGATTTTTTGAAGTGGGGTTATATGAGGTATCGGTGCAGCAGCAAAAAGTCTTCCTAAAAAAAGTCAATATCAGTTTAAATGTATGCTATTTTTAGAATATTTTCACCACTTAACCCCCGTCAGACAGCCCTTTTCGAGATATTATCTATGCTCTTTTCAACGGCACCAGACTCCATTGACAAAAACAGTAATTTTACTTCACAAAACAAAGGAGCTGCTGGTCTACCCCTGTCTCGATCAGTTTGTTTGTTTGTGTTATTGTGTGATGTTGGTATTTATAATGGTAAGTTCAAAATACAGAAGTCACACAATAACACAAACAAATGTTCTGTTTGAGGCAGCGTAAGACCAGCAGCTTCTGGGCTCTGCAAGGTAAAATCACTGTTTTTTGTCAATGAATTCTGGTGGGGCTTTAAATTGGTAGAAATATTTCAAATATACAGCTTATTTTCATGTTGTTTCTGCCGGATGTTTAAATAAACATGCAAATGTTTGCTAACATGTTCATCTACAACATTATGAGGTACTAGTTTTACAGCTTCCACTATCACAGTGGCCAAAATGGTCATGCAATTCAACAGAGGACTAAATAGAACAATTTTTATCCCCAATAATTCAATAAAAACACAATCAATTAGCTTTTTTCAAGCCTTTTATTATTTGAACACTAAAAAATGCAAGACTGCAATGCACTTCTGATGAGTCAGTGAAATGATTCATCTTGTCTTTAAAATCAGCTTATGACTTTTAGAACAAATTGTTATAACAGTAAGAATACTACTAATGCTCTTTATCATCAACTTGTGAGTCACAACCTTAAGTGGGAAACACATACTGACTGGAAATGAAAAGTGCAGAAAGGCCAAAACAATGATTTCATGCTTCCATTGTCTACCCCCTCAAAACTGACTGACCTCATCTTAATTAGATATTTGAATCTGCTAAGAAGGGCTTTTTTTCTAATCTTGAAACAAAGGACTGTATATCCTCTTGGGACAACAGATCAGATAATGTAACAGGAAGTAATGTATGGCCCATGGACGGTCACCACTCCCAGATGTAATGTAGGTCAGATGCTTAAATTCAATTTGCATTGAGCGCCTTGTCTACCAGACTGATGGAGAAGAGTGCAGGCCAGAGGCAGACGCTGCTCTGCAGTCGCATCATGGCGCAGGGGTCAGCCACTGCCGGCAGAATTACAACATAAAGCTTCCAGGCGTACAGACGATCTGTGAGAGAAGATCAGTCTGCATTTCCTACGAAGTAATGGGAGAGAGTGTGTAAGGATATAGCATCTTAATCTTATTAGTGTTTACACGCACAGGCAGCTCGGCTGGAAAAACAACACATGTGTACCACACATCAGAGACACTTGCACTATCAGTAGATTCAACATTCAAATGATTTGTTACAGCGTAGTTTTGGCAATGAAAATCTTAAAGGGGCCCTATTATGCTTATTTCCAGGTTTCATATTTGTATTTTGTTCCTTTACTTTGACATGTTTCCATGCTTTAATGTTCAAAAAGGTCTTTATTTGCTGCTGCAGCAGCTCTTTTCACCCTCTGTCTGAAACCAGAGCCCAGTCTGCTCTGATTGGTTAGCTGGCAGGCTCTGTTAGAGATGTCCCGCCTCTGAGCCTTTCACATACAATGGGTGTTTCTCAATGTCGAGGAAGGCTGCTCCAGAGCCACTATTTCAAGCATACTACGTCATCGAGTCCCGCCGAAGGACTGTCCAATCTCCAGCATACTTGGAATTCTACCGAGGCCGGCGTACTTCGTAGCGAGAAATTTCGAGGCTGCACATGTGTAGACTCTGCGGTCTTAAAATCCCCACAATGCTTTGCGCACGAACCAATTTCCAAATCTTTGGCAGAAATCGCGCTCAATTTTAGGCGGGGCCTCTCATATGACGCACACCTGCACACCTGTTAGCCTGTTCCACAATTCTTCGTTTTCCGAGGCTAGGAAGGATTCTTGCCTCGCGCTTCTGAAGCAAGTGACTCGGAAGACATGTGCTACCAAGCAAGCGTCCTCGACATTGAGAAACACCCAATGTGTTGGAGTGCTTGCCAATAGAAGCGCAAGTGTTACATAGTGATGTCACTGTGTTACAGAAGTAAACAAAGGAGTCCAATGGAGGCGTTTCAGGCAGGGGGGGGAGTGTGTGGGAGAGAAACTCCCCCTGGAGGGATTTTAGCCTTTGCAGACCATTTACATGCAAAAAAAACCCTTTATAACACACTACAGGAAAGGTAGTAATTAAGTCTCAGGCTCCTCCAACAATAAATACATCATACAATCTACTTAAAAACATACAAATAGTGCAAGAGAATGGTGCAAAAGAAATGCAGAAACTGTAAACATATATTTTCCTTACTTAAGTAGGTGAATACACTTCACAGGCTTATGTGTATAATTAAGATAAAACAACTGTCTCCTAGGTTTCCTTTTTTACATTTTCAATGGTCACAAATGAGACAAAGTGGTTAATGAAAAGCAGAGCTAAAGAGGGATTTTAAGGATTTGAGTTGGGCTTGTTTGCACACAGAGACTGGATCTGTCTGTCGGCTGCTGCGAGACAAATCTCTTCCTTCTGTTTCCTATTTTTAGATTTGAACACAAGCAAAACTGACTCTGACTGACTCCACAAAGCAATGCAGCTTGAGTTTTTCCAGTTCAAATCTGTAATGGAGTTCCTGGGATGCTTTCACAGTCACCGTTTCCTCTCTTACATGCAGCCTGACAGTTTAAAGGGCTGGATATGATGCTGATAAACGGGAAGTGGTAGTGTACTTTATTGATTAGGACGAGGTTATTGTCAATAGACATAAAGCTTTGTTGGTAGTAGGGCATGGGATAAACCTCTAAATACGTCACTTCCTTTTTTTCCGAACCACAATTTATTAGGACGTGTTTGGCGTAAAGAATGGAATTTCCTCTTTTGCATAATTGAGGAAAGGAATCACATAGCAACTCATCCACTTTATTACAAATAATGTTGGATGGATTGCTCTCTACATCCATATCACATCTCCATAAAAAAAATGGTATATATATGATCTGTGATATAAAGAAGTTTGATGCTAGACTCATCCATTTTCTGACACCGTTTCGCAATGTGATGTAAACACCATGTTGTGTGCTTTGTGTTCTGTCAGGACGATAGCCTACTGTCAGTGGGTGGACAACGTAGATGAAACGCAGAAGCTTCTGTCGATGACCGGCCCCCTGAGCGACACCCTGAAGTGGCTGCTGAGCCACATGAACGGCAGCATGGTGCGCAGGGAGATGTACGGCCATGGCATCGGACGCTTCTCTAAGGAGGAGGTCTACACACTGATGGAGAAGGACATGAGGACGCTGGCCACACTGTTAGGTAGGAAGAGGACCGTGTGTTTTGATTAGCATTCTCTATGGCTTTTACCCCTTAAGTCATCAACTGTATGAGAAGGGATTACCCCAACTCTGTTATGTAATTTGATAAAAGAGCGGCTGTTTTTTAAAATCTGGGATAACAGAATTATAGTACAGTACACATCTGTAGCCGTTGGTACAGTTCTCTTTATAATAGGACTGGATGGTCATATGTATTCAGAAACTCAGTCCATTGGATAGTTGTTGTGAAATGTGTCAACCTTTCCAGAACAGTTATGTGATTGTTATGTTACATTCAGGTAATCAGAATTAAATAAAAGTGACAGCGGAAAGCTAATTTAGTCACAGGAAGTTGTATGTAAAGTAGACATCTATGTCGAGCTAATGTATTACTGCATTGCCAAGTCATAATGACCAAATGAAAATTGTCGGATCATTATCGAAGTCTAATGGGGCCTAATGCAGAATTAGTCTTGATGATTCATGGACCCTCACAAGTTATTTCAAATATATATGCACAATGAAATATTATACAATGAAAAGGCACATTTTATAATGTGAATAACTAAATAACATATAACATAAACATAAACATATACAGCTATGGAAGAAGAGAGACCACTGCAAAATGATCAGTTTCTCTGGTTTTACTTTTTATAGGTATGTGTTTGGGTAAACTACTGACTACTTTTCTCTGTGTTGGAATTAAACAGATACTGTAAGGGAATGGCTGCCATACATGTAGAGATTGAGATTTAAGAAACATTTGGAGTGGTCTCTTAATTTTTTACAGAGCTGTATGTCCTGGAAATAATGCATTTACTTTCCTTGTAGACAAAATACCAATATCATTTTCACTTTATCTAAACAGAACATCTCTGTGTTTGTAGGCTACTTAGTGAGGTATAGCAGAGATAAATGAAAACAGGAAAGTTCTGGATGTCAGCCACAGGGATAAGATATCAGTGCTCAGATGGAAACAAAGAGCCAGATGCTTGAAAGAAAAGTGATTTACATCGATCTGTTTGTACCATTTCAACAGAAGACCATTTGTTGTAAAACGGAAAGTTATTCTGTGAAATCATCAGTACACTTAGCTTCTGTTTTGCTTTCCTGACTCATGAGTGTGAGTATAAAATGTTTTGCTGCTGCCAAAAGTGTAGCTCTTCCAGTTTCATGATGAAATTAGTTTATTTTAAAGTGTGTATTCTCCCGAACAGGGAAGGAGAAGCTAATAGATTTAGCATAAACCGTATCTAAGGCCACACAAACTTAATATCAAATATGTATAACTGGCCATACTGTTCTGTCTCTGTCTTGTTAACATTCTTTACACGTTTATTTTAACAAAATGTATGATATATTTCAGTGTTGGGGGGGTGGAGGGGTAATGTCTTGGAAGGTGATGCCCAACCAGGGTTAGCCTAATATCTCTCTTTTTACATTTGTATACTTAGAACTATTGTTAAGCAGCTCAACTAATATAAAGAAATATACAGTAGGCTATATTTGAATGAACAATCCGCATTGGTGTTTAGGAAGGAACTACTATGAAGATAAAACCTTCTTAAATGTTTATGCTTACCACTAACCTACTGTGTTGTAACACCCTAGCTAATTTAAGTTAGCTAGCTAGAAGAAAGGTTAAAATAGCTAGCTAAAAGTAATGGATAGGATTAATAGTTAGCTAAGGGAGAATGATCTTTTTAAATAATTAGCAAAAATGTATAATGTAACCTACTGAAATATGTACCTAAAATAAATGGATGAACAAGCTGGTTAGCTAGCTAAAAATAATGCTTGAGCAACAGTTGCTAGTTAGCTAAAGAACAGAAACGGCTAGCGAAAAAGTAATGGATAAACTTTTGAAATTATAAGCTAAACAGTAATGCATACCATTGATATAAATACCAAAAAGAAATGGATAAACAGAAATAGCAAGCTAAAAGTAAAAACAGTTGAGTTAGCTAAAAGTCATGGATAAAAGGTTGAAAGATCTAGCTTCTGCTACTCCAAGAGCTAGTAGTAAGAAATTAAATTGTTAGAAAATCAACAATGTTTTTTTTGTTACTTAACCGGCTGGTGCCAATCAAACACCTTTAGCTTTTCTATATATTTTTTTATTTTGAATCCAAAAAGTTTAAAGCAATGTTTCTTTTATTTCAAACACTACTAATTATTATGCTCCATCATTTCAAATGTCTCTGTCCCACAGGAGATAAAAAATACTTCATGGGCTCTAAGATGTCCACATTAGATGCTACAGTGTTTGGGCATCTAGCCCAGGCTATGTGGACTCTTCCTGGGACACGACCAGAACAACTCATCAAAGGTCAGTGGATCTGTGGAGTGCTCTGCATATTAACTGTAAATACTGTTGCTTTAGTTTGAGCTTCACTATTACCCTGTTTTGCAGTATATAAGCTTGACTTCAAGATAAACATGTCACTTGCATATTTCCTAAGTGGTTTGTCATAGATGTATTTGTATGTTCAGCCAGTAGATGGCAGTGATATTATACTGTAATGCAGTGATGCTGATAGGCTTTGATTGTTGCACTGAGTAGGGAACACTTGGGTCTCTTATCTTTTCCGAGAGCAAAATCAGAGCTTGTAATGTCACAAATGAGGGTTCCTCGCTGTTGCTTTGATACATACTTTCTGAAAGCACTTATCATAAAAAGATAGCACATAATTATGTCTCTGAAAGTATCCCAGATGTATTGTCTTCCTCTTTATCAGACTCAAAATGTCAGTAAGCACCATGCAGTGATACCTCCTGATGGTTTAGCTGTATCTGTAAAAGCTTGTTCTTATAAACCTGCTGTGTCTTTTGTCTTTACAGGAGAGTTGATCAACCTGGCCATGTTCTGCGAGCGGATGCGGAGGAGGTTCTGGCCCGAGTGGTTTGTGGAGGTGGAAGATTTTTATTTTGAAGGAGAGAGTGAGAGCAGTGGCTCCCCTACAGGCCTGCTGGACTTTGGCCTCTTCTCCAGGACTAACACTCTTGACGACAGCGACGCCAGCAGCCACTCAGGCGGACACTCACACACGCACTCGCCCAAATCTGACCACTCACTCTTTGACTCGGACGTGGGCACGGGATCCGAAAATGACATTCAGCTTAAGGAGGAGTTAATTCCCGACCTTGAGGTTTGACCTGAGGATGGTCGTGATTGGCTGACAGGAGACGATGCATAGTTAGTTTTAAAAATCTGGACAGGTTGCCAGACTCTCACGGCTGAAGAAATGACTCCTCAACCTCTGATACCCAAAATAATTAACCTTCCTGATGGACCCCCTGGGTATTAATATGCAGTGCATACAAACTGAACCCCATAACACTAATACTGTATGCTTTGCCCCTTCCTGTAACATCAGAACTGTCCCCGCGGCAGTTCCTCTTTGCCTTATTTGTCTCATCCTAAGACGCAGAAGCTGGTGCGAAAGGTTAACACGGAAGAAATGTCTCATCGAGTGAAAAATGTGATGTCGACCAAGGAGCGGTGTATTCATGACAGGCGGCACCTCACTTGCTATGAAACGATGCAACTAATCACCACTCCGCCACGTGTCCTAACGCACAAACCCACTGAAACAGGTGGAGATCGATCATGTGACTGACAGGAACAGCTGCCGTTAACCATCTGTGTGCGAGAGAGGAAACACAGATGAGTCTGTGCTGTAGATTGATCCTCGTGTCATTCCCTTTGTGCTACTGTATGTGGGAAGAAAACATGACCTCCATCAAACCACAACCTTAGTAGTAGTCCAATGGAATAGAAACAAGAATGAAAAAGAAGCAGTTTTGTGCCTGTGATTTAATGGGTATTATCCTTATTTCTCCCGATTTAGTTATTATTTGCTTGCACTTTGTTGTTGGAGGAAATCCGATTATTGATTTTAAAATCTTCTTGATTTCAGCAAAACGCTGTAGTTGGTATATTTCACCACTAGATGGAGTCAGTAGTCAGCCTGTGTTTATTCTGGAACAACAAGGTCATTCCAACCTGCCAATAACACAGCAGGAATTCCTCCTACAGTCCAAAACTTTAATGTTTCATTCATAAAAACTTGTCAGCCTGCAAGTTAAATATGTATGCATACTTACAAATCAGCCTTAGTTCTTTCAGACTAAAGAAATGGGGGAATATAGTCTGCAGCAGTTTTTTCTTGTGATATAATTTATTATCAGTGCCACTTTATTATTTCTATATGATCCAATGTGTCAAATGTATATATTTTTTGTTAAACTTTGTTTTCTTATTGCTCTCAAAGAGAGACTTTATTTTGCACTAGTGGAAATGTATTTTCACCTTATGTTAATGGGAGCAATCTGGAGGAAGGCAGAGGACAGTGTAAGACAATTGAATGGGAAATGTGTATATCAGCAGTACAGGACGCTGGGTGTCTGGATCATGATTGTGTATGTGAGATTTACTGTGTGTGAATGTCAGGTGATAAAGTCAGAATACCAAATCAACTGAACATTGCTAGTCTAAAAACGAGCAAAACTGGGTATTTAATGGACCAAAATGTCTCGGGAAGCATTTACTTTTGTCTGTAAAGTGCTCGTAATGGCAATATGATTGCTGTAAAAAGAATGTGGTGCGTTTAGAGTAGATGCAACTAATGTTTAAAAGAGTCAGTTCACCCAAATAAAGAAAAACGTCCTTACTTTAAGCATCCATGCCATGCAGATAGTTTTGTTTTTATTTGTACATGTTTTAAGATGTACTGTATGTGTCTATAGGATTGCTGCCTCAACAGTTTTTACAAGTGCAGCCTGTACAATTTAGTTGATTAATAACTATTGTATTTATTGTGTTAGTCTTGCAGCCCTTCTAATTTGAGGATTTCATTCTCAATTTCATAACATTAAAGAGGCCCTATTATGCTTTTGGGGGGGCTTCCCTTCCTGGTGTGTGGTATATAGGTTTGTGTGCAAGTAAATAGTCTGCAAAGGCTAAACTCTCAAAGTTCAGAGGGAGTATCTCCCCCACACAAGCCCCCCTCTCGCGCTTTTTTCATGTGATTTGCCTAGGGGCGGGACATCTCTTAGCGGTTGACCAATCACAACTGAGTCGGCCAGCTAACCAATCAGAGCAGAGTGGGCTCTGGTTTCAGACCGAGGATGAAAATACCTTTTTGAACATTAAAGCATGGAAACACGTCAAAATATGAACCTGAAAATGACAATAATAGGGCCCTCTTACGTAACAGTTTCAATGGAGGACTTCTGTGTGGTTTTTGTACTTAAACTAATCAAATCTGAATACTTCCTACATTACTGATGACTAGTTAGTGACCATAATGGATCATTTATCTGCAAAAAAGGGAGACTCCTCAGGAGCCGGTGGAGGGCAAAAAGCAATAGCAAAAAAATAGAAGTATATAGATAATACAATATCATCAGGTGGCAAGAAACACGCATTCGAATGAATGCTAATGTTGCTCTGTGTCTGCTAGATGTAACTGTTTGCTAACAAGTTCTTCATGTGAATTTCAAAATAAGACTGTCTGCATGGCTATACCACTTGGGATAGCTTTTAGCAGTTTGGGTGAACTGCAAATGAAAAGCCTGATAGGTGAGTTAGTGACAGAAGGCCAGAGCTTGATACTTAGATTCCTGAGACAACCTTCTTCCATTGGGTCGACCCACCCCCTCCGGACTGTGCGATTTGCACTCGCCTCATCTAGTTGGGTCATCATATACAGTTTGACCACTTTAATCAAGCCATATTAAAAGTAACTGTCTTGTTATTGGAACATGTCATAGCATTACTGCTGGGTTAATGTACATATTGTATGTGTGACAAAGTGTACCATACTGTGTGTAGAGCTGACTGACTGATCAAACTGGCTGTGCAGTCATAAAGGACAGAGCGACTGGGTGATTTCAATAAAGAATAGCTGTGACAATTTTAAACAAGAGTTTAATTTGCATTCTTATTATGTGTCTCGGGTTAATAAAATGTGTTGATGTCAGCTTTGACGCCGCTTTATTGAGCTCTGCACTGTAGTTTAATAATCGTGATAGCCCACAGATCGTGTTATATTGTCATATCTGACTGTATCTTATGTGTGTGTGGTTGTGTGTTCTCAATCAGGCTAACACGTTGCAATCATCGAGATGCGGAGGGTTGCTGATTAAGACTCTGCCAGCTGCTGGAGGCGAGACAAGAGGAGGAGAGAGGAGCAGCATGAAGAAAAGTTACAGGAGAATAAATGAGGGGAGGATAGGAGGAAGTTGAGCCAGGGCAAGAGGAGAAGGAGGGATACAGAGGAGGAGCAGCTGGTGGAGAGGAGAGAAGGGGTGAAGAGGCCAGAGCTGAGGAGTGAGGGAAGTCATCAGGGAGGAGAGAAGGAGCACCATGAGTTTTTGGAGGGGAGACGTGAGGAGAAAGGAGGCAGCAGAAGGGAAGGAGAGATGTCAATGGGGAGGAGATGAAGCAAACAAGGAAAATAGGAGTTAGAGGAGAGGAGAGGAGGAGGCGGTTCGGATAGGGGGCCCGGGGAGGAGAAGCGAGGGCCACGGATCAGGAACCATGCTCCCGGGGGACGGAGCAGGTGCAGGCTGCGAGCGAGGCCTTTGGGCCTGAAGGGGCTGCCAGAGCTTAAAACAATCTGCACTGCTCCTTTTTTAATTTGGCTCTGTGAACAGCCCACCCTCCACTCTGACTGTCTCTCTGCCTCTCTCTATGCTTAACAGATCAGCGATCCACAAAGAGGGGTAAACACACACAGAGCGAAATTAAAATCGGAACTCCCCTGGCACTGCAAAACAAATTAGAGCAAACAAATTACAGAGTCAACACACAAACAGTGGAGCATCTGTGGCTCTCTGGACTGCTGGAGCCGGTGGCTACCTCCCACACCACCACCACCACCACCACCACCACCACCACCTAGATACATGTTCATAATAAACTCTGTGTCAATCCTAAACACTTTTAGTGTATTCTTGTCAAATCACTGTGACTGTCTTATCACATTCGTCCTCCATATGGTGTTGTTCTGGGTCAAGTTTTCTATTGCATGTTTAAAATCAGTGTTTGAAGGTTATAAGAGGCTTAATGGTTATGTTTATGAGCAACATGTGGGTTTAAAATGGCGGTCGTTTTTGTGCGAAGAGTAACTTATGATTTGTTTAGGACTCAAAACTCAATGTTTATGATTTAGGACTTGTGAGACTTGGCTTGAGTTGTGTTAAAAGATTATTCTAATTTGATGCTTGGATGTATTTGTATAGGTTGGGCCATCATTTCTTTAATTTATAATAACATTGTACACATCAAAAATCATTGCTTAGATCTGGGATCACAGAAGCATGCTTAACCCTCCTGTTGTGTTTATGTCTCCCCGTTACTTTGGTGTTCCTGGTCAAATTTGACCTGTCTGTTTTAACTGCTCTTACATTAACACAAAAACCACTAATCATCACCAGATTATTTTGAACACCCTTTTAAGCTGTACACAATGTCTCAGACTAACGGTTTACATGAAGAACTGCAGTGAAAGTTGACTAGTTGACTACTCAAAATTCAGTGAAAGAGGTGATCAGCAATGTTATTTGTTCAAATGCCTTCTGCGGAGGATATCATAAAGCATTGAAGCAATCAAATGTTAAACACATTATTTATGATTGGTGGTAAATTGGTCAGATTTGACCCCAACATGACAGGAGGGTTAAAAGAATGGACAATAAAGACAAAAAAGACAACCAAGGGCGACCCGAGAACCAATCAATCAATCAACCAATGAGCTACTTTGTTTGGAAGTGAAAACGGAAGTGTGAGTATTACAAAAATGTCTCCAACGCCTTACTGCATAAGAACTCTCTGCACACACAACCGCAGCTACCATAGATCGAAGCTGAACCAGGAAGTCAGATATGGGTTATCATTTGTTCTAAGCTTTGATTTTCTCTACCAAAAAAAGTTTGGCTAAGCTGGTGGTTTGTGTTTCTTTCCTGGTTAAACTCCTTTTTAGCAATGATGCTGTGTTTCCAGATCCCAGCAATTACCTGCTACTTGCAATCCAACTTGAAATAAAAAAACTAATATTAACGGTTAGTGGAAGAACACAACGACATATTCCAGTACCGGGACTAGTTCTTCTCTTGTGCTGTTCTCTATTCTCGAAGTATCTCTCAGTGTAACATTTAGAAATTAAGAAAATCTGAAGTATATAGTTAGTATCTAAAAAACATTATAAATTCAATGTCTGTGTGTGAGTGAGCTCAGTTGGTGTTGGCTGGCCCTCTCCCTCGGCCCTGTGGCCCCTCTGGCAGTAGCTTTGGCCTGTCCATCTGCCTCCTACTGTCTGGGTCTGGTGGGACAGGGGCCATGGAAGACCCCCCGCACCCCTGTCAGACCTCCCCCCGCCGAACACCCTCACCAGCCCCCAGGCCAGCTGCTCAGGCCCCAGAATCTGCACAGGGCTGCCAGGTGGGCCCCAGGACATGCAGTTGGACCTCTTCAAGTACACACACATGTACACAGAGGAGCACACACACTCTCACAATACCAACACATATGCTCGGTAAGCCTCTTTACAAATGGAAGCCATACAACACACATGGTTACACGGGTGGCCCACAGGAAAAAACGTCCTCACACACACACACAGACACACACACACACACACACACACACACACACACACACACACACACACACACACACACACACACACCGTGCCAACACTTTAACATACAGCCTTTGCAAGCTCAGGTGTTTCCCACAGCACTCTATAATGGTCTGGGTTCACAGAGGTGGAACACCAACAGGTGGCGCTGTTTTCTTTACTAATTATAGCTTTATTTATTCATTGGCATGTGGAAGCTTCCAAATGACTTTGGCTGGCCTACTCATTCATAGGATAAAAGCCAATGTGTATGTGTGTGGGCTCCATGAGGCTTTATTTTCTCCCATGGAGCACAGCATCACCTGCCTTTTAGTACTCACAATAAACCTTGCAGTACGTGTTCCTGTGAGCGTTTTATTGTACTGGAACAAAAGTAATAATGTTATAATGTTAGCCTATACTGTATGTGTTTAATAATGCCAACATACTAGCAGTCTCAATCTTTGGAGCTTTGAGGATGTAACAGTGCACTATTGGGTAGTCTCCCTGAGCATCTCATACTCTGATTATGATATGATTTGCAGTTTTCTTCTGGCTTACCTTCGACAGCAACAGCAACTTTATTTGGTCCAAAATGCAGTTGCCGTAGCATAGTCCTTACATAATTTAATGGTGAAGACCTCACCTGGTGTTTTTGCTTTGGCAATCAATTCAAACCAGAGCTGACTTTCAAAATCTTCACTCTGACTCAATAATAGAGGAATAAAGTCCTGCAAATGAAATGATACCCATCTAATACCCCATCTGTGCCAAATAAATCTGAGTTTTGCAAATATTGCAAAACAATCTTTACCATGGTTGAGGTGAAAAACTTTGGGAACTTTAAGGATACGAACAAAATTCAACAAAGTGCAATGGAAACAGGCTTAGCGAATGAATCATGATTTACCTGAAGAATGTCACCTAAACGTCCAGCAAAGCATTGTCTTTTGACAATTTTCTGAATATTTGGCTGACACTGATTTGGATGGGAACCTAGAGACACAGCTTTTCAAATTCTAAGTTGATAAACACGACTTGTAATTAAGTGTACTATTGTCTCATGTCAATTGAAATAATTTTGATTTGTATTAATTGTGTTCCTTATAGCAACTATGAAACATGTTGCACCTAGCTAGGCCAGGAATGGCAAACACCTCCTCTTTTATTTATTTTTACTTGTAGTACTGATACCGTCCACTAGACTCATTGTTACGTCGCGAGCTGCGTACATGATTTCGTTCCGCAGCCAAATACTGCGAAATAATCTGTGACGCGTTTGTGTGTATTGTGTTTGTTTCCCACCGCTTGTAGTAATTATGCCTTTACAAGCTTCAAAGTTGTATTTATCATCTGAATTTGGCGAAACAAGTTTAATATTCTAAAAACCAAGACTTTGTTTATTTGAAATCAGATGAAAACAAACTGTCACGGACCCTGCCGTGTTATCTATGATTACTATACGCTTTTCATTCATAATTTCAGCGGGAGTGAGGGGGAACGGCGCTGAGGAACAGCAGAGTGCGGGTTGACAGGTGTCGACATTCCCCTCATTGTGGAATAAGGGGAATGCAGAGACAGGCTACAAGTGTCTTAGGTTCAAGTTAGACAACTAATGTCTGGGTTAGTGTTCATCTTCATGTTATGTCATCTTAATGGTTAATCTCAATGCACACACATTTTCCGTGCTTTCCAATAGTTTAAAAATAGTTTTATTCCACTGTTAAATAACCTGTTCAATACAAACATGCCACTTGTAAAAATGTAATAAAATGTCTGTGAACTGATATTTGTTTAGTGAGCTTATTAGAGGATGTTCCCTGAAAGATTGTAAAATGTCAATGAAGATGTCAGACTTAGTATATTTGTTAATGATTACATACAATACATGGAATTTGTGTGTGTGTGTGTGTGTTCCAAGTGAATCTGTGGCCCCCTGGTGGCCAGTACATACATTATGTGGCCCCCACCACCATCCAAATTGCCCATCCCTGACCTAGGCTATCATTTTAGTAATATTTGAGGTTGGCGGAGTGATATGATAATGTTGTCACGTGTGTTGTCAGTGTTCAGATGTCCCACTGTGGAGAAGTACAATAAAGTAGACTCAAGTTATCCTGATGGCACTGACCTCGTGCTATGCTATTTTTACGTCCCAAAAGTAGTTTTAATTCAGTTAACACATGTTTATTGTTAACACTAAGAAGTAACCAGCTCTAACTTAAAGGGGACCTATCATGCAAAATGCACTTTTGTACGTCTTTTATACATGAATATGTGCCCCCGGAGTTCAAGGGAACTCACCAAGTGTCAGAAAACACAACCCTTTCTATTTTCCTCCATACCCAAATCTCTAAAAAAGGGGCTGCAACGGATCTGATAAAAACTGATCCAGATTTGAACACTGTCCTGACGTCAGGACGGTGGCCGCTACGGCTATTGGGCCAACTCCACCAATCAGGAGGAGACAGCCACGGCCATTGCCGTTCGAAAGCGCTGGAGACGCTGTAGTACATATGCCAGGCCTGTAGGTGGTGCTGTTCTCACAGAATCAGCCCTTGCAAAAACAGGGCTAAAAAAGTGCAAACTGAGCGAAATGAGGCATGGCTAAAATGCATGATCTGTTTGGTATTTTGAAAAAAAAAAAGTATAAATATGCCTTATATAGGTATGGTTCTACACTATATTATTATAATATAGCATGATAGGTCCACTTTAACATGAGCAAACAGTTGCCCATTTAAACCCAGCAGATACAGAACATTAGCATTCATTTGGAGCTGGGCTTCCTGTCGTCTGTAGCTATTTGCTAATTGTATCTGTTTTAGGTTCTAAGCTTAAAAGCTAGCATAAAAATACTGAAAAGCCAAACCCAGAAAACAATTCAATTAGTTAAATATTCGACTGAGGAACATTACATAGCTATGTGAGAAATATCTTTATGGGTTCACAAGAGTCATGTGATAATGTAGATATACAAATAATGACAATGGTGTAAAGTACCTAAGTACATTTACTCAAATACTGTAAAAGTACATTTTTGAGGGACTTGTAATTTACTTGAGTATTTCATTTTTTTTTACTTTGTACTTTTACCCCACTACAATTCAGAGGTAAATATTGTACTTTTACTGTTACTACATTTGTTTAATACCTCATTCACAAGCTACCCTGCAGTATACAAAGTAATTAATATTAGCTGCACCTTTACCAGCTTTGAGATCACTTAAATGTATCAATAATGATAATCAAAACATATAATATATACCTAACTGAAATGGGCCAATCTGCATAATAAGTATTTTTACTTTCGGTGTTTGAAGTATATTTTTTGCCAATACTTTTGTAATTTGACTTGAGTAACATTTTGATTGCAGGAGTTTAACTTACAGTAACAGAGTATTCCTACACTCTTGTCCTTGTACTTCAACAAGATCTGAGTAATTCTTCCACCTCTGAATATTTTTTATATTAGCTTATTTTGTTAACTTGTAGTTCTTAACTTGACTTACATTTTGTTGGTATATTCACCTTTTGACCTGTATGTTTGGGATTCTGCCTGTATGTGTTCATGTGAGATCTTTAAGCTGTGAAGGATCTATGTATTCTTTGTAATCTAGTAAAGTGTGAAGAGAAGTTGAATTCTCCCAAAACTTCAGTTCTCTTTCACTTTCCCAGATATTTGTCGATCCATAAATTGTTGAAGATTCCAAACTTTCCCTCTCCACTTTTAGACCCTTAGAGACAGAGTGAGACAGCGAGTCTCCTGATACTGTGGTGTGTTGTAGCAGAGAGACAGACACCGCCCTGTACCAGACCCTATCATAGCTCCCCTTCTGTCAACCCATTATCTTTCTCCCCCATGCTCCTCTTCCCCTTTCTCCCCTTGCCTTCCTTTGGATGTTATCTCCAGCCGCGTATGCCCTAATACCCCAATTGTTGTACTGTAAAAACAATAATTAGCAATCCCAAACGAGACTGAGGGGCGAATTTAACAGCTTTCTTCTGATGTGTTACCCCCCCACCCTCTTTTTTCCTCTTTATCTCCCCTTCCCTTTTTCATAAGAGCAAAGAGACGTGGAGGGGCAGGTCGGGGGGGGGTTAGGGAAGGTATTGGCAAAGCCTCTTTAAACTCTCTGGTATTATGGAGGATTATTTTGTGCTGAGATCCTGGCTTGTGTGTCTGTTTTTTCCCCCTCCGATCCTTTCTCTTCCTGGTTGTGGCAGACACGCTAGGTAAACAGTTTGTGTCACACTTCATTGCGTTTGAGAAATTAAAAAACAGGAATGACAATAGGCCGGGGCTGGGGATGAGGGCTGGGGGGACACTGACACCATAAGACCCTGGCTCTTCAGGGACCCCTGGTACGCCTATAACAGAGCGGCCCTCGCAGCCAAAACAATACAAGACCTCGTCCTTCAGAGAACACTCCTTGCTCCCAGTCTCCTAGAATATCTGCACTGGGCCATCTGCTCTGTTTCTCCCTCTTCCTCCTCTTCCTCTTCCTCCTCCTCTATGACTCCTTTTGGAGAGAAGGTGTGTTTGAATCCAGCTCTTTGAATCTTGAAGTGTTTACAAGCTAAATCACTCAGCCAGAGTGTGTTTTCTAGACATATTCCTCTTGTGATTCAGGCTGTGTATACATATTAGCAGTGCAACATCTGCCACAAAAAATGTGTGCAAAAGTTATATTAAAACACAATGTTTACAGTGGAAAGAGGAAACATTTCTAGCTTATACTGTAGCTGTGTTTAAAATGTAGAGCGTGTGAAAATAGCTGAGCAGGGTATATCACTGAAATACACATCTCTGTGTTAAGGATCAATGAAGCGCAGTTAGGATCCATCCCTATAGGGGGCAGTGTGATACTACAAAAGACACCATGTCCATACATCATGTTTTTAAAGAGAACATGGAGCACTGGAACTACAGAAACCTTTTCTAGTTGCTCTTGACGTCAGCTTTAGATAGTAGCAGGCAGTTAAAGAAAGTTGGTTCATGTTAGGTTGAGGAGGCTACACATTCAAGTAATGTTGCTCGTCAGATGTCAAGTGTGGTTTCAATGTTTAGCCATAGGTGCAATAGCCAAATTATGTTTCAATTCTAAATCAAGCTAAACAAGAACAGAAATAGATAAACCACAAGTGTAATGTAGATTTCATATGAAATGTAGATGTGATTACATAGCTTAAAGGTAGGGTAGGTAAGTTTGAGAAACCGGCTCGAGATCGCTAGAATTTGAAAATACACAACCGGAGAAAATCTGCCACTTCCTTATAGAGCCCCTCCTCCAACACACACGAACGCGCACATGACCAATGAGGGCACGAGATACGTTTGTGCACGAGATGGAAGGCTGACAGGCAGGTAGGCCATCCAGTTATTTTAGCCGGGCCGGCTAAAATGATTGGTCGTACTTTTTACAGTATTATGGCTTCCACAGATGACATTTTTTTATGGATTTTTTGTCAAAGCACTTAAGATATTCATTGCTATCGGGATGTTAAGAGCATTCCATGGAATATAACAAAAAGTGTATCTCGAGCCGGTTTCTCAAAGTTACCTACCCTACCTTTAACGTTAAACAATGCAAAAGCTGAATTCTAGCTGCACTACTCAAAAATTCAAGTAAAAGCTAACTCTAAAGCTCAAACATAACTATTATGTAAACTTCATGTCAAATCGTACTGTTATAAACATCTTAATATAATATTAAATCACAAACACAAAACTGCTTAAACAAAAAATAAAATGAAAGCGTAATATCTTTCCTTCTCCGATACGCAGCAGACTTTCTACAAAAGGTTTCCTAATATTAATTATTAGAGAAAGCTATCTAAGTAGTCTCACTCACTGTATAGAAACTGTTATCTAGCTGGTTGCAATGTAACAGACATAACAACACCATCAAATCATCATTCATGTCGTTTGAAGAATATTTTATATTATTCTGTGTCATCTAATCTGATTTAAAGATTCAACATTTTATTTATTTTTTACTATTATATATTTTTTAAATAATATCCTTTATGGTCCCCGTTTGGAAATTTGTTAGGTACTCCGTCCTGCACGCCGCAGAAGATAAAAGTTATACCTACTACATAGTACACAATAAAAACATTAACATATTAACACATTACATATCCAAAGACACACTTACTGACAATGGTGACCTATTACACAACCCTGATGGCCAGCGTTTACATCAATCCATTTCACATCTTTATTGCCATATCCACATGGTTGATCGCGTTAACTTTTTTGAGGACAAAAATAGTAAAAACGCTTACTTATAAATGTAATAATTTAATACATATAAAACAGTATATCAGTAAGTATAAAACAATGCATATGAATACCTATTAAAAACACCTACAAGCACAAGAAGTAGGTAACAAAAGATAAAATCCAACACTTAAGAGCACAATAGATACGACATTAGCGCCAGTACGGAAATTACCCACTAGATGAAGTGAATCAAGTGCTTAGAAAATGTCTTCCCATCCATATTTCACAACATTTAAGTATTTCAAACCATTTTGTTTCCACCTGAGGGACTCATTCACCGTTTCCTTTAGTCTTTACTTTGTGTGGAAGCATTTACTTGTGTCCGGCCAGAGCCACAGAGATTAGCTTAAAGCCAAACACTGACGCTAACCCATTTATCACCCTGAGCTTTTCTTGCCTCTGTTTGTGCTCTCCCCGTGTTACAATCAATCATGTTTAATTCAATAGGCCTCACTTTGCTAAATCAAATCTGGAGTTTTGGATACGAGTTTATGTTTATCCGTGCAGCACATTTGCTCACGATTATTTGCATTTGACAATTTAGCAGGAGTGAACTTGAGACAGGTTCCACCCAAACTGTCACACGTGGTCGCGCCTCTGTCGAGGGACCAACCTGCAGCCGGCTTGCCTGCAGCTCGCGGCCTCCCCTAATATATAATCTGTTGTTACACTGTCACCACGAGGAGCACAGCCAACCCTGCGGAGACGCCACCGAAATTCATTAATCTAATTAAATATGTCGTATTGCCCAAATGAGACGGCGTATGGCTTTGCTGCAGGATAAGTGCAAAGTAAGGCTGGGTCCCACAAGAGTAGCAGGCAACCGACGCGCGCTAACGCTACTGCGCTTCATTACACTCTTAATTACCTATTGTTTCTAACTAGTTGGTGGCGTTTTAATGAGAATCTACAGGCAGTTAAATGTAATCTAAATTTTCTAATCTACTGGTCCATTACCAGGGAGTCAAAATGTTATTGGTTTTGTGAGTAATCAGACTTTTAAATGGTGCTGATATCACTCCCGGAGGGCAAGGAGTGGGTTTCGACTGTGTAATTGAATTCAGTTTTTTTCCCCCTCATCTTCTTCCTTTTCTTTGTCGGGGAGCCAAGAGGAAGAGTTTTCTGTTGCGGCTGGTCGCTCAGGTCGAGGAGCAAGTCTTCGGTTCCGGTCCGATCACAAGGTTTTCCAGCTCACAGGTCACCATGGCGACCCCTTCAAGAAAACGTGAGCTGCAGAACGTGTTTATGTGGGCTGTGAATATGTGTGTGCATGCATTGTTGTGTGTGTTTTGGTGTGTTTGTGCCCCAGTCAGCCTCCGTACTCTGCTGTGCTGTCACCTGCAGCCAGATAAGCCAAAGGATTTATCACCCAGTGAATTGCCTTTGAGTGGTGGATAAAATGGCTCCAATACATTCTCATATGAAAACGCTGCGAGGTTAATGAGAGCCAAACTCACAGAGGGCTAAATCTATTAGGTTTTCATGGATGGAATCAATCAACATGCACCACACTGGCTGATTTGTCATATTGAAGCATTGCCCGTTTGAATTCCAAAACACAATCCTCCTCACGGAATGATTCACTTTGATTCTGATTGCCTCTTCATCAAGAAGATGACAGCTATGAACTAATTTTCTTTTCTATCATGTTACACACTTATTAGCTCCGGCTGTCCTTGGCAGATGACTGATCCTTTCCTTTTATAGAGCTACAGTTGGATTTTCCTCAGGTCTGTTCAAACAGTCACAATGTCCCTGTATTCTTTTTTAAAATCAAATGATCTCGTTTTCAGGATTTTCATTTGCATAAAGGATTAGCTGTGGTTTAATTACATTATTTTAGAGATGTGCTAGCTTATGCACGTTCTTGCAGAAGGATTTTCCTGATACTGACAGTTGTTGCTTATATGGGTTTTAAACCTTTATATCCCCACTGGTACAACGTTTAAAACAGCAGTTCAAAAATATTGGGACATTTGCTCACTTGCTTTGCTGCTTGAAGTAAATAAACCATATTGGTATAAAAATACCACCAGCAGGTGTTAGCTTAGCTTAGCACAAGGACTGGAAACAGCGAATTGGCTAACCTGGTTCTGTCCAAAAGAAACACATTTCCTGACCAGCTATCTGACCTAATGAACAGGTAATATGTTTTTTGTTTAATCCTCACAAAAGACAAAGTTTAAAAATGATTTTAAATAGTTTGGATGACGAGTATTTATTTGCAAATCCCAGTCTCAGATAGTCTAACGGGTAACGACAAAACACATTTCTTTTGTGTATTAAACAAATAGTGTGACGACCCCTGCTTTACTCCTCCCTGTAGTTACCTTTAACAATGCTTCCTTATGTCATTGAAGGTAACACTGATTGCGAGCACCTGGTCGATGTGCACCCGGGGTTAAAAGCCCCGATGCAGAATCGCTCTCCCTCTCTCTTTTGCTGGACATTTGGTGCTGCTACGTTTTGTTATTGTCTAGCTTGCGCTTGTGCTTACTTTAGTACCTAGTAGGTCTGTTGAATTAAACAGCTAAGCCTGTATTTGTTAATGTTCAGTTTTGAAAATAACACAGGTTTACAAGCTGGTCTCAAATAATAATGCTTGCGTAGTGGCTGTCGATTTGTGATTAAAATGTACAAGGCACCCTGAGCATCTGTATGAAATGTAGTAACTTCAACATAAACCAATAATTGGATTCAGAGCTAAATAAAAAGTATTAAGAGCATGAAAGTCCACTGGTGGTGAAGGTGAATTGGTCAAACAAACACAGGACTTTTCCCTCAGAGGCAATAAGTCAGTAAACTCCATCTGACTGAGTAACATTGCGCCACGTGAAATAACGTCCGTAGCTTAACGAAACTACTTATTTTCAGCCAAACTATGATCTTATTCAAACCCTAAAAAGTAGTTTTGCTCACTAAACTTTACCACAACCTTTTCACAATGTTAACCATCGTTCAACAACATTAACTCTATACAAACCTTCCGCAAAAAAATGTATGACACATAAAGACCAGGATATTCGGCCCAAGTAGAAATATGAACAGTAGGGTCGAGATCACGGTAGATTACACAGTGCTATCAATCTTCTTACTGTATGTAACTTTCGGCAAGAAACCCAATAAGTGGATTTCCCAAAAATGTCGAAACCATTCTTATGGCAGAATAGATAGATCTAAACAGATTATCTGACTAACTCAAAGGAATATTAGAACAATGTTGTTTGGATTGTACTGAGGCTTTTGTGTCTGCTGAGCCAGGAGGTTCATTATTGTTCAGTGTGCTGATACCAGAGTTGATGAAGGATTTCCAGCAGCTGGATTTTCAGATCTTTCTTCAATAGCTCTTTTCAGATGGCACCACGTACAGTATCAGAGAGAGAGCTGGCGTCACTTTATTCTCTTTGTGTGGATGCTGTGATCCTCCACCAGAGGAAATGTCTAATCATTGCGGAAGGAAATAAAAAACAGAACGACGCATTTGTCTTGGCCAGCTCGTACCTTTCTCTCAGTGCGGTGATGGATGACAACCTTGGCGTTGAGTGTGTGTGTTTGTCTATCGCAGCGGTGCAAAGTGACCAGGGACAGGCGCCAACAGAAAAAGGCCCTGTCCTCCAACTAATGAGCAGCATTATTCAAATGGAGTCTTTGTTGTCAGTGCACTGCGCTGTAGTCCGCACACTGCTGTCGCCTCATGCACCGCTTCCTCAATTTGATGTTCTATCTCCTTTTGAAATGCACGTGTGGAAATAAGACACCCTGAAACAGTTGGTTTGTGCAGATTTCCCTTATTGTACTGCAGGTGATCATACTGTATGATATTACCATTCTCATATTGTATCAACGACCAAAGGAGATATTTTGTTGCTCCGTATCGCCAGAGGATTCGGATGAAAGCTGTTTCATAAGAGGATTACCCTCCGTGCTGCCGATACATGATGTCAGCGCGGGATCAGACAGTAGGTGGGCACTGAGCAAAAATACACAAAAAAAAGGCAGCCAAAACAAAATGTCAACAAATAGAGAAATATCACCCAGTTTGTCTATCACACTGTGGAGTCACATGAAAAAAATACAAACGAGGAGAAGAGCTATCAAGGCCTACGCCAACTGACAGGAGGAGCAGCGGTGAATAAAAGAGGAGGGGGAAAAGAGTCGAAAGATAAAAATCAGCCTTTAGGACAGGAGAAAAAAGAAGGCAGGCTGTTGGAGGATGCTCCTCCGACCGAGCCCATCTCCAGCTGTCACAAATCATTTCTGCTCGGGAAGTGAGGGGAGGCGAAATGTCAAAATATTTGAATAAATTCCACAGAAGCCTGTTGAGAGTGGGGCGGTGCGGTGAGAGGGGTATTGTTGGCGCAAATGGGGTGGAGAGGGGATGAGAGGGTTGGGGGAATAAAAAGGTGGGGTTGTGGGGGGTAGCAGAGGGGGTTTGCATGTAAAATAGCCTTCTCAAGCCCGAGGAGGAACAAGAGCTAAATGGAAATCAAAGGCTTGGACACTACAGTGAATTTTCATTTTTAACAATTTTCTTCCTTTGGTTTAGATTGCTCATAATGACACTGACATAGGCAAGTATGTTTTCTGCTTTTGTCATACCATATACTTGTTGCAATATGTTGTTTTCACATCCTGTGTCATTGATTACAATTTGTTTTAAGATCAAACATATATTTGATATAAGTCAATGTAATAAACACTGTGCTTCTTAATTCCTAAATTACTTTTTTAATAACCCTAAAACACCCCTTTTCTCAAAGTTGCATCTCCATATTTCTAATTAAACCTCTTTACACTGATATAAAACTATATATCATAATGTTAATATATTCTGCCATATTTGTTTGCTGTATCCTCTTCTCGATTTAACTCTGCAAAGGCACCCTCAGGTAACTGTGAAATGGGTAACAACACCTGGGACTGGGATTTTCATAACCATTAAAAGATTATCAAAGAGGACATTTGGACATATCAGTGATTGCATGTAGGATTGCCACAATCTAACTGTTTACAGAATAACTAAAAAGCAGACTATTTTAGTCGCTATTTAAGTTGCTTAACAAAGTGACCTTTTCATTGGAAGGATTCCTTCCCTTTTGTGGTCAATCAAAGCCTCTGTAAGCACCGATTATGATAAACCATGGTCACTAAAGTAAATATTGGACCCATTTTATTTGCAAGCTACATGTCTTGTGAACATTTTGAATCTAAAATAGCATATTTTAGATGGACAAATCATGAGAAACATACAGTATATTTGCAGACGTTTTGCAAGAACAAATGGCTTATGGCTTTTAGATTGTAGTTTCAACATCAATCATAGTTAGTCTTGGACATTTGGCTAAACTGACTTTTTCCACTTGTGTTAATATATCTGGGGTTTTTTTTGCGATGCTTTGCTTTTTTCCCCTTTAGGCCTGATCTGAAGCCAACTTCATCATAAGTTGATGTTTAGTTTTGCTTAATTTCCCCCCTGTCCTCCTATTAATATGTATCATGCAACGGGAAGAGTGAATTAAGGACAGGTTGTGGTGATAAAGGTCGGATGATGCTTGTTTGTTCAAAGTCTCTGAATGCATGTACTCTATCAGCCTGTTTGCATCTACTCACTTTGTTCAGATGATCCCCGGGGTGCATTAGAAGTCGCAGGGTCAGCGTCTCCTCTGTTTGCCTCTGAACTCACTAACACTGTATTTAATTAGGCCTCTAATCAGCCACTAAACATACAATAAAATGAGACAATCTGTATCTGTTTACCTCCCTCTCAACTCTCTCACACACATACACACACACTTTGCATATTTGCATGTATAACTGGTTAAAAAATAACATTTATCAGGGAGAAAGATCAAGGTCATGACTCCTCTTCACACCCGATTCCCTGAAACCAATTAAACTGTCGGTCGGTGAAGTTCAGTTGGAGGACACCGAGTGGAAAACAATAGCAGATGACAGCTTCTCTCCGCTATCTCTGGCTGCTTTTCTTGCAGCAGTAATTATATTTGCAGATTCTGTCATTAAGACTAAAAAGCCGGAGAAGTTTTGCAATCAGTCAGATGAATTTGAAACGACCTGAGTGAAGACTCAAATGATGAAGAGATGTGATCTGCAATGGTGAATCAACGAAGTGGGCTTTATGAAACGCAAATGTTTTTAAGGAAACATGAAGCATCTATAAACACAGCGCAACATGCTGTAGGGCAGGGGTGTCAAACTCAATTTAATCGCGGGCCACATCAGCATTAGGGCTGCACTCAAAGGGCCGGTTGTAACTTTTAGACTATTATTGCCTCTGCATTGGATTATTATCAGATAGGGTAATAACTTTATAATTAACTACGTCTGAAAGCAGAAGTCTGGGGCAAATAATTGCAAGTCTCTTCAGTGAGAATGTCACAAAATGATTTCAAAAGAAAAGCCACATTCTGGAAAAGAAGTCTAAATCAAAAAAAAGAAGTGACATTTAAAAAAAAAGTAACATTTTGAAAAAAAAGTAACATTCTAAGAAAAAAAGTCAAATTCTGAGAAAAAAAGTCTAATTTGAGATGCATTGTGGGACATGTAGTTTATGGGCAACGTGCTTCTGTAAATCATCATGTAACCGTATCATAAACATATAATATTCTTTGCAAGCTCTTGTGGGGCCACAGAAAATGAAGTCACGGGCCGGATTTGGCCCCCGGGCCTTGAGTTTGACACCCCTGCTGTAGGGTCATCGTCCTCGATCAAATGTAAAAATCCCTACCGCCTGTTATAAAGCATATATTTATTGTTCACAGGCCAACATATACACATCATTTGGTTTTAAAACGATTTATTATTATGGTCAAAATGTTAATATAATTGTATTTTTATTTATTGCAGATGAATATTTTTAGTACTTCAGGTCACATTTTATAACCTTTGAACTTAATAAGCTCTATTGTCACGGAGAGAGAAAAGTATTGTTTAATAGATCAATACTTTATCAATAAATGCAACAATTATGTATAACTTTACGACGACTTAATATTTAAAGTGATTATACTGTAACTGTGTCAACAACAACTGTTACAAGTTACAGATGCCTGACATAGATGCTATATAGGAGGGGTGAAAATATAGTATTAGAAGACATTTACATTTTCTATAGGTAGTCATATTTTCATAGACACAACTAGAAAGGCAATTGAAGAGCGCAGACGTAACAAAGGTACAACAATCTTGTTATCTGCCCCAGTATTCAGATTTAGTGGTTTCTTCCTTGACCCATCTTTACCTGAGAACAACGGCCAGCTCCACTTTCTGTTGTCAATCACATGCAACCCTCTCAGCCCCAGATACTTCACACTTTCACTGCCCTCACAGTTAGCACTGCTGACATTTCCAAATGCATAAAACATGTTGGACTCTCAGATATATTTAAATGTATGTGAATAATAAATGTCCTGCCACCTGGAAGTCATGTTTATAATGGCACTGACCACAGACCTGTCTGAGGTGAATTATGCAGTGCTATAACTTTGGACGATCCACTTATGAATCACAAGCTTCTACAACTACTCCAAAGTCCCACAGTGCATTACCGCTGGGATCCATCTCCGTCGCTAGTGATGTGTGATGTCATGTGTTTATCGCACTACCTATCGATAAATAACTTTTACATGCCACTGTTATTTTCATACCTTGGGAGTTTGCTAAAACTAGCTGTGCCAGTGTTGTTCGCAAACGTAATGTAAGCAGAACAATAACAGGAAATGAAGTAAAAAAAGCTATCAACATTAGAAACGCTAACACCATGAACCGATAATCTTTGTATAAGTAATTAAATGCTGCTTATATAACAGCTTTAGAGTTGTGCAGGAATGTGTCCTCATCCCGGAAAGGAGTTAGCATATTAGCATTTTCGTTTTGGGTTAGATTCTGAAACAAGGTTACAAGATTTGCAAGTTTTCTTCTACAACAGAAATACATCAGTAAACACCCCACTGGTGAACGTCTGAAGCTTTTACGTGCTTGTAAGGCTTTCAGTTGCTATCAAGTGGCTAAATGAGACTTCTAAATTACTTAACGCGGAACAAGAGTTGGCTTTTAGCTAAGCGGTGGTGACTTAAGAGTTTTGCGACTGTTCTATAGTTTGTTATACTTACAAAAGTTGTTACTATCATATAGTGAAAAACTATATTTCCCCTCAGGGATTAACAAACATTATCTTTATATTACATTTTTTTTGCTTCTGCAAAACCCTTATTTCTGCAATAATTCAAAATCCAATGGGAAAATCCCATTGCTTTTAGTCGAGGGTGCCTTTGCGATGCTAACTAGATTTGACCTACAAAAGTATGTTGTAACTCCACCACTTTATATCGAAATACTTACGTTTTATTATTTACCTTCTCATCATTGTTCAAAGTTATGTGGCTTTTTAAAAATAATGAACGCATGCTCATTTATCCTAATGATCATCTCTGGTGTACACATCTTCCGATGGCCATACCTTCTGGCAGTAGGTGAGTCCCAGCCAGGAGGTCTGCAGCTAGACCCTTCTCATAAACTGGGACAATATGATGCACTGCCACATCTAACCTTTTTGTTTCTCTGGGGAAGTGCATTAAAGTAGGGAGGTTAGCTACAGTGCAAGGCTGCCTATCACTGCCTCAATCTAAACTGAAATGGGCAGGCATTCCTGGATATTCTCAGAGCCAGATGAGACGTTTTTCCCATGTGGGCTGAGTGTGCTGCAGCTGGGAGAGAAGCACACGTACCGTACTGTTCTATAGAAGCAATAACCAGCTCCTCAGCCTCTATGCAAAAAGGAAAGAGAGCGGCAGCCTCGTTATTTTACTGGCTTTTGACAGCTGGGGCAAAGCAAAGGGACAGAAAGTGTGTGCCCGAATGTGTGTGTGACACAAAAGAAAAAAGAAAGAGGGTGTGTCTTTTTCTGTGTGTGTGCGTACACATGTAAGTGTGCGTGTGCTTTAATATATGTGTCCATCCTCATTTGCATTTGTGTGTGCTCGGCCATGTGCATATGTATGTGTGGCACAGTGGACCAGAACAGAGCTCTGACAGTAGCAGCACTGCTGCTCGCTGATGCCTGCCTGGAGGAGCTGACAGCGGCCCGGCCTGTCAATCACAGACGTGCCCACTAGCTCTCTATCCACATCATCCTATCTTGTTAACTCTAAATCTGGCTGGGCACTGTTTATGCACTTCATGTCTGTGTGTGTGTGTATATGTGTGTGTGTGTGTGTGTGTGTGTGTGTGTGTGTGTGTGTGTGTGTGTGTGTGTGTGTGTGTGTGTGTGTGTGTGTGTGTGTGTGTGTGTGTGTGTGTGTGTGTGTGTGTGTGTGTGTGTGTGTGTGTGTGTGTGTGTGTGTGTGTGTGTGTTTGGTTCGTTGCATCCTTTTCTCTGATGTGTTTCTGTGTTATGGTCTTAGCTGCATGGGTCTGTTTCAGACAGTGATCAATCAAGAAAAAGTGATGAAAAACTGCTACAGGGATTGCTATGAAACGTGCCATTCTGTGAGTTAGTCCTTTTTTAGTAGACACAAGTCCAATGAATTGATTAAGTACATTGTTGTCAAAGGGTATAACTGGTTATTCAGAATATTTAAGAACTATAAAGTATTATACAAATAATGTATTGAACATTTACTCAAATACTGTACCTAAATTCAAATTTCACATAGTTGTACTTTACTCAAGTATTTCTTTTGTATGCAACTTTTTAGGCCTATGAATATTATTTTTTGGTAAAACTCAACAGCTCAATTTATTTTGAAATCCATGTATCTCCAGATGTGTTGATTTTTAATGTTTATGATAAAAATAAAAGATTAAAATCTTTCCTTATGAATTGCGAAAATTCTCCTTCTTAGCTAAATTAACATGTTATTATTATATTATAATATTGTTAAAAATGATCTTGGATTGACTAAAAATAAAAGCACTGGTTGAACATTAAAGCTTTTTTTCAGAAACTTAAAAAATATAGTATAATATATAATATATACTATTTAAATTAGTTTAATTAGCTCAGCCATTAACATCTGCAGCAGTTATATTAATACAAAAATATCATACATAAAATTAAAACACAGAATCTTTCTCTGCATGATGAGAATTAATTTTTTTATAACATTTTACTTTTTTACACATATTTTACTTAAGTGTAGAATCTTGACTTGCAATGCGTCCCAGTGTGTTAACTACCTTTAACAAATTGAAGAATCTAAATATTTCTTACTTCAGCTATCACATCTTGCAAGTCATAGACATATCTCCAATCAAAAAAAGACACATTTCCTTGGGTGTATTTTTTATCTTCAAAGCGTACCACAGTCTCTATGACAGGCATTTTTGCCATTGGGATGAAGAGACCAAGAGCTCTTGTAGTCAAAGGTAATTATCTCCTCCTGTCACCCACAATGGATGCCTGCTAATGAGATCTGGACACGTGATTGGTTGCCCGCAGGTCTGCGGAGACGCTCGGCTCTTTTGGTTTTGACAGCAGAGCCTCAATCTATGCAAATGTCAGCCAAAATGGGACCATCACCGATATGGTGTGTGTGTGTGTGTGTGTGTGTGCGTGTGTGTGTGTGTGTGTGTGTGTGTGTGTGTGTGTGTATGTGTTTGATTGAGATTGTGTATATATGTCTCTTGTATGCATTTATTTTCAAATACTTTCAATAGAGGTAATAGTAGAAAGAAAGAAAGAAAAATAATGAGTATGATTTTCAAAGTTGTATCCTATTAGCAGCTTTGACATTAAGCTAACTCAAGTAGAACTCTACAAAGACACCTTTTTTTTTACTTTGCCTGTTGTTACTGCCTTGAGGCCTAAAATGAAACCCAATATAATTTTGTTCTTGATTTATTTTGGACAAAAGCAATGATTTAACTGTCTACTGTATTTAACGAAGTAGAGTTCAATGGTGGACTTAGGAACAGCCATATTTGTCCACGTTTATTTCACTTTTGCTTATCCCGATTTAATCGGTGACAGAAGTTGTGGAAGAGGTAGTTCTCTTTGTGTCTCCAGAAAAGAATCTGTTGCAATACTTCATAGGTACAACAGCTGGCTGGATTCAATGAAAGCTAAGATCTGTGTGTGCTTTGTTAAACCGATGACATGGGATTGCTGCCCTTGTGTTACAGTAGTATCCCAGGAGAACAAGTTACTTCTAAAATCACCAATAACTTTGGCTCTTTGTATTTATTGGCATTGGAGAGAGCCTCCATCATCTCTAGCTCTATCTTCTATAGGTTTTTTTCTCGAGAGATGAGTTTTTCTTAATGATCAAATATTTGATTAGCTCCAACTGAACTGTACAAACAAGCCATGGTTCCCAACTACAGTAACCTCAAATACCTGCATTTAGAGACATTTTGCAAGCACAGATTGGTATTTCTGCTTGAATCTACAGTGTAGAGCTGACGTTCACAATCTTGTATCACATGGTGTCGTCCTGGTCTGTGGGTGGAGGGTTTGGGTAGGATGAAGTCACAGGGGAGGTCAGAGGCTGCAGAGAAGAGGCTTTTAACACAGAAAACTTTCAATTAGACTGCTAGCAACAAAACAAAAATACTTTCCAAAATATCTGGAAAATGTTAATGTTACAACCATTAAAGTTAATGCACCACTAGAAACAACACGACAGCATGCATATTCAGATCAAATTAGCATTATTTATTGATTTAATTAGCCTGTATCTGCATTTTAAGCTATCTGTTATAATTAAAGTGGCATCATGACGAATGCAGAGTGCTGTGAACATTGGCAGAAATATTTAATGGATTATTTGGCAAGTAAGAAATGTTTTTCTATCCTTTAGAAATAAATCAAGTTTTGGCAAATAAGGCTGCTAGAGATTTCCAAATGTGAAATGTATTATTTATTGCTTTCATACTCTTCATACTTTAACTGTGTACCTTTGGGTATTTTTCCTGTTGGTCAGGTCAAAATGTTTTTATTTGAATACATCCCTTTGCCCTCCAGTCAAAATTATGAAATGGACAGTTCACCCTAAAATCAGGAACACATGCATCTACTCATGGACGATAGGGTTTTGCTCATGACACTGTAAGATGTAAACATGAAGGACTTCCTGCTTGGCTTAGCAGTAATGCTAGCTAGCTAAGCAGATGAAGTTTAGGTGAAAGAAAAGATGTCCTACATGAAAATGCTTAGAACAATGTTTGTGGACTATCTTGAGTAACAAGGGCATTATTTCTGGAAAGACACATTGCTGTTGAGTTTTCAAATTTATTTTGTTGCCACTTTGTGCACCAATTAGTTCCATTATATCAGGAAGAAGGCCACACCTCTACAGTCTTTATCTCAAAACACCTAGATTGATATACAGTAAAGCAATCCAGGTAAGAGAACATGTATGTATTTATTAAATTGGGTAATACGTTTAATAATAAATAGATTTATTGAACAAAAAAGAAAATTAATTAATTTCCATGTACATATATACAACATTACATTACATGTCATGCCACTGATGCTTTTATCCAAATCGACTTTGTACAGTCGATAGTGTTTCAAACTCTTTAAGTTGTGTGTGTGTAGGAATTATTAGCAAAAGAACATCACTTGCTTTACTCAAACTCCTCAAGAAAGCAGAGTAACTCACATGCTTTAATATAACCGGCACAACATGTTCCTAGAGAGCCCTTTTACACCAAGTTGTGGTAATATGGAATTTTGTTGTTGTTTTAACAACCTTCAGTAAACCAACAGTGACATTTGGATGTTTGTTTAATATGAATTCCTGACAACTTGTCAGCTTCAAAATGACACAGGCTCTGTCTGAGTCTGGCATTTTCTCTCACCCTGTGGTTTGCTCTGCAGAGCTTAATAAGGAATTCAAATTTGGCTTTGTCTTCCATGTCAACTTTATTCTTCAGGGTTGAAAACAAGTAGGCCTAGTATTAAAATGAAAGTATCAACTGTCAAATAAGAGTTCTGGGTAAAACACGGGAAACATATATCTGTACATAAAGAATGTATGCCTAGGCTATAAATATGTATTCTTTAAAGAACACGTTATGTACTTCATGTGGAATAAGTATGGACCTGATTTAGCATAGAACATTTTAAGATATAACTCTTAATCTTTAAAAAAGTACAACTCGCAAAGAGGGAGAGGAGGCAGTGACTTGGCCTTTTTTGGATTTTTGTTAAACCATTCAAATTAAACTTAAATTCATTTTAACTTCTCAAGTAACATTATTAACTTACACATTCCTTATTTTTAACCTGTTAGGTTCATTTGGAATACTAGTTAGCCTACAGAAATGACCTTTTGTTTTTGTATAAATCATATATTTTACAATTTGAGTTGAATGACTACTGTATGAATGCTAGTGCTTATATCGAGATTAAGACATTTGACGTGAGTAGTATTGATATCTATCTATCAATCATACGTATGACTATCTTTGTATAAGTGATGGTAGAAATACTAAAATACCTTTTGTTGTTGACTCAAGTGACTACAGATGGGGTCCAAGAGTAGCAAGCTGCATGAATGTGTGAAAGCAAATGATTTCTTAATGCTCTTAATGTTTTCATTTTTGTAAAGCACTTTGAAGCACTTTGAATTGTGTTGAAAGGTGCTATAGCCTATAAATAAACTTGCCTTGCCTTGCCTTTGACCGGATGTTGATAGTGTATGTATGTTATACGGAAGTGATGCGGCTTTTACTGTTCTACGTAGCTCCAAGTAATGTATTGCCTTAATATAAAATCCATGAATGTAGTCGCTCAATTTGAACAAAATTGCCAAAATAGACATGTTACAATCTGTTTGACATTCAGCTATTTAACGCGACAGGATGTAATTTAGTTGATACAATGGCAGTTCCGCATTAATAATCCGTTTTAACCTCAGCTGACGACACAGCCGTTGCCGACATGCTCCTTATTCAGTAAACATAAGCTGTCAAAAACTAGATACCATACATACTTCGATAAATCCACCATTATATTCCAGTTATATGGTTTATTATGACGTGCGCTCAGTAAGTAAATGCATTGTCCGACTGTCCTGGAAGGCATCACAAGGTAAACGGCAGGAATGTTGTTGTGTTGTTGAAATGTCCTGTTAAAGAAAGAAGAGGATTAAACCTTCCTCATGAATGGATATATCGACCTACGTTTACCGTAATTTAATTGTGTTTTCCCGTGCTCTTGACTGCACGGTTTGGCTAAGCTAGCTACGTAATCTAATGTTTGTGTTTTGACAGCTCAGCTTGTCTGTAGGCTAGCTAGCTAGCTAACGTTTCCTAGCTAGCTAGCTAACTAATACCAGCAGTTTAAAAATAACAACTCAAACTGTGGGAAGCAGCTCATCTCTCCTTCTAATGTTACCTTAGGGATATTCATTTCAGTGTTTTTTCTGAATGATGTGCTTCAGAAAGCAACAGTTTATACGTGGTAACGATAGTTCCTCATACTGTATTGTACCTCAAATAGGAAATGTCTTTAGAGTTACCAAGGCTTAAGGACAATTTGGATAAACATTTCTAAATGTGCACAGTTGGCGGTAGGTAGTTTTAGCTAGTTAAGTGGTTCACAAGAAGAATAAATTACATTTTTAAGCCGTACCTGACGGTAAATGGTGAACAACAAAGCCATTTCTCAGTAGTATTGATTAAGCAAACTTAATATCGACCAACCCAAAATACTTGGTGTAACATTAGAACTGTTTTAATTTCAATGCTCATAAAAGCATTCATGCTAAAGATATAACTTATTTGCAAACATTTATTATGTAGAAAGTGTTGGCTCAGTATTTTTAAGAACAGTCTATCCACTTTTGTTCAGTTCTGATTCCTTTTGAAGTAGGGATAACTGCTTTCCAAATGTAACTGAAGCGATACTAAACACATTTATAGCATGGGTGTCCGACTCAATACCTCGAGTTTCCAGTTTGACCTGATAAATGTGCTCTCATGTCCTTTTAAGCAGACATCCCTGCCTATCATGAGGACAGGTCATTGATAAATAAAATAGGCATTATTTTAGCTGGAGCTTACTTTTGATGACATGGTTGCTGTGGCAGCTGTAGAGAGGGAGTGTCACCATTTATTGCACTATTGCCAGGCGTTTGACATGACAGTAGGACGCAATGTGCCTGTCGATGAATAAGCTTTACTTTCACTCTCCATGAGCTTTTATCCTCTGAAATTGTTATCTGTAAGTGCCCAAAGCCCAAAATGGGTCTGTTGGTTTACATTAGTTTGAGGTTGTTCTATGTTTTGTAATGCTTCCATTAATGGTTAGCTATTTAGGGGTTTTAGCCTTAGGTGTGGCAAACATTCTTCCATTGTTCTATTCTTCTATTTTGTAAAAAAAGTTAGGAATAAGCATTCAGAATCAATAAGCATTGTGCTCTGTGGTACCTAGGACCTGTTGTCTTTGTGTTCTTCTAACTTGTGTTTGTTTCTGCCTAACCCACAGGTCATGCATGCAGCCGGACCCCTAGCCTGCGCTTTGTACACCCCCTTGAGCCAGTGTCCTTCCAGTAGGTGGAGGCTCTTCCTCCCCTAGGCTCCGTTTCTACTCACGGCCCCCTTCAACCCCAGAGTTCCCTATGTTAACCCTCATGAGCATGTTTTACTATATTTGTCTGCGGCGCCGCTCCAGGAGTGGGACTCGAGGGGAGGCTCTGACCAGTCGGCGGGCCGTGGAGTCGGGCCAGCGGGCGGTGTTGCCGGTCAGTGTTGAGGTGGATCAGTATGCCAAGGAGGTTCTGGACTTCAGCTCCCACTATGGCAGTGAGAATAGCATGTCGTACACCATGTGGAACCTGGCCGGGGTCCCCAACGTCTACCCCAGCTCAGGGGACTTCACTCAGACGGCTGTATTCAGAGCCTATGGGAAGTGGTGGGAACAATGTGCCAGTGCTCCACCACCTTTTCGCCGCACACCCAAAGGTTTCCACAGCCAGGATTATATTGAACTGGGCTTCGAGGAGCCTGTCTACCCTACAGCAGTGGATGTGCTTGAGACTTATTACCCTGGAGCCATCGTCCAAATTATGGCCTGCTCTCACAACCCCTTCTCCCAGAATCCACCTACTGATGTCAGGTAAAGAGGAAACCATCAGTATCAGTGCTGCAATAACATGTTAAATCAAAGTTCATGTATTGCTATTCTACAACACACAGTTGCACAATGAAATGAAGTAGTCTGTAGTTGATTAACACTTCTAAAAAAGACATTCCAGCAGGTAAGCACAACTTTGAAGTGAGAGCTAGTCTTCTCGTTTCATGAATTTACAATGGAGACATTTCTAGCCTTATTTGAATAATAATAATTATTTATTACTTGCATTGTTATGCTCGTACACATTGATACCTGACATTTGTATTCTTTATCAAATTAGCTTTACTTCATTATTTTCCTTTGTTTGTTATAGGACATTGTGTTGTTATGGAAAGTGCTCTTTAAATAATGTTTATGGCTACCTTAGGAATTTGGTTCACCTCTAGCAGTGTCTATCTGACAGTGAAACCAAGAGGCACAATTGTAAGCCTGAAGTTTCAGTAAAAACTGTATTATTTGACCGGGGTTTCTTTTCAATTATTAAATCAATAATTAGATGCATATGAATTTGGTTTTTGGTGACCCTCTGAGGTTCTGTGGAAAAATTACCAGGTAAAGAAAGTAGTAACTTTTGTGCAACCAACCTCATCAAATCAGTATTGGCTACAAACCAGCAGCGACATTTAGAAGCCAACTTTTATTACATTGGCAGAGACGCACTGCCTTGAGGTGTGTATTCTGGCACAGCAGTTGAATGATAAATTCATTCCCATTTCTTTATTTGTTATTTGTTGAATTATACCACATCTCTGTATTCCACAATCCACATCTAATAATGGGTTTAAGTGACTAAGTTATATACATTTTAGCTATATTTTTTCCAAGCAAATTTTGTCAAGGTAGAGAAAGATTTATTTATATTTTAATATGTTTTTTGAACATGTATTAAATGAATTGTCTCTAAACTCTTCTCTCTTTTTAGCATTCAGCATACGATAATCATTTTTGATAAATGTATTTTTGAAACATTGCTCCTGATTGTAGCACCATGACAGCATTTGGAGCACTGAGTAGAATTACAAGGTCATTCTCCGACATAGACGTTTTTTTAGAGAGCTACAGTAGTTCAACACTGACCATTGATTTCCCTTTACCAGTCGGAAACCGGCAATCCGTGAAGCTTTTATGAATAATAGTAATTATGATAATACTTTTTATTTGTATTACACCTATCAAAACCAGTCTTACAACTAACACAAAAAACACAATCAAAGACACAATAATACTGGAAAAAGAAAGAAAGCAATGAATTTATTTTTTTGAATTGTTCTTTATCATCAACATAGAGTATAATAATAATAATAATAATTTCGATTTTTATAGCGCCTTTCGAGAAACCCAAGGACGCTTTACAATGGGAGATAAAATAACACAAAAAAAAAAACAATTAGTAAAACAATCTGGAAAGAATGGAGTTATTTAAAGGAAGATCGAGCTGTAGCAGCAGGAGTACATCGACAGCCAGGTACCCAACAGCAATCACTGATTTATATTTTAGGGCTAAGCCAGAAAGGGCTTTAAATAATTAAGTTAAATCTTAAAATCAATACTAAAACAAATAGACAGCCAGTGTACGGTCATTACAATTGGAGTAATGTGAGGAGGCTTGCTGCCGCATTTTGCACACATTGTCTTTTAAGTCTATTAATTGGTTTCTGATTGTTGTACTCGTTAAAAGACCATTACAATACTCCAACTGTGAGGAAATAGAAGCATGAATGATGGTTTGATCGTCATTAAAACACAGCTGATTTATGAGATGGTATTCATGACTGGATAAACCTGTGAGTGGCTCTCTTAAAAGGTGAGGTTGGTGTCTAAAAGCACTTCCAGGTTCCTGACATTTGTTTCAATATTCATTCTTAAGGGACCAAGAGAAGACTGGATACTAGGAAGCAGATTGGCAAAATCTCAGACTAGAGTGACATGCTAATTTTCAGGGGGGGAAACATTTAATCCACTTGGCTTTACAGTACAACTCTCTTTTTCCAGATGGGAGGTGCTGTGGTCAGGGGAGCCCACCAAGGTGCTGACCCCCCAGGCCCGCCAGTTTTCCCCCAGCATCAAGCACATCAACTTCCCCACCAACCTGCTGCGAATAGAGGTCAACAGCTCTCTGCTGGACTACTACACGGAGCTGGACGCTGTCATCCTGCGGGGGGTGAAAGAGAGGCCCATGCTGGCCCGCTATAAGATGCCCATCATCGATATTAACGACCTGAGTGACAGCGAGGAGGAGCTGGGAGGTCCATTCAGACAAGGAGGGGAGGCCAATAGGACAGGCAACGGCTACTTTGACAAACTGCCTTATGAGGTGATCCCAGACTTTACAGATATAGTATCAGACTCAGACAATACTTTACTTTTCCCTTTGGAAATTAGGTTTTGTGCCATTCCATTTAGAATGAGTAAAATGAAAAATAAAATACTAAATATTAATATAAACATAGGAAGTAAAGGTAAGAATGTGCAATCAAAAGATAACATAAAGTGAAATAAAAATATGTATATACACATTATAAAATAAAGTAAAATGTCCAATTAAACATGAAATAAAATTGAATAAAAAAAATTATATTAACATCAGAAGTATATCATTTTTTGAAGTTGCAGTTCCGAATAGATTCTCAAGCTCGTGTAAGGGATTAGTAATGGGTTTTTTTTCTTCACAAAAGGCTTATTTAGGTTTTTTTTACCAATAAATATTCGGTTATGATGTGCCTCCATAGATAATTTTGCTTTAATTGATGTCAAACCATTCTACTGTCACCCACATTAATAATAGTGGTTGTCATTAAAAGTGCCCTTTGGAGTGTTGTGTCAAACATCAGTTTCCTTGAGCTGGAACGAACGTGTTCAATGCTTATCCTTCCTCATAAATCGTTTGCAAAGCAGCTTTTGGCTCTGCATTGTATACATCCATGTTGACCAGATTGCAATCTTCTTCTTTACATCCTTTGTTGGTGCCTTGCAGCATTTCTTTGCATGTTACTGCCACCTATGGATCAAAGGAATAGTGTCAAACGATGGCAGGGTACTGTATAACATTACCTGCACGGCGTTAGTTTCAGCCATAAAACCCAAGATCATTAGCAACAGCAAGCCCTACAATCATTATACCTGCGCCGGAGTGCACATGTACACCATAATAACCAGTATTCCAAGAGAACACGTGGATTTTGTAGCTCGGACCTGTTGAAACTTGATATCGTAAGCAATCATGGACTCAGTCATTTCCATGCCAGGCACACATATCATGTTGTCTCAAACGAGCTTCAAAACACCGGCAGCTCTCTTGATATTCCTTCTCTTATCTCCTCTCCAAACCGCTGCCATTAACAGCAGTCTTCACAACCGCCGTGTGTTTGTTTCAGAAACACAATATAGCTATTATCTGTCAGCTGATACTCGCTTGAACACCGTGTATTGTTAAATCACTGCAACACACACTCGCACAATCCTTCTTTCTCTTTGAGAGGGAACACGAACACGGTGCAAAACAAACCGGCTCACCTCTCCACTGATCCTGCTATCAGTGCTTTGTGACCCAGATAAACACTATTTGACATTCTCTAGACTTCTCTGTTATTCTCTACTAGGTTCTACCACTCTTTGGTTTGTGCTGTGTTCTCCTAACAGACATAACAGTCTTATGTTTTGTCTCTCCTGTCTCTTTTTTTTTGCCTTTTCTTTCCATAACCTTATCCTCTTTCTCCCCATCTTCCATCCACAGCTCATCCAGCTGATTCTGAGCCACCTGACCCTGCCGGACCTCTGCCGTCTGGCCCAGAGCTGTAAGCTGCTGCACCAGCACTGCTGCGACCCACTGCAGTACACCCAGCTGAGCCTGCAGCCCTACTGGGGCCGGCTGAGTGACGCCTCCCTGGGACACCTGCAGAGCCGCTGCACTCTCCTCCAGAGGCTCAACCTGTCCTGGATCGGCAACCGCGGAGCTCTCACCCTGACCGGCTTCAGCAGGTCAGACTGTCAGCACACCGCACATGTTAAAAAACAGGCAGATGACCTTGGGAAACTAACAAATACTCAAGTGTTTTTTTTCTGAGGGAGGGACATGCTGAGACAAAGACAATGGATTGAAAGTTAGTTTCTATGTCTATAAATGATGGGGTATACACATCCTTCTAATGGGTTATCTGCTTATAAAACTGTCTAATGATACAATAATGTTTTGTGACAATGATCATAAAACATTATCAAACATTGAATGACTTTTAGGCCTAATTTAATTACACGGATCAAATTGTGCTATAGTTCCCATAGATTGTAATACATAATCATTGTTTCATATGCACTTTGATTACTGTTATAATACTACTACTTATAATCACATTACAATGCATTATAAAGTGAGAGAAGTACTACAATTATTGAGATATAGGCGGAAATAATACATTACAAGCGGGTTGAAGTCTCGCTTGTTTATTTGGTCCTTTTTTTGCTTTTAATAAATAAAGAAATACATTGTATTCAATCTTTGCAAGAGCAGCACACAAAGTCAAACTAGTTTAATATCTACAAGTCATAACAGAAATGTAGTACTTCAAATGTACACAACCTTTTAATGATGAACAACTGAATGATGCACGCACATTTACATTTCACTAATGTAATGTTTCCCAAAAAATACTCACTCAAAAAATACTCCATTGACTCAACATTTGATGAAACCTGAAACTATTTAAACTTAACTGTAGTTATACATTTCACTTTTATGTGAACATTAATCAAAAGTGACTGAAAAGTGAAAAAAGGGTTATACTACATCCTGGCAACAAAAAGATATGTGAGTCACCAGCATATATAGAGTATTATAATGCTTGACCTTATGCGTAAATATAAATTGCTTTCTAATGTGTTATAACTATAATTATACAGATTATAGCACATTATTAGTATTCTTACAATGACTTATAGACATGTGCATCATAGAAAGTTTTACCAAGCAATAATGACAAAAAGAAAATAAGATATTATGTAAAAGTCATATTGTCTAAAGTAGGGACATGTGGACTAGTATGTTGCTAATGAATGTATTCATCTCCTGATTTCCCCTGTACATCTATTCCCCCCCTCAGCTTCATGAAGGCCTGTGGTCAGAGCCTGGGCTCCCTGGAGCTGTCGTGCTGCCACTTCCTGAACGAGCCCTGCCTGGAGGTCATCTCTCAGACGTGTCCTGGGCTGCAGGAGCTCAACCTGTCCTCCTGCGACCGCCTCCACCCGCAGGCCTTCACACACATCTCCAAACTGACACGCCTCCGCAGGCTGGTGCTCTACCGGACCAAGATAGAGGTAGGCACGGTCAACAATGTATCTGGGAAACCTCTATCAAAGTGACATTTTAACATCATTATCCAAATACAGCAGGTAGACTGTAGGATAGTTAATGATATGTTTGTATTCTAAATGGTTTCCCTGTTTGTAATATGCAGGTTGCTTGGTTACCGTTTCTTATTTTGTTAGTCATTTTCCAGTATTGCCTAATATAGAGAAGATATCACGCTAGGAAGATTAATGAGAGGTCAAGAAAATCGTTGAATGTTCTGGGAAACTTGTAGAATTTTCGGAATTTTGCGAACATTATAACATAATATCTCATCCGCATTGTCTTAAAATGAAGCAGTTCACCGTTTATTCTTGAGCATGGAAAGAGTAACTGACATACGTTGTTTTATGAAAATAGGCAGACCTCCTTTGCGGATGCCGTTTGGTTGAAAGCACTAGATTGAAAGTTTTTAATGTTGTATTTTACAATCTCTTTTTCTAATGTAGCAATTTATGTTCATACAGTACGTTTCCAGGTGTTCTGTCACCACTATTTAAGTGGCAAGATCACAAGGAGCCAAAAGCAACAAAAGTCAGTATTAAAGATTGGATGCTAGGCAAATTAGCATACAGATAGAAACATCACATTGGTATGCTAATTATAAGGCAGAACAAGTTGAATACTCACATTACCAACAGCGAAAACACTGACATGCTTGGACGTCAACATGTCTGCTTGACAGTAACATGAGCATCTTAGCTTTTTTATTGTCAACAAAAAGGGTTTGCTGCAGTATTAATCATCATCGTCCTTTTCTGCAGACATCTACAAAGCAAATCTTTCTAGAATTGCTTGAAAAGATGATTGTGTCTTCATCTGTGACTGTTGGAAACAAATCAGTATATAAGTTTAGCCGTTTCTGTTGGGTATCTTGCCGTATTTCCAATGTATGAGAAAAGTGTTGTATGACCACAGTACAAAACAGAAGTATTAACTAGTCTTAACTGACTAGTCTCTAACCTTTTAAGCTTGTAGCCATTTACAGCCAAGACCTAGCTACTCACAGGTTGTATACTGTTGGTCTATGAGCTCTGAACTGTTTAACCTAAATTATGATAATTCCCTTTTTCAGATTGTCTCGTTTTGATCATTTCTGAAGGGCCTGAAGATTTAAAAAACAAACCAAGATTTAATTTTAAAAGCTCATTCTTTAAACCAGGCTCTAGTATTCACTTCTCTACAATAACAGCGAGCTAGACAGCTTTCTGAAGTTAGAATATTCTTGTTTATCATGATATTAGAAATTCACTAATATCAACTTATTGTCAGTGTTTCTAACTTTTTTTCAATAAAATCCTATATTATTCCATCCTTAAGTTTAAGTAAATGTTAGACTTTCACAAGACTTTTAGAAGACTTTCACAATGTCCTAATGTTGGACAAGCTGTTTATTTGGTGGCACATGCTTTACATTTTGCGTAGCTCATTTTGTATTATTATCTTTTGAGATGAACTAAGTAAAGTCTGAGCTCAGGGGGTGTTGCAGACACGTACTGCATGTCAGGTTCAGGCCTGTCTGACGTGTAAAACGGCTGTATTGTGTTCCCCCTCAGCGTTTTCTCCAGTGTTTGTCATGTTTCAGATTGTGGGCAGTAGGCAGTGTAGAGTTCCTGCGGTGGAGCCAGGCAGCGTGCTGCAGGTTGTTTTCACCCAGCGGGCAGACAGAGCAGGCTGTGTGTCTGTTTGAGGGCCTGACATCTCAGCTGTCATTACCCTGTCACTGCTCTAATTAAATGGCTAGCTCGGCGGAGAGAGGCGTTTATAAAGAAGCCAGCGACAGGCTGCAGCACACGCACCAAACACACACACACACAAAAGGCTTTCACTTCCATGTCTGACACCTTCTCCTGCCCTGAGGTACACAGTGTTGGCAGTTGCAGTGTTGAATTCCCATATCTCTATCCAAGCTGCAGCGCCACTGGAGAGGTCTGTGTCCTCACTGTGCTTGACTTTGTGAGGTGAAAACTAGCTGTTGCGTCCTATTAAATTCCCTTAGATACAATAAGCGTTGCCTGAGTGCCCGCGGCAGCAGACAGGAAATCACTTAGGAGGAACTTTTGGTGACATGACTAGACATGGTAGTGTAAATTAAAGGTATATTGTTATTTTTAATGTATACCTTGTAGATTTAGACTGGGGTAAGTTTGGGGTTTAGTTTGATGATGAACATGTGACTCCAATACTGTTCCGTTATCACTCCCAGCTCGTCAAATACAGCAGCTCGCTCAGTGGCCTTGTGCGTCAAACTATGACGCTCCACATACCTCTCTCGCATCTGTTTTTTTTATTTTAAGGCTTTGACTTGTGGGCCTTTTTAATAACTAATGACTTTTTTCCAAGATGGATTATGATGGATGGGTCAATCAAACACAGCACCTTCTTACAGGAGGCCGCTGTTACTGTCCGGAGTGAAAGTAAAACTCAACGTTGACTTATTTTAACTTTGCTTAACGTATTTACGTGCTTGAATATGTCACATACTGTACATAACGTAGCCCTCTTAACTAGCTTAGTTACTAACTAACTTCTTAACTTAAGTTACGTAACAAACTTAACAATTATCTTTTCCAACACTTAAACAAGTGATTTGTTCCCTGAAACTAACCCAAAAAAATCACACTTAACCTGCATAGCATTTGTAATCTACTTAAAATATGTTACTTAAAGGGGCCCTATTGTGCTTTTTGTGGGTTTCCCTTTCCTGTAGTGTGTTATATAGGTTTTTGTGTAAAATCGCCTGAAAGGCCTCCATTCGACTCTTATGTTTACTTCCGTAACATAGTGGCATCACTATGTTTCACTACCGCTTCTATTGGCTAGCAATCAAACATATTACGTACGTGATTTGCTAAGGGGTGGGACATCTCTAAGCAGTTAACCAATCAACACAGAGCTGGTCAGCTAACCAATCAGAGCAGACTGGGCTCTGGTTTCAGACAGAGGGTGAAAAGAGGTGCTGCAGCACAGGCAGTATGAGAACAATAAAGAGCTTTTTGAACATTAAAGCATGGAGACATGTCACAGTCGAGGCACTAAATACAAATATGAACCTGAAACTGTGCATAATAGGGCCCCTTTAAGTTGTGTAACGTTAGCCATGAGTCTTGGACGACATACCTGCAGTGAAACATTTTTGATTTAAGAGGAACAAAGGGTGTAAAAGTGTTCTGACCAAGTATCCTTGTATGAGAAGTTGTAATGGAGAATGTGTTGCCAGTTTGTTCTGTGTTGTTCTATTGCTTCCTGATGTGTTGTGAATTCCTGATTGCAAGCTATAGGTTCTGAGATGTGTACCAAACTGGAATGGATTAATTTTGTTATGTACGTAATATTGCTAATAAAATAACAACTCTACATCAGTAACATCTTTCTCTTTGCAGCAAACGGCTATTCTGAGCGTCCTGACTTTCTGCATAGAGCTGAGACACCTCAACCTAGGGAGCTGTGTGAGGGTAAGAATGTACACACACTCAGAAACCCACAGGGAGAAGTCCAAATAAAGCAGTCTGTTAATTACACAACACACCATGTGGCCTCGTTGGATAGCAGCTTGTCCAAAAGATGGCAGACACATCAGTACTGAGCAATAATTGAGATGCTAACAATTTTGGTTGGGTGCAAAATAGACAAAGCAATGGCAATTAACACTATTTAAGTGCAGCCTTCAGTCCATCCTTGACTGGAAATTTTACTTAGACCTCCCTTAAATGTTTACTAATTAAACATAACTTATTAAAGTAATTGCTTAACTAATTAAATTCAAACATTAGTTAAATGTACCCACATACTGGAAAACAATACCAGTTATTATTTACAGAAATGTACAGAAATAATGTAGCTAAATCAATAGCAATTTGTCGAAGGCGACAACCATCAATTGGTTAGCTTAGCCTAAAGACTGCAATCTGGGAATAAATTAGCCTGAACCTCTCCAAAGATGACAACATCTGCCTACCAGCTCCTCTGAAGCTCACTAAGCAAAATATATGTATAAGCTCCAAAAAAACTGAAGTGTAAGACAAACATCAATTTGCAGTGTTTACTCTTCTATGGTTGTAAAATTAAACAAACTGGATTGTTAGAATTTTAGGGGCGCTGGTAGGTGTTTTGTTGGTAATATTTTGTTCTTCTGGGACATAGACAGGCTAGCTGATTACAGCCTATATGCTAAGCTAAGTTTATAGGCTGGTGGCTGTGGCCTTATGTTTTCCAAGACGAGTACTGTATGAGAGTAGTCTTCTCATCTTATTCTTTGCCAGAAAGCTAATATTGCAAAACTATTTCTTAAATTATGTTATGAAGACGTCCACCGGCACACACGATGCGGTATTCATACATATGTGTATGTTGACACTAATATACTGCATTTTTTTTGTTTCATATATTCATAAGATTAATGGGTAAGACATTTTAGTAAATGTTCCGTTTATCATGCTTATAAAACATATTTTCCGTATTTACTGACAGACTTATTTACCAACTCACCTGACATTTGACTGACTCACGCATCTACTTTGTAAACAGCTGATTTGTCATCCAAGTTCTGCATACTAAAGAACAATTATGATAAAGCAAATGAGAAAAGGTGAACGGAATGTCACATTTTGAGTACAGTTTCTACTTGTGATATACCTTAACGCTAACGTGTCATCATTAGTGAATAAGCTTTGCAACTTTTGGCAATGAAAATACAAAATGAAAGCAACTCTTTTAGCCAAAAGTTGAAATCTCTCTCCACTTGCAGGCTGTCATGACTATGGGTAAAGTTCCTGCACTGGCAGTTCAATTGCATATCTTTGCTTTCATCTTGTGATGAAAGGATGAAATATGACCAACATTAACTGACAACAAAGATAACAATAATAGCTTTGCCAACACAAATCAGTTCTTCTTTCTGGGCAAGGTGTTCTCTGTTAGTCCTTTGTTCTCTCTTGAGAACATCTGATTGTTTTCTTTAAAACAGCATATGCAGCTAATCCGTTTTTTTTTTAATGGTTTTCAACGTTTGCTCAAAATGTAAAAGACAACTGGAAGATACTGACTCAATCATAACTCCATCCCATTTCTCACTTCTGTCCAACATCCTTAGTGACACAATGTTCTTGTCCTGTACCCAACTCTCTCTCTGTTGTAGCTGACAGGGATCCAGCAGGCGTGTCTTAGCTGTTTCATTCGCGCTTGTCATTGTGTGACTGTCTCTCATGCCAATCATTTTGGAATGCTAACTTCAGGAATACTTGCTAACGGCATATGACTGAAGGTTTCCAGGTGGAACTAATTTTTTCGTAACTTTGGTTCAGCATTGGGTGTATCAATCTACACAAATGCATAAACTGTTACGGCCCTAGTTCACGAATCATATCCTCTGAATCAATTACAACATTTGAGGAGGTTGCTGCAGAGTTCCATATTTTGAGGGTCCGTTTTTACGCATCAGAGAGTTGCCCTGCAAACGGCAGTCAGTAGGGGCTTGAACTGGGAATCGTAGGGTCCCCGACCAGACCTAAAATATGGAGTGTGGACTACTTGGAGAGGTCCCAGTTCCCCTCCTGGGCTGCTCATAGTAATAGGTTTGGTAAATGCAGAGGTCAAATATCACTGTGTGTGCTGTGCTGTGTGCATGTGACACAAATAAAGAGGGTTTCATCCTCCGGTTCTAATTCAAATATTGCACGCTGTAGAGAGCGTTTATAGTTGTTAACGGCTGCCTGTTGCTCCTGCAGATCGATGACTATGACGTTGTGGCGAGCATGCTGGCTGCCCGCTGCTATTCACTCCGCTCTCTGGACCTGTGGCGCTGCAGGAACCTGACGGACCGAGGCCTGGCCGAGCTCGTGACCGGCTGCAGGTAAGCATTACACACTGTTTCAGTGCTGTAAACAACGAATGTCTTCTTGTCCAAACTGAGCAAAAAGAAAGAAATTAGGACCTGTATTCAGTGAACGTCTGAATGTGTGTGCCGAGTCACCCCAGTGCTGTCCTGCTCCCTCAGGATGCTGGAGGAGCTGGACCTGGGCTGGTGTCCCACCCTGCAGAGCAGCACCGGATGTTTCCAGCACCTCGCCCGCAACTTGCCCCGCCTGCGCAAACTCTTCCTCACCGCCAACCGCACCGTCTGCGACTCAGACGTAGAGGAGCTGGCGGCCAGCTGCCCCTCCCTGCAGCACCTTGACATACTGGGTAAGCTCTTGACTCACATATCTTTTCATTTAAAGGGGACCTATCATGCAAAATGCACTTTTGTCTTTTATACATGAATATGTGTCCCCGGTGTTCCAGGGAACTCACCAAGTGTCAGAAAACACAACCCTCTCTATTTTCCTCCATACCCAAATCTCTAAAAACGGGGCTGCAACGGATCTGATAAAAACTGATCCAGATTTGAACACTGTCCTGACGTCAGGACGGTGGCGCTACGGCTATTGGGGCAACTCTCCACCTATCAGGGGAATGTGGGGTTGGGCCATGGCTGGCCATTGCCGCTCGAAAGCGCTGGAGACGCTGTAGTACATATGCCAGGCCTGTAAGTGGCGCTGTAGTCTGCCACAAAAGCAGCGAAGAAGACTTCCCGCCCATAGTTACCATGGTTACCCTTCTGTTTATTCTCCGCTGTGGCTTTTTTTCTCCCTCCCCGAGGCAAGCGTTTGCTCCCGCTGCTTTAATTCAATGCAATCCCTCCCCGTCGAGGCAAGCACTGTAATTCTCTCCGGTTAGTCCACCAGCAGATGACAAACACCCACCTCTCCGCCTCTTCCAAGGAACGAGGGGACCGTGCGGCAGAGTTTCAGTTTCAGTTTCTTTCGCCGGTCAAGATGTCCGTTAAAGTTTAAATCTTCCGGACAAAATTAGAAAAGTGCCGGTCAAAGGTCTTCTTTGTTATTTATTGAGCTTTAAAACAAATGAATATCGACTCTATATAATAAAACACGGAGGACGGAGATCTTTTTTTCTCCCCCTCTTCTGACAGCCCAGCAGCTGATCAGAGCACGTCTCCCCTCTCCTGCAGGGGGGCGTGGTCAGCTGCAGCTCACAGAATCAGCCCCGTAGACAGCAAAAAGCAAATAGAGCGAAATGAGGCATGGCTAAAATGCATGATCTGTTTGGTATTTTGAAAACAGAAATGTATAAATATACCTTATATAGGTATGGCCCTACAATATATCATTTAAATATAGCATGATAGGTCCACTTTAATTTAAGCTAATTTTTTCTTGTAAACTTAATTTGAAGCAGAGGAATATTAAGTGTGGGATGTGGTGTAATGACCTCATGTTAACATTGTTGCTATTTTTTAACACGTGGACTTCATCATGACTTTGAACGTGTCAAAGGGGCACAGAACTATTTTTGCAATAGCACTTCATACGTAAATGTTACTGGATTTGTTTCCCCCTTGCCTTGAGTTGTTGTTGACCGCATTCATTAGTTTTTTGCACGGTCATAATAAAAGCATCACTTTACGTTGGACATGTCTGTGGTATATTTTGTACTTGAGAATCTTTGAAAAAGTGTTAATTGCAAACGGAGTCCCCCAAAATAATCTGCTTATTATTAATACTAATGAAATACTGCTCACATTCCAGTTTCATAAAGGGATGGGCTCGGCAGCACAGTTAGGCTAGCTATGCTAATGTTACGGCTGAGTGAGAATAAAAAAAACAAAAACTCAGTTTTTTATTCTAAAGTCTGATCTTTATTGTTTTCTCTTCTGTGTTTATGACTTAAGAACAGCTGGAAGAAAGATCATACCAAGAACATAAAGACTTCTTATTTTCATCTGTGAAAACAGGTGGGGAAAAAAACATTTCCCAGGTGAATGTGTTTGTTTGCGTTCATGTTTTCCTCCAGATTAGTTAACAAATATACACACACTCTAAACAAAGGTGTGTACACCTGGAAAAAAACAAAAAACGATTCACCTTCATAAAAGCACAGGAGAGAAAACAGACTTAAAAATCTGATTTAGAAGATGGATCACCAGATTTCTCACGTGCTTGTCAGAGATTCTGTACATATTGAGCATTTATTTAGTATTTACTTGCTTTATCTCTTGAATGTAATTCTCTGCTCAATACATGTTTTTGTTATGTTCTTCTAATATGACTGGTTTCAAATACAGGCACGCGGTTGGTGAGTCCCGCCTCGCTGAAGAAGCTCCTCCAGGCTTGTCCTCGGCTCCTCCTGCTGGACGTCTCCTTCTGTTCGCAGATAGACATGCGGGTGGTCCAGGAGCTCTCCGGCCTCTTCCCCAACGTGGCCATCAAGAAGAGCTTCACTCAGTGACCCACGCCGCGCCTCATTCTCCACAATCCAGAGGAAGTAAAGGAGGAGCGTTCTCTGAAGCAAACACTGCCCCAAAGTGAATAAGAGGCAGGTCAGATGCTGTCAGAGATGACTGACCTCTCTGCGTCTGACAAGATCTTCTGTTAGCGCTCGGTAAACAGAGCAGTTGTACCGGGTGAGGAGGTCCTTCAGATTAACTGGCTGTACGGAAACGACTTCTCACCCAACGTGAGGCTTTTTAGTTGTTATTTTTTTTGGACACTTGAAATCAGGGTTGTTGCAGTAAAGCTGCTTCTTCTTCCCAGAATCTGAATCACCACTTGCCAAGCAACAGAAGGCAAGGAAATATGCCTTGCTACCGGATTCAAAACATGTGTCGTCCCTTGAACATGTTGTTAAGACAACAACAAGGGACAATAAACAAAAAGTGTGAAACAAACCCTTATTGGAAACAGTTGGAAAGGCTGCAGTAAGATTTAGCAGTCTTAGTGTTAGATGGTAACCTACTTTAAGATCAGGGCTTTATAATGTGCAGTAATCATGCTGTTTGCTTTAATGCATCATTCTGCAGGCATCTGTCAAGCCACTTTGATTTAATTCTATTAGACGTGATGCTGTTGGTTCTAAGGTATCAGGAGCTTTACAGGTGAAACGCAGCCTTATTTCACATCGTTTGAATGGTGGAAACCTTAATGCAAGTATCACAAGTTATTTTTGTTGCTGCAGAATCACAAATATCTCATGTTGAAAAGTAACACACCGTCACCGACAACATGATTAATCAAAAACATGCATGAGAACTTGAAAAAAAGCAGTCAGCTAAATATTTATTTTATTTTAAACACACGCAGAAGAAAAAGAAAACACCCTTTGCAGGAAAAGACAGAGTGACAAAAGCATTGAACACAAATTCACAGTCCAAAACCAAAAGATATATGCTTACAAGGATATCAAATATAAAATAAACGAAATAAAACTAGCTGAGTAAGAACAAAGATCCGACCAGGCCAAAGTTATTGGATTAATAATTGTTTATGCTTAGGTCGAACAGATCATGCTTTGTGTTAGGTCATCATTTTGCCATTTTTAGGGGAATAAAGAGTTAGTTTTATCTTCTGATATTTCACTAATTCACTGGATTCCCAATGCTGTCATGATGCCGCTAGCTTCCTGTCGTCTCTCACACTCACTGCTGTCTGACTGCTGATGTATCGACCAACCAAAATGAAGCTCCAGGATGGAAGGAGCACTGTAGACTAAGTTGAGGATTTTATGTTAAACAGTGAAAGCACTCCAGTATTTTTCCTGAAACTCAGGGGTTATAATATTTTATTTGGTTTTAATTTGTTTTACACACATTTTTCTCTGAAAACCAGCACAACAGACATCTTAACAGACCGTAACGCCAGAGTTAGTCATCAGTGTTTCTCTTAAACAACAAACACACATGATGTAACTGAGTAACATGATATCTTATTTTGGGTTTGGAATGTCACAGTAATTGTATGATTGTGAGATATACTGCTGTCCCTGAGTATTTCATTTTTGTAATATATGAAGCCACAGTTGCAATGTGGCAGGCGTGCTTGAAAAGCAATTTATTATTTACTTTTTAAGTTGGAGTTTTCTTTTAAGCACATGCTTCTAGTCAATATGTGTGCCTTATGCTCCTGTTTGAATGTGGTGTGGTGTCCCTATGGTTACATTGTAATGAAACGCTTTGCTCTTATGCCCTTCAACCAAAGTAATGCGCAGAAAGCTGGTCTTTAATCCCACTACTGTATATATGACCAGTTTGAATGCCATATACTGTCATGGTTATTAATATGCAAAATAATGTTTATTTATACTTTCCTGTATTATAAAAGGTAATTTAAACATGTTATCCCTGTATACAAAAATACAGTGCTTTTTTTCGTTTTTCCTATAGTCAAGCTTACAAAAATCAGTTGTACCCCATTAGCCTAGCTTAGCATGAACACTCAAACATTGGAAGCGGAGGCAACCAAATTGTTAGCCTAGCACCGTCAAAAAAGGCTTTTCAACAAGACCAAAGTGGTCTTTTATCCTGTTTACAGAGAAATGCTAAAAGTTATGAATGGTTAGCCTAAGAGCATTATTTCTCAAAGTACTGTGGAAGTGACGGCATCACAGAACTATTTTTCTTAATATTGGGCCCGAGAACACAGAATTCTACAGTAATCAAAACACAAAGATATGTTAGTGACGAGGGCTGTACCAAATGCATCTTATTTTGGGGGGGTGGCAGGGAATTTGATAAACCTGAACTTTAAGCATTTTACATAAAACAGGGTTTTAAAGGCTAATTAAGATATTTTTTAAGTTAATAACTTTGGATGTCTGTATCCAGCCGCACAAATTAGGTCAAAGAGGCATCAATAAATGTATTGTTTCTAACCAGTAGAGAGACGTTTTTTCGCTAAGCTAGGCTAACCATCCTCCAGATTGATCATTCGTATTAATATCAATTTACCTACTTTAATTATGGCTTAGCTGTGCAACCCAAACATGCCGAAATGTCGCTTGCATTTATGTTGAAATGTATATATTTTTCAGTCTGAGTTGTGTATGAACAAAATGGGGATGATAATGACGACACACCAGCCCTCCCATTCTATTCATGCTTATATCGTTTCGGTAAGAAGAAATCACGAAGATGAAGATGGAAGCATGTTTCATATTATGGCTGGTTGAGTGGAAAGCCGAACATTACACATTTGCCTGTCCTTACAAAATCCATTGCAATTATATTCAATCTCAACAATATTTAATGATCTTTCCTTCACCTATAGCATTAGGAGTCCTGACAGTGTTTAGTGTACAGCCACTTTCAGCAGCAGCATTTATTAGTGCATACAGACTCTTTTTTCACTCTCAGATGGCCACTGTTTGACCAATGAAGAACTATGGTTCTAATACTCCCTTCTTAGTAGTGGGATGGCCCTGATTTTCTGTGATGAATATGCATCTCTCTTCTCCCACTGGTAGTGTGATGTTCCTTTGTGCCATTGGTTTGACGGACAGCGAAGCTCAATGTGCTGCATTGTGGAAGACACTGTTGTGTGAAAAGATTGTGCCTCTGTCATGATGAAACTGGGTGCTTGACTTTCACCAGATTTTAAATAAACTAAAAGAATGATGACTGATAAAGTGTGGCTCTTTTTAATTCCCACATGCAAAAAAACAACATAGTTAAGTATGTCGAAAATATGCAAAAAATTGACAGAGTATATGTCGAACATATGAAAATAACGACATAGAATAGTAAATCAAAAACATGGAAAAAGACGACATAGTATAGTCATAGATTGTAATCCTCTTGGCTCTGGCACCTCATAATGCACGTGCATGTGTGCACCTATCTCTATTCCAATGCATGTGTGTGTTTAAAATATATGAACATAGTAGAAAACTGAATTTCCCCCTTGGGGGATCAATAAAGGTTCATCTTAATAATCTTACTCTCAAATATCAGAAAAATGACAAATACGTCAAGTTTAGTGTCCTGAAAATAGCAGAAAAAAAGACACTACAGTATATCCAAAATATGAAAAAAGCGCATATTTGTCCACATACTAAACTGTCTTTTTTTTGTTCCTTTTTTCAACATACTATACTTTTTAGTTCTTTGCAATTTTCGACATTCTATACTATGTCCTTTTTTTTGGCATATTTTTGAAAAACTATAGAATGTATTGTTACTCATATCTACGGCATTCTATAGAATGTCGTATTTTCTGATAATTTCGACAGACCATACTATGTTGTTTTTCTTTCTAAATCTTCAACATACTATGTTGATTTGTATTATATTTTCGACATACTATACTATAAGTCCTTTATTCGGATATTTTAGACATACTATGTCGTTTTTTTTGTTTTTTTTGACATACTATACTACAGTATGTTGTTTTTAAAGATATTTTAGAAGTACTATATTTTGACTTATAAATCAACATAATATAGTATTTTCGACTTATTTCGTTTTATCAGATATTTTATTTATTTATTTTCCTTTGTATTATTAATTTCATTTCTATTATACTAGTTATAATAACTTGTATGTATATAACAGATTTCAAAATACAGTTATAAAGTGCTTTACAAATTACACATTTAAACCACAACGAGAATGAAATGAAATAAAAGCAAAAAGCAAACACAACCAACCAGATGTCTGGAAATTAGATTCTGGAAAAGTATAGAATTTGGAAATGGAAATGTGTAGGAGCCCTGTAATGAGAAATGTGACAGTACAACAAAGTGTCTACATATCTGGAATTAACATGCTAATAACTTATTCCCTTTTCCCTTTCAGTGAACAGTAGACCATCACTGACAAAACAAAAGAAAATGTGCCACTGTGCCACGCTGAGGCTTCATAAGTGGAATCGTGTCATTGTGATTGGGGGAAAAGTAGAGTCGTCTGTTAAATCCACACCAACCAGAGAAGCCATTACTCAGGATGAGTGACTGGATAGTCGTGGCGGAATGATCCTTTTTTGCCTTAACCCTCTGCCATTTTACAGTCTATTAATACCACAGAGAGAAGTGACATTAGCTTGTCTTCTTAACGGCCTTTTAATGAATTGTTTATGCCTAGTTTAATGATGTATATTGTGGCCCTGTAATGTGCCCTAATGACGGAGAACGAGGCGGCCTCGGCTGAAGTATTAATTTGGACTGCTTCCCCAATGATTATTCCTCACCAACAACGCCACTGCTGTGTGCGTGTGAGTGTGGATACAAACGTGATTCATGGAGGCTTTCCGCTCTGCACAACTGCTTGATTCCTCGCTGTCACACTCTGATATATCCGGGGGGGGGATCCACAGCAATTAGTTCAGCTTTTTATTTGTCTTTCAAGAGATTACTGATGAATCTGTGGGGGGAATATATGGATGGAAATATATCTGAAGAATAAAACATGTTAACATGGGAAGGGTTAAGGGATTCGGCACAAGGTTGCTATATTTTTCGTTCTTTCCCTCTCTATCTAAAAACCACAAGTGCCACAAGGACATACCTTGACAAATATGGCAACCAGTGCATTTAAAGTGTCCTGTGCAGAGAGACCCGTGCTGTGGTCTGCCTCCTGTGAGCCGTCCTCAGACTGGGACTCGACAGGCCTCAGACCTGCCTGAGGGAGGCCTCAATCTGATACCCATCATTATGTGGCTTGGTGTACTTCTCCAGTTTCTCCACTTCGACTCCAATAATGAAGACATCCCTGTCAGTCGTCGCACTGCTGGGTGTCTGTAAAGCTTATTATTTATTTTTTGTCAGCGTTGAGTCCCTTAAACTTTAAGTTGCCGCAGAGATGGACGATGTTCTTTTAGCATAGTTGCAATCCATGACGGTTTTTCATTTGTAAACTTTGTGATACCTGAGTGTAATAACTGTAAATAAGCGACACCACAGACAATACGTAACCACGATCTAATGCTAGTGGTGCTCGTGTTTCTATAAATTAAGATTGGATGTCTCATAAAACTCAGCGAGTTTCAGCAAGTCTTTGCTCGTCCTTTTTGCTCAAAGCTATGCTGTGGTTTTTTTAAGTCAAAAGAGAGGAAGGAGAAAGTTTCCCATGATACACAAGAAATAATCATCCTGTGTCCCCACAAGCTTTATCCTATAGGGCCCCTTTAGGGGTCTCAACCCGCAGGTTTGTAACCACTGGAACAGAACAACATCCTTTTCTTGTTTTGTTCCATAATGCAATCTTTCAAAAGCTCTACCTCAGTGTAACAGACCCACTTAGATACAAGATAAGTGTCATATTATTGTTATAAAGCAGGGGTGTCCAAACTTTTTTCACCGAGGGCCACATACAGTACAGAAAATATACGAAGGGCTGGGCCACTCACTAGAGGTATACTGCCTCATAAGTTCAGTTATAAGTTAGCAAAATCAATCAAATGTAGGTAAATTATGCTTGTGAGTGTTGGCAGCTCATCCCTTAAAACAGAAGCCTCCGATTGATTATAATAAGGAGAAATAGGAAGGGTGTATTACAAGCTTGTTATGTAAATAAGTCATTGGGCTTTTTTCTTATCAACTAAGATATGTTAGAAAATGTTTCCAACTTTAATTGACTGAATTTATTTGAAAAGTGTTCTTATTAAAGGTGGGGTAGGTAATTTTGGAGAAACCAGCTCGAGTGTGCTAGAATTTGAAAATACACAGCCGGAAAAAATCTGCCACTTCCTTACAGAGCCCCTCCTCCAACACACACGAACGCGCACATGACCAATGAGGGCACGAGATAAGTTTGTGCACAGATGGAAGGCTGACAGGCAGGTAGGCCATCCAGTTATTTTAGCCGGGCCGGCTAAAATGATTGGTCGTGCTTTTTACAGCGCTACGGCTTCCACAGATGACATTTTTTTATGGATTTTTTGTCAAAGCACTTAAGATATTCATTGCTATCGGGATGTTAAGAGCATTCCATGGAATATAACAAAAAGTGTATCTCGAGCCGGTTTCTCAAACTTACCTACCCCACCTTTAACTCATGAATACTACTGTGTCATGTATTTTTACCTTTATATTTAAGAAATATAAGACAAGCACAAGTTTCATTTGTTTCATATTCCATTATACTTTTTGAATTGTTTGAATAACACCCCTGTTATAAAGGCTTATGGTGAATACAGTCGCTGCTTATTTATGTCTGTAGGCCGTTGTTATGAGTGTGGAATGAGCATATACAACGTTAGCTTAGCCTGGTTGACCCGATCTTCATTCAGAAAACAAGCATTTTAAAAGGTGTTTTGCCAGCCGTCTTGTCTGCAGACTTGTCAAAGCATTAATTCATGGTTGTTACTAACCGGTATCAGTATGTTGTTACTTCGGCATCATTTAGAAACGTGTATTACAATTTAATCACGGTAAAATATGTTCATTTGTTGTAGTTGTAGCTCCCGAGCCAGCGCGTCTTGTTTGAATGATGCGAGTAAACACAGCTGGCAGCCGCGGTGAACCTCCAGCGTTTAGAGCGATGCGATAGGAGCGATTAGAGCGAAGCGAATAGTCGCATCGCGTCCGGTGTGAACGCAGCATTATATATCAGAATTGTAATCTTGACTGAAGGTCTACCTCCTCCTCACACTGTTTTCATCAGCCAAAAGAACAGAAATAATAAAAATAATATTTGATCATGAAGAACATAAGATGCAGTTTTAAAGAATTAAACTCTACTAAAAGGCCTGAAATCATGACCATTCACATACACTGAACATGTGTGTGCATGTTAAACGGGAGGCAGATTGTCTACATTTCATTGCTTAGTTGCAGAAGTAAAATAATACTTTATAATAAAAAGTCTGTTTTTATACTAATGATCAACATCCACCGTTCCCACACACACACTCTCAGTGAAACAGAGGCGAATTTTGTCTGAAAAAGAGAACATTTATCAAAGAAATGTATTTACATTGTTGCTCAAGAAATGTGGTCACCAGCGTCTCAGTCGTTTCTCCCTGTTTCGTTGTTGTCTGTTGGAAAGCAGCATTTAGGCTTTGTTTCAGTTTTTCAGTTTTTACTGTATGTACTTCACAATAGTTGTGCAGAACTATATACAAGTAAAGACAAAGAGAAAGTACTCCATTTAATGTCCATAGCCCTCCTCAAGGACACTTATGGCGCATTTCCACTACAGCGCGGTTTAAGCGTGCCGTGCCGCGCCCGGCCCGTTTTTGGTTGCGTTTCCACTAGGCGTAGTTCCGGCTAGCGGGTACTTTTTCACAGTTTTTCTGGCTCTCCAAAATCGAGGTTCTTTCCGGGCCAACAACCGGGCTGAGTATGCTAAACTAGTGAGAGAATCGCTGGCAACTACAACAAAATGAACATATTTTACCCAGGGTTGCCAACTTTGGGTACCTGGCTGGAGTGGACTCGCCACTCACAAACTGCTCAAACTTAGCTTGCCTCCTGCGCATTTCAGCAGTAACTACATACTGTAAGCACTACATCATTTAACTACACAAAAGATGCTTGCAGAAACAACAACATTTGCAACACTTGTAATCTTTTGTCCATTTTAAATGAAATAGCTTTGTTTGCTTTCAGAAAGAATAGTCAACTGATAGGGGGGTAACGAGTCAGAAAATAACTCATGACCCAATCAAGACGTGCTCGTGGGTGTATCGTTTCAAAGGTCAAAGATGTTGCAGACTAAAAAGTAACCTGTCAGTTTTCAAACATCATGGGAGGAGTGGTGTCGACGCTACACATACAATTAGTGATCATTTTTAAATGAAAAACATACTTGTGCGGTTGTAGCCTAAGGCCTTGGCCACACGTACACTGTTTTTTGTAAACATAGCTTTTACTGTGACCTTTGTTGACACCAAAAAGGCTTTTTATGTTGCTGAAAACTTTAGTTAAACACCGGCCAGGATGGACAGTTTTGTGTCATCAGGGAAGGCGCCGATATCTCCTTTGCGAGACTCCAATAATTTGAGGCGACAAGTCATGTAACAGCGCCATAAATACATCCCTGATTCATTTATGGCGCTGTAAAAGTCAGGACTTTAACTTGTTTTCCCATAAAAGCACAGTTATATTAAGAATGTGCTCCGTGGTCACTGCTACATTATACAACACGCCTACAACAATGGTGTTTTTGTTTTTGTGTGTGGTTTTGACAGGGGTTCAAATTTGTTTTCATCTGGACAGAGATTATTATTTTTTTAACCGGCCTTGTATGGACTAGATTTTTATTATGAACAATAAAGGCTAAAACTGTTTTTACAAAAATACCTGTACGTACTTAATACCTTGTGTGCTCTACACCTAGCTTCCTGTTCTTAGACAGAGCCATCGAGCTGCTCATGGTTGTTGTCAAAAAGGATGTAGCACAGAAGCTATGTATGTGTGATGGCCTTGCTGAGAGACGAGCATGTTTCACAAACAGGCCGAGCAATTAAAGCCTGAATAATTACGCGCTGAAGAGGAGACACGATTCGCCCCGCTGATCAGCAAAGTTCATGTGAAGTTATAATTAAACAATAACTCGTTTACAAATGAACGCACACACGCATTTGTGTACTTAAGTGTGCAAAGTGTAATTAGCTGCGATGCATCTGAGTGAGATTGGAGAACAACAATGTCAAATGGTGGAATGATGTTCTGCTCGTGAGCTTGTATCACTGTTATCTGTGTGCTGGGGGGGCAAAGAGAGACAGACAGATTGAATGAGTGATTGATACAGAAGGCTGATTCATCTTCACACAATTCAGAGATGGACATGCTGTTTGACAGGGAGACTCTCTGCTGCAAAGACGTGAGATTAAGATCTCTAGGGAGGTAAATAAAGTTAGCCGCACAAACATTTATTTTATTAATGACCCCAGGAAATCATAATGAAACATGATGTTGTTATGTTAAATTACATTATGTGTTCTGAGTAAAATTATGTATGAATGTTTTTCCTTCTGACAGACAGAGATATTTGGAGGAGGATTTTGGGCATGCAAACAGGAAGAAAATTAGACAGAAAAAAAATGTTTTGCACTTCAAAATAAGTTTATATGTCAAAATAAATTGAAAATGTAGAGAACAAGTTTGGAATGAGGTCGAAATTACAGTATTAGTACAAAGACAGAACAAAAAAAACAAGATGAGAATTTGCAAATATTTTTAATTGTGGCCCTATTAGTCTTCCGTAGATATCTTCCTCATGTTCAATCACACTTTAATTTCTCTCTCTCCTTTTCTTTTGTGACAGGGCTGAATATGCTGAGTCAGTATTTTACAATATCTTGACACCAGAAAGAATACTGTTACGTCCCACTTCATTACCTACTGCTGGAGGCACTGGCAGCCTCTGTCACTGAAATAAAAATTACATTGTCAGTCCACAGCTCTAAAATAAAACAGGTTTACTTATAGAGCAGGTCTTTTTAATGAAGGCTAGACAGGGAAGAGAGGGAAGAGTGTACTGTAATCCTGATAACCTGATAAAACTGTGAGTAAAAGACACTTGAAACAGATCGAGCTGATACACCCTGCATGACGATGCTGCCAGTCGGCCTGAACAGGCTGTACAGGCTGAGAAGTCCTTTTTAAATTCAGACTTTGATTTTCTCACTAACAATAAGCACAAATCTGCAAGGCTCGTTTGGTGAAAGGTCTGTAAAACCAGTGTTTGTGTTATCGTGATTATCTTGCAACAGCAACATTTGACTTTGAGAATAGGGCTTTAACATCATATATTTTATGTATTTTTGCTATTAATTGTTGAGTGTATTAAAATGTCAGGTTTTATCTATAACATTTGCATTGCCTCTGTTCTAAGTGTCCTAGAATATAATGGAGCTTATCCATCATCACTCACTGCATTAGTTACACCTGTGTTTCTCCTTCTTGGCATGTCAAATGCCAATTTGTTTCATAATCCGAAGATTTCCCATTTCAAAGTGACAACAAACAGATTTAGGAAAGCTGGATCTGGTATTTTTAGTTTGACAGATGACTCTGGATACCATTTGATGGTGTTTTTTAACCGTTTGGTAGAACACATATTGACTTTTGATACCTTAAGGAGGAATGTGTTGCACTTAATAAAACACTACAGTTCTCAGAACTAATAGGGGGCTTCCTTCCTGGAAATAAGAAAAATCATCGCTTTCCTGTGCTGTTTTCAAAAACAACAACATATGACCACATGCTTTACCAATAAGTTAATATTTCTTCCCAAAACCTTTTCAAATGTCTTTAATGATGAGCTTGTGTCAACGTTGTAAATCTAATGTTTTACATTGTTTTACATTGCATTGAAATAATTATATCAGTTGGATTTTTGGAAATGTTCTAAATATTTTCAAAGAAAATACATTTGTCAGTTGGTAAATATAGGCTGATTAATATTGAAACGGTTGCAACTCCTGCCCAAAATTCTCCAGTTTGCAGAAAACACTGAGATGGTTTAACGAAAATCACAGGTTACGAACCAATCAACCAACAAACTGAGACTCATCTAGTTCTATAAAAACGGAACTGGATTTGACTATTTCTTAATTTTCATTTAATCATTATTTTTGATTTATTCATACATCTTAAAATACGTTTCAATGTCTGTGTTTTATGTAAAATGTCTAATTTCTTGTGTTTTACACCTTACTCTCATCCATGTAAAGAGACACGTGTTACTAAAAATTGTGTTTTGGCAGACAGCTTTTTTCATCTGCTGGTACATTTTTAGATAATAGGCATTCTTTGCTTTTAGGCTAGAGGGAATACACACATCCCAAATACCCATTTAGGTGTTTATCTATACAGTACTTGTGACCAAAAGTTAGCAGAAGGTAATGCCCCAGTGGCATATATAAACATTTCAAAAAACCTTTAATACAAAACATAGCTGACTAAATACAAGCACTCAACAGGGGACATTTGATTCTGGAGTATATCAGTTAAAAGTGTTACCCGACTCATCTGGGATGTCTCCCCTTTTCTTCATGCATCAACTTGAGAAGTTTCATTAGATAGATATAGATATTTTTCCTTCCACTAGTCCAAATGAAGATATGTAATGGAAGCAAAATAGCCCAAATTCCACAATTAACCAGTGAATTAATACCAATGTTTTTGCCTGTAGTTTCTGCCAATAAGTCCATATTCAGCATCGATGTGTGTATCTAATTGATTTTTCTTTTCCAATGAAATGACATAAACTTGGGCTCACCCTCGGGTCATGCGGCTGCCGCTAGATGGCGCTAGAACACCGATCATTCCCTCAGTGTTTCTCCACGGATTAGCACCACAACACTGGAGTCTGTGTATGTGTGTTTTTTTCTTCCCTGGGAGCCTAATGGGAAATTTCAAGTCACCTAAATAAAAAAGAAGGTGTAATTAACGCGACGCGCTATTAATCGCATCTGCTAGAGAGCGGATGAAGGGCACCAGGGCGCACTTTTTAGATTACTGGCTCCACAAAAGTCTTCTTCAGAGATCACAGAGAGAGAGGGCTTTATTTCCGGTCGTTGCTTCGTGCCAGGCATCCAAATGGCAGGTCAAATGGGCGAGCGATGATGATGCAGAGAGGGACATCTTTTATTTCCCTGCACCAACAACAAAACAGCATGTGAAAATGATACAGTGCTTTGTAATCGGTAACACCTTCTGTATCTCTGAGGGATAATATCCACCGGCTTACTATCCCATAGAAGTCAATTAACAATATTGCCGTTGATTAAAAGTGGCCTACAATCAGAGCCAATAAGGTCAGTAAAAAAAACACTTTTAAATAAGAAGCTGTATACTCTTTAGTCCTGGGTATATTATGGGAGTATTACGGTATCTTTCACAATGGAAGAAACGCTGCTTTCATGTCATTATACCGTCCAAAAAAAAACTATAACTCCAGACATGGTTGTAAAATCACAATTAAAGTATGAGTGCATGTAATAAGGCTATTTTACGTGTATTGCTTAATTCAGTGGAAATATGAATTAAAAGAGCAGTTTACTTTTTTTAAATGATTACTGGCCAACGCCATTAACAACCGATCAGCTATTGATTAATTGATTAACCTTGTTTGCTCAGTAATGCTGAGGTAAATCTCACTCTCTTCTTTGCACAGAAGAGAAATGGAGAATAATCCGATTGTAATTCGTATTAATATGATAACAGCACAGGGCAACATTTGTTTTTTTGTAGATAAGCCGGAAGTGGCAGGGAAATAGCACCAAATAAAATAGATTTCAGAGAGGTGTTCATATATAAATCACACCACAGGTTCCTAAGGGGATATTAGAGAGAAGTGACATAACATATTGAATAGGAAAATACCATCAGGGTCAACAGTGTCAGTATTACAGTTATCTTAAATTCCCAGAGCAATGTTTTTTCTCGTAAGCTTCTAAGTATTTGTTATCCATTGATCCAACACTTTCTGTTTTGATGGAACAAGTGTAATCCATGCATTTAGATTAAAAACAGGCAAACTGTTTTAAAATCTCTTTTTTTGTGTTAACCTCTAGTTTAAAGGGCTCAGCCTTGTCAGATACTGTATAATGAAACCAAAAATAACCAATATAAGGCAATATGTTGTCTTGTTTTTTCCTATTAGGACAACCAGGAAAACGAATCTTAGACCAATATCAGAGAAAGTATGCTTATCATTTAAGGGATTAAGATACATTTTAAAATGCTGTTAATCCTTTGGTATCTATATATTTGTTGTTTAATTAACAATACCATTAATGTGCAGATAAAGTGAAACCTCTAGCTCCAAATAAAACAGCAGATAAATAATAATGTTGGACCCCTTTCTATCCTCCATAAGACCTCGATTTGTCCTCGGTCCCCACTTTGGGAACCCCTAATTTAACCCTGGATGGAAGCTGTGGTTTTCCCAGCCAAAGCCAGTCCATTTAAAAGCAGCCCGGGGCAGAAACAACACATCATCGGCTCACAATCTTCCATTCATCAACCCTGATTTTCTCTCAGCCATTAATTCCACCCAAACCAATGAGCTCAAAGCAAAGGAGCCCCTTTCTTTTTTCCTTTTTTAACACCACAGATGTCAAGCAGATAGTGCAGCAGTTTGAACAAAAAAATACATTTAGTCTCAACGTTGGAAAAAAGCTGTTTAATATCAACCCCATTATTTAAAAATGTGCAAGTCCGTTGTTCGTGTGTCAGGCGTTTTATCACCTCTGCTTTATCTAGCCCAAGTTCATCCAGTGAATATGACATAGCCTATAATATCCCCCCAAAAACCAAAATGACTGGTTTAACAAGCATTTAAACAAAAAGAGAAGAAACAGCGTCGGATTGCTACAGGTCTACATCCCACAACTTCCTGTGAATTATGAGTTCATTAAAGCTACTGAGGAAATATTTCAATGCCATGGTGCGTGTTGTTCTCTGCAGGATAACATAAATCAGGAGGGGGGAAATAAGATGTTTCCACATGAGAAAAACAAGTCCCTGGATTTCTGTTTTTGCATAAAACGAAAAGCAAGGTTCTGCACGGAGAAAAAGATGTTTTTACATTTAGCTGTGACGGTGTTAGGCTGTCGCAATGCCGCTGAGAAATCTAAAATATGTCTCTCTTAATTCTTCCCCTACAAAACAAAAGCCTTCTCGGTGTTATTTCATATATATCTCGCACTTTGTGTCATCTATAAAAAGCCATTGTATAATAAATTACAATCTCATTAACAATACTAAAAAATAAAATAAAATGTCTACGAGCAGTTTCTCCCCCCATGTAAAAAAAAGCAACAAAGACGAAGATGAACAAAATGGCTGAAGTGAAATGCATGGCAACGACCTTACAAACAAATTATAATAATACCTAGTGAATAATAATAATAATAATAATAATAATAATAATAATAATAATAATAATAATAATAATAATAATAATAATAATAATAATAATAATTTTGATCATATGCTTCTATTTTTTGGGGAATGTCACAAAAATATGTTCTGGGGGAAAAGCTAAAGGCCTTATTATTATCATTTTCGTTTTTCAATACACTAACCATCTCCGTTTTCATCATCTACGTCTGATTCATGTTGGATAATTCTTTAGAAAATTGTTATCGATTCCTCAGAATGAAGTCCTCAAAGCACTATATTTTGATTGGAAACACAACCTAATGTAATTTCAGAGCGGACATCAAATGGCAAAACAGAACTCCTTAGACATTTAAACAAATTAAATCGATTTCACATTAATAAAAACAAATCTGACGACTGGAAATAAAATGCGCCACAAAGAAAATATCAAACTGTAAACGAGCATAATTTCGGCAACAAAATGAACGTTAAATAACACACACATACAAGGCAGTAGGTAGTCTATATGACGAGAACTGTTTGTTTTTGAAAACATCAATCCAAAGAAAGTGCCCCAGTGAAGAAAAAAAAAATGGATGAAGCCATGACTTTTAAAGTTATACAATATTTACAAAAGTGGATCCAAATGTACTGGAGAGTTGGTGACGTAATATTTGTGTAGATATCTATAGCCCATCATGTTGTGGAAAAGTGCCAGATAATCCAATCAGTCGACACGGAGCCCTTCCTGAAATCTCTGAGGGGGGGGGGGGGGGGGGGGGGGGGGACGAATATCATTTAACGCGTGTTTTGTGAAAATATATCATGGACCTTTTGTTTACACTGCTGTCTGACTCCTGATAGAGGTCAAATACTTTTTATTATCACTGCACTCAGGCCAGTTATTAAGGAGTTTAGCCAGTGAGCCATACAGGTAATAATAAGAATAAGAATAATTATAATAATTATAATATGTGTTTATAACTAAATCCTGACCTCACTGAATAACTAGCTGGATGTTTCCAAGCAGTGTTTGGCGGCTGTGTGCTGGTGCCTGGCTGACAGATGGGACTCAGGCGATGCTCACCCCCAGCTGGACTCCACTGGACTGGGGCTGCAGCCTTTACTGGCCTCCAGTTTACTCCATTAACGCAGCTCCTTTGACCCCCCTCCTGCACCACCCACACACATCCCCATCACTGCTGGACGCAACAATTTAGAGCAAGAAAACTAAACGCCTTTGTATTTGCTTTCCCTTTTACGCACAGGAAAAAAAAACAGTGTTGTTGTGTGATTTGATATATAAAAAATGGAAACCATTCAGCTATGCTTTTCGTCTAAAACCAGGTATCCCTCCTCCCCTCCCTCTTTTTTTTCGTCGTATAGTATAATTTCAATACACAATAGGGGCTACACCTTGAAACTGCGTCGACTGGAGTCACAGTGCTGGGCATGTATCCTCGGAGAACAGAACACAGGCTTATGTTCCTTTAGCTCTGCAGGAAGAAAAAGAAAACGTCCTGTCCTCCCCTCACTTATTTCCCAGATATTCACTGCAGATATTGTCACTGCAATCTATTATACATAAAACACCCACTATAGAGTCTCATAGTTCAGTGATTTATATATAACATTGGGGATAAATAAAAAGGGTAAACATGTCCTGGAGGAGCGGTCCAGCAGAGTTCATTGGACCGGGGTCTGGACCCCGTGGTGCGGCGGCGTGTCCCCGTACACATCCTCGCTCCCCGGCAGAGCTCCGGGAGGGGTCATGCGTTTCTCCTTCTGTCTCCTGTTACAAAACCAAACCCTGACCACTTCTTTCTCCAGTTGCAGACTGTCCGCGAGACCCAATATTTCCGAAGCTGCCGGTTTAGGGGACTTCAAAAAATGGCTCTCCAAAGCTCCCTTTACGCTTACCTCGATAGAAGTCCGTTTTTTCCTTTTCCTCCCCTGCGCCGCGATTTTGTCCAGGCTGGTCGGGCTGCCCGAGGTGGAGTCCGCCTCCTCCAACCACTTGTTCAACAGAGGCTTCAGCTTGCACATGTTTTTGAAGCTGAGCTGCAGGGCCTCAAACCTGCATATGGTGGTTTGGGAAAACACATTTCCGTACAGGGTCCCCAGGGCGAGTCCCACGTCCGCCTGCGTGAAGCCCAGCTTGATCCTCCGCTGCTTGAACTGCTTGGCAAACTGCTCCAAGTCGTCCGAGGTCGGCGTATCCTCGTCCGAGTGGTCGTGGTGGCTCTGCGATCGGTGCTGGTGCTGATGCTGGGACGCAGGGTGTCCGTGGTCGCTGAGGTGCGGGCTGTGGTGCTCCTCGTGAGTGTCTCTTAGGTTGTGGTGGTGCATCCCCTGTGCGCTGCCCGGGAGCAGCCCGTTGACGCCGAAGCCCGGCTGGGAGTAAATAAGGCTTTGGCCGTTCGTCGTGGCCATGCTCGGTATGTGCGCCGCGGTGGTGGTTCTCCACGCCCGGCCGTCGTGGTGGTTCACGTGCGTCTGGTGCACCAGGTGAGGTGGCCGGGACTGGTGCTGCAGGTTGTTGCTGGAGTTGTGCATCTCGTCCCGGGCGCTCTGCACCGCGGGTTTGATGTCTTGCTCCGCGCCGAGCGGGCTGGAGGACCACGGGGCTGTGTCTCCGTGGGACAGCGCTGTTATCCACTGGTGTGCGTGGCTGAGCGTGTGGCTGTTGCTCTGCAGCGGGTAGTCGCTCTGCAACAGGCTCTGCGCGTCCCGGTACGCCGTGGCTTGCTGCATGCTGCCGGGCTCCGAGTGCACGATGGATGCGCTGGAGGTGAGGATGCTGTAGTGGTTAGACGCTGCGGTCGCCATGACTCTCGGAGCCGGACTGGTCTCTCTTATTGAAGGAACCTCGCATTTGACAGATCCTCTCCTGCCCACAGGCGGCTCTCAGGCGCTCTGCCAAGTGGACGCCGAGGCGCACCTGGACTCCGTCACGCCCCCGCCGCTCATTGGACTTCCCAGGATGATGGACGTGGTAACCAAGGGCAACGACGCGGTGATTGGCTGCTGGGAAGTCTCAACAAACACTACTCTCTTTGTTGGAGAGGTGCGAGTTGAGGCTCCCGGGAAGCGGAGAGCCGGAGTGCAGCATGGGGAGACGGAGCACCGGGATCAGCAGAGCAACTGTAAGAGACAGTAGATTTACTTTGATAATCAGGTATCAGGAGGCTGAGGGGAGTTGAGATCCAGGGGACTCAGATTAATACAGGAGCTCTGCTGTGCAGGATATACTGTGTGTTTAATGAGGTAGACTTTACATGTTGTTGCTATTTGTTATTGCATATTTATGATATTACATTTGGCTATGGAAACGTGTGCGTAATATTGCATTTCAGCAAAGATTGTTGAAATGCAACAATCTGCTTTTCAAAGACAAGGCCTGTGCGAGAGGAAAATGCAGTTGAATGTATTTATAGGGATGCAGTGTTGCAACATTTCTGCTTAGACATTGTTTGCATATTAATGTGCCTGTATCATTTGTGTAGCGTTGTGTATACTGTATGAGATAGGGTTTTGATACTCTTTTTGCAAACTGACATTCCATTTTTAAATTACCGTTAAGCTTAAATTCTGCTGTAATTGGGAAACAAACGAAATAGTTCTAAAACAACATGCATGCTCACATACCAGCAGATACAACACTTAATGTGTTGTATTATATAAAGTGTACTGTCTTATTGTTAGTGTATGAGAAATATCTGAAATACAACTTGTTTTCTAAATGTAACATATCTGGTAAAGGAAAAAAGCTCAGGCACGTTTTAATAAAATTGATTGTATTATTAAAAAAAAAAAAAAACATTTTAATACATTTCATTACATTTTTGCATACAAATTAAAGTGTTGGACTTCATTTGCTGACAGCTTTCAAGTGAGTTTGGTAGGAGTTTAAATTAAGTTGTGTCTAACTCTTTTTTTAAACTGACAACCTGGATTGCATTTCTCCATTTAATCCTTGCGTCCTTAAATATTTTTTAAACCAGTCTTATAAAAGCTAAAATGCAAAAGAAAGTGCCATTTTATCATCAGGGTTTGTGAAAGTGTAGCTTAGCACTTTTTTCTCAATGAAGTCTTGTAAATGTAACCGTCTTTCATATGTCTGCACATGAACACTTTTACAGCCCATAAAGTAAACAAATCCACTATTGTGCCATACCAGGCTGTAAATTGAATTAACCAGCATGCACTGGGAGGAGTGGCTACACACAGAGGAAGGGAGGATTGAAGTTTAGATTCTATATATAGCTTGAAGGACATCAAATACATTTAAACATGCAATATGCTTCTTTAAAAAAATGCAGTTAATGTGCTTTAAAATTGCAACACAGTAAAGGATCAACGTGGAATCTTTAGAGCGTCCATGCTGAAAGCCTTTTGGTTCTTTACATTATCAAAAGAGATTTAGAATGATGTTGCAGGTTTTATACACAACTACTTTAGAGTTAATAGCTTCTCTGCAGCTCATCCTGCAGTGAAGTGAGAAAAGAGAGGAGAGAAGAGGAGGATTAAGTCCAGACTCAGGCCTTCAGAGCAGGCAGGGCAGCGAGGGCCCCCCCCCGCCCCAGCTGTCGTCCCCCCAGTGTCAGCTTCAGGGACCAGGACTTTGTCCAGAGAGGGGACATTCCTGGCCGGCCGCTGCTGGTTGCCATAGGGAGAGGTAAATGAAACAACAGCAGTCGCGTCACTGCTGCCTCCCCCTCCTCTCCCCCTCCTCTCCCCTGTTCCTGGACTATCTAAAGGCCTCTATTTAGAGAGGCTCTCTGCTGTGGGGACAAAGCCTTCGCAGGGATAAAGGAGGGAGGGGTAAAGAGCACAGGGCCCTGAGAAGAGGGAGAAAGGACGAGAAGAAGTGAAAAAGATGAGAGAGATTATGTCTGTCCTCAAAGCGGCTCCTCACACCGAGAGAAAAATGCAAACAGAATGTGGCTTGGCAGAAGTTTCTAATTCCTAACAGTGCCTTCATTTTGAATACTAGAAGGAATGAATACTTCTTACTGTATAAATGCAATTTAAAAGCATTTATATGGCCTGTAACAATTTGATCCACAAGCAATATAGTAATAGATACTGGCCACAAATTAAACCAATAAATCAATGGAGGCACTTCCTCAATATCCACATTTCTAACTTCTAAACTATGCAAATGACTGAAACTGTAATTAGACATTTTATTTAATAACTTAGAAGGTAGGTCCTAATTAAAAGGCAATACAAAAAGCAATTATCAAAGAAATATTTTCACAAGAAATAATCCAAATGTGAAGTAAAAACTGAAAACAAGTCTATATGCACACTTACAATTCATTCTTAGGAATGTTAATTTATTCGGGAAGTTCACACAAGGACACACGTCATGTGTATCGACTGAGCTGTGTGAATAATATACAAAGGGCAAGTGATAATTACTCATGTTCTCGTCCCCTGCTTTACATCTGGACTGGATGTTTAACTTGCTACCTGATTTAAGTGGTTTTCTCTTAATGCTGCTTTAGTGGACAAAATAGAAATTTTTAAATTCTGATGCTATTTTATAAAACTGTTGGACGGTAAACTAAGTACTGTTCTTATTACCAGTTTTAAGGTGCTTGTACATCAATGTTATGCTACATCTCAGAGGCAAATAGTGTAACTTTTACACCCCTACATTTACAAAAGAGCTTTCTTTGGATATTCACCTTACTTATAACAAAATATAATAAACATATAATGTCTCTATTATTATTAGTGGTTAAAAAAGATTGGTTTGTGAGATTTAGAAGCTACCCAGCAGTAAATATATATAAAAGTATACTCGATGCAACATTAAAGTGATTTAAAGTGATGAATGCAATAATGCATCAATAATTATAATTTAATAATTTAACATGTTACTCTGAAATGGGCCATTGTACAGATTGAGTACTTTCCAATGCAGTTTCTATGACATTTCTTTATTTGCACTGTTGAATTACTGCTTTTTACTTAAGTCAAAGTATTCTTCCACAAAACAAAGAGCACCTGTCATCATCTTGAAATAAATAAAAGGACCCTTTGTTAATTAAATGCATAGTTTGTTATATCTTTGCTTTAAATGCACACTTTGCAGCCACACAAATATAACATTGATAATTGGTTTGACTTAAAGTTAACAGTTAAAAGTCTTTTTAATAGGCTATGTTTTCTAATGTTGTTGTTCTGTTAGCATTTATAATGTCTGTAAGCAGTGATTTGAATAAGGCCTGTAATGATCAGTTGAGAATATTCCATGTATAACTCAAGCTCTTCAATTAAGTATTACTGATTGGGCCTTTAATGGCTCTCATTTCATAGGCTAATAATCCTTTATGGATGTGAATCCAGCTGCACTGATAGCACATGAAGCTGCCAGGGTTAAGTCATACGAGGAAAAGTTTCCAGGCACAGCTCAGTAATTCATTCTGGTAATATTGAACATTATTGTGGCGTAACATAGAAATTGTCCAAATCAAAAGAACATTGTGGTAATTAGGCTGTAATTCAAGGAATTACCACATTGCCACACAGGCTTAAATAGTCGTGTTGGGAGAAACGCAAAGCACATTATTTTAATGGTGTAATATGCAAACTATGGCTCGTTTCAATTACATGGCTTAACAATGCATAAATGATGTGAGTCTTGTTATTTGGACTGCAGGGTCCTCAGTTATTCAATCACTGAGAAGGGCCCCGTTACAGGGGCCATGCTGCCTCCTCGCTTACAGTAGGAACACTGAGCACAGAGGCCCGTTGCCAAACTACATTTAAGGGAATAAAAATGAACAGCATGAGAATGTAAGCGTTAAATTAACAGTAGGATAATTATATGACCCGTGTGCTGTAAAGATTCAATTTCTAACGCTCTAATTAGGCGACTGTCTCCCCATACATCAGCTCACATCCCCTCTGCCAATTTCTCAGCAGAAAGCGTCCTGCGAGCGGAAATAATTAGATTTTATTAAGACACGGCTGGCATAATAAAGAAAATCAAAGGAGGGGCTGAATATGATATGTTTTTTAAATCGTTGATTGTTCCGCACACACACAGTCCACTGAGCCCCATTTAAAGACAAGGTCAGTTGAGTCCAGACTGGAGGGAAACAGGCTGTCTGACTGTATTAACCAAGGCAACTACAGTCCACTGTACAAGGAAGATATAGTACAACAAATATATTTCTTAACCCCTAACACAGTAATACAGTCCATCAGTGATGCTGTAAAATCATCACTGAACAATTCCTCTATGTGAGGCTGCAAGTAATGATCATTTAGAGAGCATTCAGCTTATTTTACTTGGCATGTTGTGTAACCAATGTGCTGCAGGTCTCCCTTGAAAAAGAGATCGTTGATCTCAATGGGATTTTCACCTGGTTAAATAAAGGCTATAAAACAATGTTAATGTATGTGAAGATTGTGACACCAGATTACTGTTTAAAGTCTATAGGTCAAGAGCTCAACTCAGTTTAACACATGGCACGTAAGAGATGATTGTTGTGACATCACAAGTAGAGAATAGCCAATCCTGCTCTAATATTCAATTTACAGAAGTGTGATGGGAAAACCTTCAATGTGTATACACTGAGAACGGACTTTTCATTGTAGTAGTATACATATTGAGTCTAATAGTTAATGTGCATATTCAGAGCTCCATCGATGGAGAATGAGCTGTCATTTTAAGACTTTAAAGGAGGTAAATCAATTGTTTTCTTTTTGTCTGGGACACAAATTATTATTCCAAGCATATCTCAAAACAGGTCTGGAGAGGATCCTTCAAATGCGTATTTTGTCCATTCAACAGTCGCCATACCAAAACAATTCAGTAGTCAGAAAAGTCGAAGAAAATATCTAATTTGACCGAAACAATAATTGTTATTAAAATATTTGCTGATAAATTCTCTGTCAAATGTCACATTTTTCATCTCTTATTACATGGAAAGATTCATGCCTCCATTGAATACCATTGCAATATATAGACTATTATTATCCAATGGGGTATAATAAGATGCTTACCAATTTAGCATTTAGTGCCACAAAGAGACACAATAGTCCCGTTTGGAGCATTATTGGTTTATTACACTCCATCTTTAGGGAACGATCATGACTAACTGGACATTTCTTTGCCTTGCCTTACAACTTTGACTTGTTTAGTTCACACCAGTTACAAATCAGAAAAAACTGAACCAATCTTATTCTATAAGATGCAGGGATGCAAACTCATCAGGTATGAAAAAGGTGACAAGGATCCGAGCCCCCCGACCCCACGGAATATCGGCTTTAAAATGAGGAATAACAGATGATTTTAGCAGTCAGAACAACTAAAGCAGCAGTTAATAATAACAGAAACGCCAAAGAGTCACATCTAATAGAAATATATAAAAGCATTTATTTTAATTGTGTAGCAGTCAGTTTATAATTTTGGCAGGACTGTTTTTTCATGCCTCTGTGCAAGGCTTAGTCTTTCTATCTGTATAGTCAGTGGTGCAAAGTAACTAAGTTCATAAACTCAAGTACTACTGTATACTTGGGTACAATTTTGAGATACTTGTACTTTATTTAAGTATTTCAATGTTTTGCTACATTGTTCTTCTACTCCTCTACAATTCAGAGGTAAAAGGTGTACTTTTACTCCACTACATGTATTTAATCCCTTTAGTTACTTTACAGATCTGGATGAATGATGTGAAATATAATCAAGTGTTAAATCAGACTTTAGTTCCACCTGGAGTAAATTCACAAGCTACCCTGCAGTATACAAAGTCATTCAAACTAGCTGCACCTTTACCAGCTTTGAGAACACTTTCATGATCAATCATTATAAAACGTATCATATATATTATTCTGAAATGGACCAATCTGCACAATGACTACTTTTACTGTCGCTACTTTAACTATATTTAGATGACAATACTTTTCTACTTTTACTTAAGGAACATTTTGAATGCAGGACTTTTACTGTAACAGAGTATTCCTACACTCTGGTACTTCTACTTTTACTAAGTACAAGACCTGAGTACATCTACTTCTACTCAAGTACAAGATCTGAGTAATTCTACTTTTACTCAAGTACAAGACCTGGGTACTTCTACTTTCACTTAAGTACAATACCTGAGTACTTCTACTTTCACTACAAGATCTGAGTACTTCTACTTTTACTCAAGTACAAGATCTGAGTACTTCTACTTTTACTCAAATACAAGATCTGAGCACTTTTACTTTTACTCAAGTACAAGATCTGAGTACTTCTACTTTTACTCAAGCACAAGATCTGAGTACTTCTACTTTTACTCAAATACAAGATCTGAGTACTTCTACTTTTACTCAAGTACAAGATCTGAGTACTTCTACTTTTACTCAAGTACAATATCTGAGTACTTCTACTTTTACTCAAGTACAAGATCTGAGTACTTCTACTTTTACTCAAGTACAAGATCTGAGTACTTCTACTTTTACTCAAGTACAAGATCTGAGTACTTCTACTTTTACTCAAGTACAATATCTGAGTACTTTTACTCAGTACAATATGTGATAACTTTTACTTTTACTCAAGTACAAGACCTGAGTACTTCTACTTTTACTCAAGTACAAGATCTGAGTACTTCTACTTTTACTCAAGTACAAGACCTGAGTACTTCTACTTTTACTCAAGTACAAGATCTGAGTACTTCTACTTTTACTCTAGTACAAGATCTGAGTACTTCTACTTTTACTCTAGTACAAGATCTGAGTACTTCTACTTTTAATCAAGTACAAGATCTATAGCCTACTTATACCACCTCTGTTTATAGCCTATGAAAAAAACTATTAGAAAACGAAGGCTAAAGCTAACGTTAGCAGATAGTGACAAAGATAGTGACAGTGACAAAGCGCCTATTAGGCGTTCACACCGGAATAAGGATTACGGCCCCTACACAAGGCGGCGTGCGTTGAAGCTTGCCGGCGGGGGTGTCTGAAGCTCGACCAACAACCAATCACATGAATCTCCCGCCCCGGACACACAAGCACGCGGTTTGATTGGCTAGAGCTTGTACTGGCATATGATTCGATTGGCTGACGCTTCCGTCAAAGCTTCAAAAGTAGAACATTGCTCTACTTTGGAAGCGAGCAACGCGAAGCTTTGCTCCCACAATGCAGTTCGGCAAAGCGTGACGTCACCCCATTCAAAGTGAATGGGCAGAAGCGTTGAAGCTTCAACGCACGCCGCCGTGTGTAGGGGCCGTTAGGCAAGTGAAGCCGCTGACGTCACTTCTTCTTCTTCTGCTTTGGGTTTACTGGCAGGTCGCAAACAACTTCACGGTGTATACTGCCACCCGAAGTCCCCGGCCGGAAGTCCCCGGAGTTGGGGACTGGCTTCAGAAGACTCCCAGCCAATCAGAAATGGGAACCTTTTTCTCCCATGAAAGTACCTGCTCTCTAGCAGGGACTGAAAAGGGGGTGAAAAGGTTCTCATTAACTAAGTTCTAGTTCCGGATTTTTTTGGTGTGAACACAAATTTTCGGAACTATATCGGAACTGGGAAAAGTACTCCGGTGTGAAAGCGCCTGTATGCTAGTTAGCTAGCTCAACGATTCCTTAAATAATATTGCGACAGAAACACTTTTCAGTTCACATCACGCTCTGCCGCTCCGACAGGGGGCTCTGCTCTGAACACCTGAACGGCCCGTTCTAACAGCTGTTCACCAGCGGTCCAGTCTGTGCCACAGTGACTCCGGACTGCACAGTTACTATTAACGAACGCACCCGTAGGTAATGTAGCTGCTGAAGTTAGACCCTCATGCCGGAGCAACAGAGTTCAGCCGACAGACAGAGGGTGTTTCTCAATGTCGAGTAAAGCTGCTTCAGAGCCACTATTTCAAGCATACTACGTCATCGAGTGCCGCCGAAGGACTGTTCAAATGTCCAGCATACTTGGAATTCTACCGAGCCCGGCGTACTTCGTAGCGAGAAATTTCGAGGCTGCACGTGTAGACTCCGCGGTCTTAAAATCCCCACAATGCTTTGCGCACGGACCAAATTCCCCAAATCTGTGGCAGAAAATGTAAGGTGGGGCCACTCATATGACGCACACCTGCACACTTGCTCGCCTGTTCCACTCTTCGTTTTCCGAATGCCAGGAAGTATTCTTGCCTCGCTTCTGAAGCAAGATGCTCGGAAGACATGTGCTACCAAGCAAGCGTACTCGCGATTGAGAAACACCCAGGAAGACTCGAGCATACAGTTTGCGCGTCACGATGGCACATAACAGCTCGCGTCCGCAGATTACTCCGGGTCCCAGACCCCCCCCATACCCCAAACATATTTTTATTGCAGATCTGCATGAATCACAAAAACTAGCCAACCTATTTTGGATTCAAAACGGCGAATTTAGCCGAAAGGTGACAGGTTTGCATCCCTGAAGATGATATCGTTCGAATGATCTTGCATTATAAGTGTATTGTGAAACTGTAGATATTTACAGCAAAATACAACACATTTAATAGTTTCTCATCAAGAGGAGACCAATGGCTGCAGGGTAATAACAGAGATGTCATGTTGTTGGGGTTTTATTTCAGATGAGCTGTCCAGATATCAATAATTCCTGATAAGGCTGGTCTCGAGTCTTACATAACGAGGGGCGACCCGCCGCCTCTCATCCTTACTGTAATTGTTGTGTGCATCAAAGAGAGGCAGATTGACAGGCTGTATGGGAGGATTAATACAGTGAGGAGGAACAAGAGAGGGAGAGCAGGCTAAGAAACGGGGGTGAGAAGGAGGAGCACAGGAGAGGACAAAAACTGGGGAGAGAGTTAACGAGAGGGAGAGCAGTAATTGTGTGCATTGTGCCGGCGCTTCTTTTGCTGAGTGTGGCTGTGGAGGTGCGGGTGCTAACCCCTCCAGCAGCCCGCCGTGATCTGAGCCAGCTCTCAGACTGCTGTATTCCAATGCAATTAGGCCACTCAAAGGCCTGCTTAAAGCTGCACCCCCCCCACACCCCCCCACACCCCCCCCCCCCCCCCCCCCCCCCCCCCCACACACACACACACACACACACACACACACACACACACACACACACACACACACACACACAGATAGCAACAGCCCCTGTGGGTCCCCTCCATTGTAGCGGGGAGGTGTATTCTGTCCCTCTTTGAGGCCCTGGATGAAGAGACCACCCTGGGGAGCATAAAAAAGGGAGGATTACCTCTCTTTCTTTCCCCCTTTTCCTTCTGTCTTTCTCTTTATCTCTATCTCTTTTGGTTTAGGAGTTCACCTCCAAACGAGGCGAGCTTTGGTTCGCTCCTCCAAAGAGACTCTGTGCAGGAGGAACCAGGAAGAAGAAGGTTTTCTGTGATGGATGTCATCGCGGGACTGCTTTCGCTATATCACTTCCCTCTTCCTCTTTCATTATTCATACAGTCATATATTTCAACAAGTGGCGTGGGGGGTGTAGCTCGGTGCTGGTCCCCGCTGGCATCAGTCAGTCAGGCCCCTGCATTAAGAGAGAGCTCTCCTCCACAGCAGAGTTCTGTTGGCTGGCTTTCAGCGCCTCTCGTTCCCCCTAGAAAGCATTTAAAGCAGATTACCAACCTAACGCTACACCTCCCTAATAAGAGGGAAAAAACCTGGCACATTAACACCTGCAATACCACTCAATGGCATCAACAGATTAACGAGGTAATCCACACAATGAGGTCTTTGATTCGTGTGCTTTGGCAGGCAATAACGCCAGGCATAATGCACACTGTTATTTCAGACCGTCCCAGCACGAGGGAAGCTGGCAGAAGCCGTTTTTTTTTGTTCTTTCCGTCAGATGAGCTTTTGATGAATTTCAAATCATGCATCTGGTGTGTTTGCCTGCTTCCTTGTCAGTGAAATAACCTGCTGGCTGCTCCTGTGGCACATGTGAGGAAAAGGAGAAAAGGGGGAGGAATCACAGGCTTTTTCTGAAGGCTGTTTAAACAGCAGGGCTGAGGAGCTCTCCCTCACCCCCCCCCCCCCCTCCTCTCATCCACCCATTTTTCTGCATAAGGACGTGCGTATGTAAGATGTGTGTGTGTGATAGATCTCGCGGCCCCATTGCTCATGTGCGGCTCGATTAGCCCCACGTGCCTCGTTCGTCAGACGCAGAGCAGAGCAGATGGCAGGAGACGCACCGTGTTACCATGCTGCGGCACTATGTAACGCTGCTCTAATTGAAACATCAATACCGCCCTGTCAATACTGCTATACTTTACAAAACACCATAACCTACAGACCTACACTTGACTGGGGGAAACATCTCTGTGTTTGAGATGCAGTGGGAAAAAAGTTTAAAATTGCACCAAAGTAACTTTTTGTTCTGTAATTGTTATGGGTGTCTTTCGAATCCTAATTTCAATTAAACACTTGGGTTGATTTGTGTTTGTGTTGTGCTGGTGAAAGAAGCATGCAGCAATGAGAGAGAGAGTTTCCTCCGCTGTGGCACATTTTTAATGAATTGATAAAAAGTTGAGGGAGTTCACATGCTGTGATCGGCAATTCGACGCTATCGGAAATTCAGCGGAGAACAGAGAGAAATTAGGCGCTTAGAAATTAATTTGCTATTTGTCCAACTCAATGAGGAGTGACACAGCCCCTTTAATGAATGGGTAATCCATTTCTTATTGCGCTGAGCTGAGTTCACCCTTCAATGAAGTGGAAAAAGACAAACATATCTTTCTCTAACCTTTGCAACATCCCAAAGCTCATGAGAGCTGCTCCTGAGACTATTTGTTTTTTTGGGGAACGATTTGTACGTCTGTGTGTGTTTCTGTTGGGGAGGGATTGAGTTTTAAAGCCAAGATAGGAATCCACAATAAATAATCCGTGCCGACACTGAGGCCACGGTCAAAGTGCTGTACATGGAATTGATTCATGATCAATTGGCTTGCTCCAACAGTCTTTATTTAACTGTGAGTCATGTTTGTTTCTTCATTTTCCCGCAGGCTGCCTTGAGCCCCCCCCCCACCCCCGTCTTGCTGCTCCTCCTGGATCTGAAGAGTGTTGGTGATATCCCGGAGAGTCCGTAAGGGTAAGGACCTTTTCACTCGATCCAAATTCTCCATGATGGTCTTTGTCTCATGAAGCTCCTTCACATCAGAAGGTCGTGACCCCGTGGAAGACTTCTGTGCCTCATCTGTCTGATGTAACTGTTGGATACACATGAGTGTATGACATAAGAAAACTTAACTGATAGGAAATACACTTGGAAACATGCAGTCAAAGCCACTAAGGCTACAACTATAACTACTTAATAAGTCTAAAACTGAAAAATACTCCGCTTAATACGAAAGCAGGAAATGTTCATCCTTGAGAGGCTGAAAAACTGCAATATCTGCGGTTATCCGGTAAAACATGATTAATTTGATGGTAATTCATGATCAAAATAGTTGCCAGTTGAACATCAGCTGATCTTATTATTTACAAAATTCATTGATACATCTTTGTGTCTGTAACATTTAGAAAAATGCCGGGGAACATTTCTTAAAGCCCATTTCTGTTGATCCGAACTTAGTAAGCTATCCCATAAGACAAAGAAATACCTACAAATATCCCAATACAGAAGCTTGAACTAAAACATTGTTATACTTTTTGCATTACAAATCTGGCTCGATAAAAGTAACAATAAATGATGTAAAAAGTCATGAAGCACCTCCTAATATTCCCACAAAAATGGTAAGAAGAAAGCTGCATTAATTTGTACCAATCTTCTGTAGGGCAGCTAGCCAGTATCTCGATGTATGGTGCTGCAGCTTACCTGGAGAGCCTTACTGGACGTCAGGGGCTTTTTGAGGGTCTGCTCCTCCAACGCTAAGTCTCCAGAAATCTTCAACATCTGTTGGAACAGATATTTGGTGTTAATGACAAATAAACAATAACAAAGGGTATAGCGACAGATCAAATGTTCTTCAAAATGTTTTAATTATTTCAAGAGTCATTTAAAATGAAAGTCAAAGGTGAAAAAAAAAGGTTTTCCATTCAACAGTAATTAAGTTAGGGGACTCACAAGAGACAGATTTTTTAAAGAATAGTTAAAATTTAAGTTACAGAGGCAAATATAAGCTAACTTTTATAACATAGTAAGAGTGCAAGCTCTATAAACGCTGAGTACTACGTCACCCATAATGCAGCCAATACAGTCCTTCATACAACAGACTCAATGCCCCCCAGTTTATCTGTTTGTAACATCATCTTTCTGTTAAATGAAGTGGACATCTTTATTCCAAACCTCATAACATCATCATTTCCTCCTCCAGAGGAGATTACAGCAACAGTTTGCATGGCTGAGTGGTACATCCTATCACTAGTGAATGAGTTTACATAAATGTGTAAAATATGTGCAGTGGCCCTTTGATCTTATTCTAATATGCCGTGATGTATTTATAGTTCTTGTGGAACATTATTAGTTCTAGTTAAGACTCCTCGAGGTCCTCCGTCTGTTGCACTTCACACCAGCGCCACTTGCAGCAGGGGTTGTGACTCCTTTGACATCCTTTCCCCCTCCTTATGGATGTTGTGAGTAAAAAAAAGAGTAATCACCAGAAGAAATGTGATGAAACCCTGTTTTCTTAAGGGAAAAAGACAGGGACCAAAAGCTACATTTGTAGTCAATCGAAAACTGGCTCTATCCGAGGGAGCGACGTTTCAGAATCTGGTTACGATTTGATCTTGGCTCAAGTTTCCAGTGAGTGTTGACGTGTCTGAGTTGTGAGGAAACCCGAGCCGGCAGCGTACAGCGGGGGCTTCACTAATACAGTATTTACAAGGCATGAGGAAGTGGGAGCGCATAAACAGACGGCACCATACACGGCACTTTCAATTATTTCTCACAGCATTCATGAAAATAGAAGCACAGTATGAACAGCAAAACTATAAAAAGACATGAAGCAAAAAGAGAACTCCCAAGCTAAAATAAATGGCATCGTATGCTGTCGTTGGTGAAGAGCTGAGAATAGTGTATGACTCCGAAGTATGAGAAATATAAATATTGTGTTGGAGTGGAGTGAGCAGTGATGGTGCAAAAACTGGAGCATTAGTAATTAGAGTTTATGTTGCAGTTTTGATTTTATCGCATTTAAAAATCAGTTTTGAGATTAAAATTGGTCTGAAGAACCACTTGTATGAACTGTAGTACATGTTGTATGAGTCATGTAGTAGCCTACAGCTTGTCTCCACAGGGTAAAACACTTCTAAAATAGGAATTATACATTAATGTCCTAGCCTGGGTGAGTTTAAAGTCTAATTATGTTTCCAAAATCATGCAAAAATGATTCAAATTGCTTTGAGCTAAATGCTAACGTCGACATGCTTAAATGCTCCAAAAGACAATGCTAACACGTTGTTGTTCAGTAAGATTTAACATGATCACCACAACATCTCATAATCAGCTCCTAACACAATGAGTCGTTCTTACAATATATTTCAAGTAGCTAAGAACTAAAGCGACTGCATTGTAAAACATGTTTTGGCAATCCTTTCCCGAGTGGACCGACAACAGACATTCATAGAGCTTTTATCTATAGCTCATATGGAATTAAGCTTCCTCAAAAACGTAGTTGAACAGGCAGCCTAATAAAGCATTGATTATAATGATTAAACATGGAAATGCACTTCCTCATGAACAGTTCGGTTGAAATTAGCGTTTTACATTAAGTCTGATAAGATCATTTGAATAGGAATCTGACTAGACGTACATTTTTTGTCAAAGTTATAGGAATCTAGGATTAGACTACAACAATGCTGTTGCAAGAGGCCTGAAATAGCCGTCAAGAAAAATCTAAGAAGTATTTTTGTAGTTTAGACTGTCAGATTTGCTCGGTTTTTACTGATGTCACTATGTTCCCATATCTCAGCAATTACCTCAGGAAGCACAGTTTTATTTCTCACCCATAGAAATGGTGACCAAAACTACAAAAAGCCAAAAGACTCAAGTGGTAATAAAGCGTTAATATCCTGCAGATTGGCAGATTTAGCATATAGTGCTGACGCCTCCACCACATCCTCTCTGTCCTCTAGCCATCAGCAGAAACAGGTGACAGCAGCTGATCTCTCTCCCCCTCCGATGAGAGGCTGTAAGTGAGGGGGAGAGAGGCTCACAGACAGAGATGTTTGTTTCCCAGCCCTTCCACCGTCTCTGTGGGACGACCCTCCCCATCCACAAACCCACAAACCCACAAACCCCCCCCCCCCCCCCAACCTAGTGGATCAAACAAAGGACATCATTTGTAGGCCAAGTCTTTTTCTGAGCGTCTCTCTCCTCGGCTCTGCATACCAATCCAATACAGCCCAAGGAAGAAAAAGAAAAAGCCACACCGTGGTACTTGTGTGTGTGTGTGTGTGTGTGTGTGTTTGTATGTGTGTGTGTGTGTGTGTGTCTGGGCCGGGGGTTGGAAGGTCTGTTTGCCTCTCCGCCAAGCATCGATTTATCCTTTTCTCCAATTTATTTCTCCTCCTTGCCTCTACGATCCATTCAGATCTGCCTCTAGGGGAGGAACTCGGGGTAAAGACGTTGTCAGGCCTCGTTGTTTCCTCCTATAAAACCGGCTCAAAACTCATCTACAGGCCCGCGGAGCGTGTTCCCCTGCAAGGACATGTCAGGCAGCAACACACACACGCACGCACCGCACGCACGCACGCACGCACGCACGCACGCACGCACGCACGCACGCACGCACGCACGCACGCACGCACGCACGCACGCACGCACGCACGCACGCACGCACGCACGCACGCACGCACACACACACACACACACACACACACACACACACACACACACACACACACACACACACACACACACACACATACATACATATGCAACATCTTCACCAACTTCACAACACATCATAAATAAAACATGTTGCAAGAAATGTTTTTGTTGGTGCACGGCCACCGTATATATTTAAATTGAAACACCAGCTTCAGCCAAAAAATACCCTCTCCTCAGATTTGAAAGGCTGATCAGATGAACTACACACGCCACACAACGTTTAAAAAAAGCCGATTCAAATAACAAATATGATTGCAATTTAGAGTTTTTTGAAGTGTCCTTAATGTACAGCAAAGTTGCTACTTGTGATGATTGTTAAGTGTAGGCCATGTGAGGAAGAGCCATAGTACATTCCTTCACCATTAGAATTATAATAACAGAGAAAACATTGTTTCACATCTTGTGAAACAGGTCATATTCGCCCCGCTTGTCCATTCGAAGAAGCCTGTTAAAGTCAGATACATTCTTCAGCATTGCTTGAACAGATTACATATGAATAAATATGGTATGTTCTTCATTAGCCTTAGTTGAAGAAGTTATTCTACTTTTAGAGAGTTTTATCTGAAATAAGGGTTTAAAAAATGTCTATTTATCTGTATCAGCTTTAGCAATATGCAAAATATCGATCAATCCCTATTGAGGAGACCACAACCTTTCCCTTAATATAAAAGAGAAGTTATACCCTGCTCTTATTTCCACAGTAGCAACTGTTGGTCAAGCCAGAATGATATTTAATTATTCCTCATATCAGGCCTACACTCAGAGTACGAGCAGATATGATCAGAATAACAATTTCCCTATTCATCTGTCTGTATGATTCTGACATGTTCAGATGTTATTACTCAAGGATTTGTATCCTAAAGCCTCTGCGTTGAACAGAAATGCTGCGTGTGCACACATCCCACTGTTGTACACACACACACATGGCAGAGGTCTGCGAGCAATTCCTCAGTGTCACAGTGAGCGACGCCTGGCACATCTTCACACCTGAAGTTGATCAATGCAGATATGTCCAGGGGGAAATTGAAATCCATAGGAAATTAGGCGGCGCCAGTGATTTATTGGAACAGTAAATCACAGTGTGTGAAACATGTGGGTTCCCGCTCTGTGTACAGTACTGTACCTTGTGTCTGGCTGGGAGAGTGATGTCAGCGGCCCGTATCTTCCTGCCTCTCTCCATCTGGTGGATCCATTCAATCAGCTCCAGAGTTTGGTAGCGGTCCCCATGTTGAAGCCCCCTGTGTGGGACGGGGTGACGTGACCCCATGGACACAACACCCTGCAGGGGTCCCTCTGAAGCAGGAGAAGAGAAGCTTTGAAGAACTTTTAAAGTGGTGCATGACACTGTTTGAATCAGTAGCTACGTTTTCATCCAAAATGTAAAGTTAAATTAAGGTATCTAAAAATATTTATAAGCTTGGAGTAGTACAACAATTAAAGAGGTGAAGCTTTAAGCTCACTTTTCATGATTAAAGAGGCCCTATTCTGCTCTTTAGGGTTTTCCGTTTGCTGTTTGTTAAAAAGGTATTTATGCAGGTAAATGGTCTGCAAAGGGAGAGTTTCCTTCCCACACACTCCCCCCCTGCCTGAAACGCCTCAATTGGACTCCTTTGTTTACTTCAGGAACATAGTGACATCACTATGTTACACTCGCACTTCACGTTGTCTTAGTACTTGTGCAATGACAATAAGGTTGAATCTAATCTAATCTAATCTTTGGTAAATAAGTAGATTTGTCATACAAAATGCACCCTTTTCAACCAGCTGTTCATTTGTCACAATTTGATTGAAAGTCTTGAAACTGGAACTGCTGGAATGTCCTCTTTGTGCTTCACTTTCAGTGGAGTGAAAAAAGGAAAATAAAAGTCAAACAAGTGACCTTATCTTAACCATAAATCTAATTTAATCCTATTTCCTTCAAGAACATCATCACCAAACTGCCCTCACTTTGGAGGGGTTTCCCTCAGCTTTCTACACTTCTGAAGCAATCTGATCCTTTTAAGAAAGGAACCGTAAGACAGAGTACAACAGGAAAATCAAAAATATAAATCCGACACTGAGTAGTTGTATGAGGAGATTGCATTCATGCGTGAATGTTCAAATAAATCCTGGAGGATTTTCTCAAGAATAAAACGGAGATAGTGTGCAGTGTGAACCCCGACTGAAGAATCACCGCCCCTCACTCCCACTCCCACACCCCTTCTCTCGCAGTTCTTTTTTCTGTTCCAGGTACACTGCCTGTGTTCCAGCTTGTTTTTGTCCTGCTTTAATTGCTTTTTTTTGTTGCAGGGAAGAAGAAAAGACAACAACAAGGCGGCGAGGGCTGCAGCTAATGGAGAGGCTGTAATTATGAATGGAGGCATTCATCTGGAGACGTCGTCCGTGAATTGCGCCGCACAATGTGCAGAGACGGGCTGCTCAGATCACCAACCAGTCACCAAACACACGCACACACGCACACACGCACACACACACACACACACACACACACACACACACACACACACACACACACACACACACACACACACACACACACACACACACACACACACACACACACACACACATGCTGAAGCCTTTAGATCATTGGTGCTTAGAGGAGGAACATAATCACAGCTCGGCAGAGAGCAGGACAGGAGGAGACGAGGAAAAGAAGGAGAGAAGAGAAGTGAGGAGCTAGGGGGGAGGAGAAACTGTGCAAGGAGAGAGGAGGAGAGGGGGGAGGAGGAAGTGGAGGAGACGGGATGGTGAAATTGATGTTTCCTACCTTTTTGATTTGGGCCATAGAACCCAGGAGGCCGATCAGATAAAGCCACATTTACACACACAAACACACACACTGAAATGTAAGTGTGTGTGTAAGTATGTTAATAAAACACAAAGGGAATAATGAATAGTCCATTGCATACTGTATATAAAACAAGTGGGCATCATGCAGGATGCAATATAATAACAAAGTATCTCTTATTTGTATCAATTCTTTACTATTTTGTCATATTTTCAGAATTCAATAAAGTAATTATTGTGTTCTCTTCTCCCAGTTAAAAGAAAATGTTACGAGTGGTGGAGAGCCCTCTCTCCTATCCCATAACATCTTGTGTTTAGAGTCCACAAATTGTTTTTTAAAAAAAAACAAAAAAAAGTTGTTGTCGAGTGGTTATAATAATTGGATAATTCAACGAGTGTCCATTAGACACACTATTGGTCCATTGATGCCAATTAAAACAATACAAACCCTTCCAAACATATGTTTCTGGAAAACATATGTTTATTCTGTTTGAGTTTATTTAACAAAACCTTGACTTCACTACTATTCAAGTTGTCCTTCTTTCAGCCTTTTTTGTTGGCATCCCTAAAAATCTTGGGCAAGTGCCAGATTATTTGCACACGGCACAACACCTGCCCATATATAGTGTTTAGGGGCCGTGTCCTATACGCTAATATTAAAGAGGCCCTATAATGCGTTCTTGGGTTTTCCCTTTCCTGTAGTTTGTTAAATACGTTGTTGTGCATGTAAATGGTCTAAAAAGGCTAACATCCCAAAGTTTCTCTCCCACACACTCCCCCTGCCTGAAACTCCTCCATTGGACTCCTTTGTTTACTTCAGTAACATAATGATATCACTATGTAACACTCGGGCTTCTATTGGCTAGCACTCCAACACATTGTACGTGATAGTCTAAGAGGCGGGACATCCCTAAGCGGTTGACCAATCACAACAGATACGGCCAGCTAACCAATCAGAGCAAACTGGGCTCTGGTTTCAGACAGAGGGTGAAAGAGGTGCTGAATCACAGGCAATATGAGGAAATGAAAGACCTTATGAACATTTAAGCATGTAAACATGTCACAGTAGAGGCACTGAATACAATTAGAATACGGCCCCTTAAAAAAACTCAGCCTCTGATATGATGAAGATGGATTCATCCTTCAATACACCTGGGTATGAGAAGATTTGATGGTTAAAATGTTTGATGCATCTGGTTGACTTCTCTTATTTTTGTCTTACCAGAAAATGTAAGAAAATATCAAACAAGAGAAATGTAAAAGGCTGTGCAGCATGAGGCCCATTGACATACTGTATACACAAGTAAACCTGTGTATACATACATTCTTTAACGGGTACTTTGACAGGTAGACATTCACAAACACAAACCTTTTAGACTATAAATACGCATTTACAGCCATATCAAAAATATTACTTTGTGAAGAACACTCTCACAAACCCCACGCTTCCCTCAATCTGCTGAGACTCACACGCACATCCTTCAACCAAACAAACACCATTAAGCCAAAACACACAGAAACACTGCTCAAAAAGACACAACAAAGCCTATGTGACGGTATACATAAAAAAGCCTCTCTTCTCAGGGAGCCGAGACGAGGCACCTGTCAGCGCGGCGGCTCCTGCTACTACAGAGAAACATCAGGAAACAACAACTCAATTAAACACACCATCCCTGTTCAATTACTGCCACATAATCACAGCAATTTGCCTTCACATGCTGTATAGCCACCAAACAAACACAAACAGGGACGGGCACACACACAGACGCAGAGAAACACACACCAACACACACAGCTTTCTCCTACACATCAGGAGCATACAGCTCACCATGTGGTGCTGGCTAGCTGACATTAACAATAGATTGAGAAGAGAACAATATAAATGGACTGCAATTACATGAAAACATATCCACTTCAGTATAAATGACATCAAAGTTTCTGTCCTAGAAAATGCAGTTGGCTTTACCAAAGATGCCCTATAAGAGAAGGTTGATCATTAAAAGGGGAGCAAATGGTATGGAATGAAACACACTTCCTGTTGCTTTAGTGACAGGAAGTGTGAACCATTTCAAAGCTAATGTAATTAAATTCTAGTTTGTTAACAGTGTAAACTCAAAATCAAAGAAGACGATAAAAACATAATTTAAGGGCAGACACTACAGCCAGAAAAAAAGTTTTTAATGTAAGGTTTAATTTGAAGATTTTGGGCCATTTAGCTTCAAGACAAGTCTTCTCTTCTGACCAAAGGAAAACATTTTTGGAAAACTAATTTCGGTGTTTATACTACTAACGTTGTCTAATTGCTTCTGTAGATTTCTCCTGATTTCATCAAAAGGGAGGTATCTTCCTTTCACTTTTTAGCAAACATCTAGCAAATATGATGCTAGAGCTAGGATGAAGTTAGCTTAGCTTAGCATAACAGAGGGCGTTGGTCTGTCCAACATTTTTGCTCTAACTTAATATTTAGCTTACAGGTTGCTTTCAATCTCCGCATCTAAATCTTGGCAAACAAAATAAAATAATGTGGAATAATTATATTTCCTAACATTTCAAAGCATTCCATTAATATACAAAACAGCATTCAGTATAATCGTCCTAGCAGTTGTTTTGAAATTGTAATGTGGGTGAAGTTCAGAGCAGGCAAACTACTACAGAATGATGTCATTGGGGAAAAGATTGAGAAATAGCAACACTGTAGGAAACCTGTGAATGAACAGTGTGTGTGTGTGTGTGTGTGTGTGTGTGTGTGTGTGTGTGTGTGTGTGTGTGTGTGTGTGTGTGTGTGTGTGTGTGTGCGGACAGCAGATTGACTAACAGCTTGAACTTGGGTTAGATCCAGGAGCACGGGGAGGGAAACATGGATGGATGGAGAGAGAGGGAGAGGAGGAGGAGGGGGAGCCATTGATTTCTCAACAGAGAGATCAGCATCTTGACAGAAAGAGACGAGACACACACACACACACACACACACACACACACACACACACACACACACACACACACACACACACACACACACACACACACACACACACACACACACACACACACACACACACACACACACACACACACACACACACACACACACACACATAAATGGTTCCCACTGAAGGTTCATGACCTTTTCCGTCTCTTTCCAGGTTTCTTAGTGTCCAAAATACATTTGTCCTTACTTCCCTGTACTCTGGTTTTTAATAAAGTTGGGCAAAAAATCTGAAGAATGTTACAATTCTATTAAGGTCCTTGACTTGTCTTAACTATCTTTCAAAAATGCCATGATATTCCAGGACCTTCTTGACCGGCGGGAACCCCCGTCGACAGAGATCAACAGGAAGGTCTGGTTCAGAGTCTCTTTCCCAGCATGCCTCGCTGATTCTAACAACCCTAAAACCCCCAACAGGGACACGGAGGACGATGCTGTGGCCGTGTCGGTGTGGCTAACGAGGTGTGTGTGTGTGTGTGTGTGTGTGTGTGTGTGTGTGTGTGTGTGTGTGTGTGTGTGTGTGGAGGTTGTGGGCACCGGGGAGCTGACACACCGTGGAGGAGGGGGAGGGGCAGCCAAGGGGTCAGGCTGTAATTACACATCACAGTCTCAGTGGTCAGTGGCCTGACTTACTTCCTCTGACTACACCGCCTCCACCCAGGAAGCAGGGGTGGCAGGTGGAGGTGTGATTGGAGGGTGAGGAAGTCTTTGTTCTGTACTTGTGGATTTAAAAAACATTTGACATTGTTTGGTAACACTTTCTATGTCCGTTTGTCCATAATACATTCGTAAAATACTTATAATGCATCTTTTATAGCACTGTATAAATGTTTCAGCACTTTGAGTCGTCTCAAATGCAGTCACTATTTACTCATACATATTCATAATGATTTGTAACAATACCCATAAAACATCATAAAAGCATTTTAAATGATTTAAAGTTACTAAACGTAAGTAAAGGTTCAAATACAATTAATAAAATCTACACATAACATGTGTACAAGAAACAAACAAAAAAACTTAAAAATAAAGCAAACGGTGAGAACTTTATAGTGACTTATAATCACATTATATTACATTATAATAATGCAAGAGGACAATATTATTATGTAGCTTGATAATGTATTATAAAACAACATGATTATTTATGAGTGCTTATAATAAGATGGTTCTTTAAGCAGCTAATGATACATATAAGCATCATAGGAAGTGGGTGTCATAGAAAGTGTTACTGAAATGTCTCTTTAAATGACTTTTTAAATGATTTTCTGCTTTTTTAACTAACTAATGCATCAATTAATTTAGGTGTTGCTTTTCAGAAGTACACTCAGAACATGTTGCAGTAACCCCGCCTGCTTCCATTCTCTCCTCAGTCGGCATGTGTTTAAAGCACACTCTCACATACCGTGCACGGCCCTGTGTGGGTGGTAGGTTCCGTAGAGGATGAGTGTAACACGTAGCAGAGCTCCGGATGCTTCGTCACTCGGTCGACTGCAGCTCAACACTGTGCCTCTGTGGTCAGTCACCTGGAAACAAACACAACAACAAGGCCATCATTTCACCAACAACCCTGATTCAATAGGAAAACGTACTTTAGTGGACTGAATTCATGGGGAGAAAGTTGGAATATACCACTGATGTAGTACATGACTACATCACTAGACTCTCTAACATACATATGGCTCTGCTTCATGCCAATGCACAGCCAAAGTAAATGGATTGCATTTATTTAGTGCTTTTCTAGCCTTTGCAACAACTCAAAACACTTTAAAATAACACACAACTCAACATTCACCAATACATTCATACAGCGATGGCACAGACTAACATTCACACATATTCAAACAGCCTTTGGCCAAAGATACTTTGACATGTCTACTGCATTGGCAGGGGATAGAACCGCCAACCTTACGATTGGTGGACAATCACTTTATCTCCTGAACCACTTCTTGATCAAAACTGCATCCACAACAATCAAACATTGGCAAATTATGCCTACTTGCACTGCCCCCATAATATTAAGAAGCAAAATGTTGAGATTTGAAATGAAACTTAATTATCTTAAATCCATGCATACAAATGAAATAACGAGACTCCTCAGATTATAAATGCATGTTTTGTGCATGTAAATGGTCTTCAAAGGCTAAAATGTCCTACAACGCCTCGATTGGACTCCTTTGTTTATTTCCGTGACATCACTACGTAAGACTGGTGCTTCTATTGGCTAGCGCTCCAACACATTGGAAGTGATAGGCCAAGGGCCAGGACTTCTCCAAGCTGTTGACCAATCACAACAGAGCCGGCCAGCTAACCAATCAGAGCAGACTGGGCTCTGGTTTCAGACAGAGGGTGAAAAGAGGTGCTGCAGCACAGGCAGTATGAGAAAAATAAAAAGCTTTTGAATAAAGCGTGTAAACATGTCACAGGAGAGACATAAAATACAATGATGAACCTGAAAAAAGCATGTGTCTTTCTGTGGTTGTTTTTTTACTTACAAAAGTCACACTTGATCATGACATCATGACTGGGCCCAGCTTTTAGCCATATATGATATGGTGCTTGTCATTAAGTTTTCTAACTTTATTTAATCGCTGTTTGTGTTTTCTACAACTGTATGTCTTTTCCCTTTGTGTGTTTTTATAAAATCTCATCTAGGGACAGGCATTACAAACTATCTTCAGCTATAAGTACTGATGTATGTGGCAAGTGAAGCGTCCCAGATGCTGGCTCGTCTGTCTTCCACCTGACACGTAACACCAGATAAAGCGAGCAATTGTCATGCCCGATGCTCATTTTTATTCCTGCCTCCCGGGGCTGATATCATTTAGTTTGATCCAGGCGTTATTGCAGAGGTGTGGACTCGAGTCATTTCCCTCAGGTTTGAGTTAAGCTCGAGTCATAAATCTGATGACTTTACAGTAGACTACACTAGAATTACCGCCCTGTGGTTGTATGCCTCCAGGTTTACAGTTCATCTTATTGGACATGTGAAGTTGTTGTCATTATCACATGAACATTAGAATTATGGTTATGGTTATGGAATTATTAAGGTAACAGTGACCTTGACTTTTAACCACCGAGTTGTGACCTCACTTTAACTTTGCTTTCTGACTCGAGACTTTGAAAAATATCCTCTGAATGCCTAAAGATGTATTAGGCAGGGCACACGGATTAAAACAATTGGAACAAATTAATATAACATCAAAATGTAATGGAGCCATAGTTGTCCGAATACGTTTCTATCATATCGGCCTTTAAAGCTGATAACGTAAAGGAATATTTTCCCCCTCTGTATTAATGACTAACTCTGTGTAAACTTGAATTTGATACAATGATAAAAAAACAAAACACAACAGAGTTGTCTTGCCAAATACATGCAATTCCACCAAAACCTTAATATTAAAAATACTTTTGCATAAAAAGTCTCATGCTGTGAAATTAAACTTGGATTATACATCTCGAGTTGTTGGAAATTCCGTAACAGATGTTTTAATATAGTTTTGCTGTTGTTATACATCGACCTCCATGTTCTTTAGAATCTTTGTTCAGAATTCAAGGTAATTAATGGTCATTTTGGGGATGAAGGACTCCCTCAAGCAGTTTTGAATCACCTCCAGTAATTTGGTGAACTAACAAGCTTGTGGAAAATTATCCTTAATCTTTTGAAATAAACATCAGTGTCACTGGCTTATTCAGTTTATGCACTCAACGTGTAATGTCATAAAAAAAATGAAAAACGTCCTATAGTCCAAAGCAAGTCAAAAACAGACTAATGTCATAGAAACTTATTACATCTACCAGAGCAGCTGCCAAACGTTCGTGTGTGTGTGTATTCTATATATGAGTGTGTGTGTCCCAGCAGACCAGAGGCCAGGCATGGCGGCCCCCAGCTGAGCGCTGCATTGATTTGTTGTTGGTAAACAAACAGCTGGATGTTACAGGTGGATCGATACGCCTCGCATGCCTGCCAGCCTCCCAGCATGCCTTTCTACTGGGTCGACATCGCTCGCCATGGCGCTGCGACCCCGCTGTCACTTGGAAACCTCATGAGGAAAATATTTTGAGTTGCCTGATTGTTTTTAATTAAGCTGAAGGTAATTTTTAACATACTCGCCTGACCATGAAATGCATAAATACCATTTTTGGATGATATTACTTTATGTACATTCTAATTCTATGTGAGGAAATACAATATTACATTGTCATATTTGGTGATGAAGTCAGCCATAAATCCTTTTTATGGTATACTAGTGGCATGATGTTTAACTATAGAGGAATAAAAAGCGTGAGCACTCCAGGGCATGAGGGAAGGAGAAATTAAACTGACTTTAAGACAAAAGAGAGACAAAGAAAATGAAAGGATTAGCAGAGGCAGAGGAACAGAGGGGAGAGGGGAAGGATTTCAAAGCCAGAGAGAGAAAAAGGAGAGTTAGGGGGGATTAGTGACGGGGGAGAGATGGCAGGATATCAGAACGGGTGAGTGTCAGGGAGAGGAAAGTGAAACCCAGCAATGGAGGATGAGCTTGAGAAGAGAGAGGAGTTTAGAAAGAAGAACGCAGAGAATACCGATCCCCTTTTAAAAATCAGCTGATACCCTATGTGTAAATTGAAATCTCTGCACTGCAGCTGCAAACTTTATTTTCACATTATTGTCATTTTTCTTAGGGTGGAAACATATCATTCATAAAAATCTCAAGTGAAACTCAGGATAAAACGTGTGTATAATGGCATTACATTACATTAAAATACAATCCTTACCCTACCAAACTCACCTGGCTTTAAGAATAATGGAGTTTAAATAATATAGTAATATTACTTTACCCTTAGCCCCTCAGAATATGGTATTAACATTGTTGTTTTAGCACATGGTTACTTTCGGGCAATGAACAGAAGCTTCAAAATAAAAGCCTTAAAAAAAGGAACCTGTGTTGGCTGTATTAGAGCGGGATGCAGAGAGGGATGGGGAGGGGGGGGGGCGTCTTGCTGTGTCTACATATGTAAAGCAGCAGGGAAGCAGCAGTGTGTCAGACTGAGGCTCAGGCCCAACCTGGGCTCCTCGCTGATCCCTCCAACACATCAATCATCCAAAACAGGGCCATCATGGCCCCGCTGCATGCTGGGAGACACACACA